>NW_019154111.1:13398399-13851280 GCF_002288905.1 Enhydra lutris kenyoni | reverse complement strand
TAAAGATTTTATTTATTTACTTGACAGAGATCACAAGTAGGCAGAGAGACAGGCAGAGAGAGAGGAGGAAGCAGGCTCCCCGCTGAGCAGAGAGCCAGACGCGGGGCTCGATCCCAGGACCCTGAGATCATGACCTGAGCCGAAGGCAGAGGCTTAACCCACTGAGCCACCCAGGCGCCCCAAGCATCCAACTCTTGGTTCTGGCTCAAGTCATGATCTCAGGATAGTGAGAGTGAGCCCTGCATGGGGCTCCATGCTCAGTGTAGCATCTGCTTCAGATTCCCATTCTCCCATTCCTTCTGCCCCTCCTGCTTATGCGCTTCCTCCCAAATAAATAAATAAATCTTTAAAAAAAAAAGAAAAAAAAAAAGAGGGCGCCTGGGTGACTCAGCTGGTTGAGTGACTGCCTTCGGCTCAGGTCATGATCCCGGAGTCCCAGGATTGAATCCTGCACGGGGCTCCCTGCTCAGCGGGGAGTCTGCTTCTCCCTCTGACATTCTCCCCTCTCATGCTCAATCTCATTCTCTTTCTTGCTCAAATAAATAAATAAATAAAAGGAAGGAAGGGAAGGAGGGATAGAAAGAAGGAAAGAAGAGAGGAAGGAAAGAAAGTCAGTCCCCTTAAAATGACAATAGTGGGAGTTTTTTAAAAAGTAAAGAGAAAATTCAATACAACACAAATGTTGTAAAACACATAAATTCCCCTAACTGGGTGGCTCAGTGGATTAAGCCTCTGCCTTTGGCTCAGGTCATGATGCCAGGGTCCTGGGATTGAGCCCCGCATTGGGCTCCCTGCTTAGCAGGGAAACCGCTTCTCCCTCTGTCTCCCTCTGCTGCTCCCCACTTGTGCCCTCTTGCTTGCTCTTGCTAACAAACAAATACATAAAATCTTAAAAAACCAAAATTTCCCTTTCTGATGACAGGTTTTCAATGTGTATCGGCACTTACTAAGTATTGTGGATGCTGATATGAGAAATTACACAACTGACCTCTACGCCAGTAACACTTTGAACAGTTTTACTAAGAGTGGTGTCAGATATGTGCTGATATGTTCACATTCTCTCATGTAATTCCCCAAATACTAATGCCATACATTTTGAAGAGGTTTTCCAGGATTAAGAAAACAGTTTCTAGTCACAAATCAGAGAAAAGTAGATTTATAATACTGCCTGTGTTACTTACTCAGTAAATACAGACTGAGAGATTACTATGTTCCAGGTACTCTGCCAGGAACTGGGAGCAATGTCCTACCTGCTCTCAAAGAGCTCAGTGTAGTCGGAAGAAATGACTGGCAGACAACGACTGGACGGTGTAACAGTAAGTGCCATGACAAAGGCTTGCAGTGGGGGGGCAGGGAAGTCTTTGTACTCAGAGACTTGGTGTGAATCCAATGTTTGTCTAATACAACTGTCCAAGACCCCCATGGCTCTCTGTGCTTGCCACACAGCACTTTCATACAGTAAGAGCCTAAATGGCACTAAAATGTCCTTCTAAAGAGCAAAATACGCAGAGTATTTTCTCTGTGAGAAAATTAACATTACAGCACCTGCTATGATGCTGAGCACACAGCAAGCATTCAAATTAATTCATGAGGGCAGACACTTCCTCACATTCTGCTGCAATTTGGACAATGCGTGTGAAAGGCAGTTCTAAGAAGAGAAAACAAACACATGAAAACTGCCAAACCCAGCCTCATCTGTCAACAATGCACGCAAAAGAAACTGTCGGTCTGCTAGCAGCACAGTCTGAACTGCTCCGTCTGACCCACAATGAGAATCAAACTTTGGAGTGGGCAGGGCCCATCTCACCTCCTTGAGGTGCACCCCCTTCTCCCCTCGGGTGGCACTCAGCAGCAGTTTTCTGAGCTCTTTGTCATCCACACTCTTTGGGAGGTTGTGCAGGCACAGCCTGGTCGGGGAGACAAAGATATTCTGGTCCTTGAGTTTCTGATGCTTCAGCAGCTCAAACTGAAAGAACACCAAATTGTTAACAATACAATCCACCCTTTAAAAATGCAGGTTCATAATTCTCCAAAAGGAAAGAACTGTGACCACCACTCCCCATCCAACAACACATATAGATAAAAGAAGGGAAATCACCCACCTACAGTCTTATGATGACTAGATTAGGAAAGGTTCAGAGAGGCAAGATGGGGGGACTCTAGAATTCAGACTAAATTGGAAATCCATACCTAACTGGAGAAGTTACATGAAATTTTTTAAGGCTCAGTTTTTCCCCTCTACAAAGTAGAACCGCAGGTCAAAATACCCATCTCTCAGCACTGATGTGTGGCTGAAATGAGGGAATATACAAAAAAATCCCAAACTCGAAACACAGCCCAAAGCAAATTAATACTGTGATTACCATCTATGCCCAGTCCTTATCTGCCCCCAACTCAAGCTAATTATCTAGTCTTCCCAAAAGGAAATGGAATTTATTTAAATACTTGATAGAATTCTATCTCAACCCTGCCACCTTGAGGCAAAAGTATGTCCATGACCACAGAAATAAATTTTGCTTCTAGAACATTGGACTCAACTATGCTGCACAGTTCCAGGGCAACGTTTGCTAAAGTAAGAGGGTAACATTCTTCTCCTGGTATGTTTTTTTTAAATCAGGTTAGTAGAAAAAGAGTTTTAAATTAAATTTTTTCTTTTACCAAGTCTTGTTTCTGCTGTTCTTAATTGGTAAAGGTGCTAACAAATTACAAAATAAAGATACTCTGAAAATGAGTATTAAAGGGTTATTTGAAGAGGCTCTCACACCTGAGTTCAACAGTATGATTCTTCTCCCAGGAAAAGCTGTGCCTGCTGTGAATTATAATGCATATAATTTACGGAGCTTTTTGCTAGAAAAATTTGTTCTAAGGGAAAATTAGATGTTTCACTATCCTACCATGATCAGAAAAGGGCATACAATACCCTCTAAATACCATGAATTCCAGATGCTCACTAACAAAAACAGTTGTGAACACGAGACTAGAGACTGTACAAAGGAAAAACACACTGACTCTTGGTGTCTACATTCTCATCTCTGTTCTTCATCTTCTGTACCTTCAAGTTCCAAAGCTCATTCTCTTAATGATCGTGCCTCTTTATCATTCTAGGATGGCTTAGCTATTTGAAAGTACGCTACTTGGGTAAAAGTTAAAAATTACTGGAAATGAAAAACTAAGCAGCAAAGAAACTCAATATCAGTTATCAGGGGGAACTCCCATGATATGGAATCTTCCTAAGATGATTTTATAATCTGGACATAACCCCCTACCAAAAAAGGACATCTTAACTCTTCCTTCTAAGACCCACATCTACCTCCTTCCCTACTAACTCCAGCCCATTCTGATCTTCCTCTCTTAGGTCATTCTGCCTTTACACTGACATCTAATTATATGTAGCCTTAGCCTCTAAGTGTCTATTCTATTTTGTAGAAGCATACTATTTGGCAAACATTTACTGCTGAGCACTGGGAAATTAAAGAATAAGATCCAGTCCTTTTAATGGCATACAACGCTCACATTATATGATGTACAGTGTTGGGTTATTTGCTGTTTCACCCATACGCTTCTCTCTAACAAGACAGGAAGCAAGCAGGGTCTGTGATGCTTGGCTCTCTGACAGGCACCTCCAGCATTCAATAGTCATTACATACTGATTTATAGTAAGTCATGCAGAACCTGAAGGCTGGTGCCTAATCTACCCACCCGTTCTCTTTTGGCCATATCAGCAGCACTCACACCCTCGGCAGCCTTAGTCCCAGCACGAATCACTGCAAAAAGAGGGAAAAAGGCCAAGACATCAGCAAGGGAATTTTCACTGAGCAACAAGAGGAATGTGATTTGAATGATGCAAGCTCTTTGTACAGGGCCCAGAGGACTATGCTGGCCAGGACATAGTGGCATTTGGGTAGGTCCAGAAATAGGCTACAGGGCTAAGTTCTCAGCTCTGTGCTGCTCTCAAGGACTAAAACTGAACATTTTGTGAATTTGTTCTTCTTCTCCTTCCCTCCTCTCACAAAGCTCCATGTGTATGCCCAACATCCGATGGAAAGGCCTAGAGGAAGTTCTGAAAACAAGTACATTTTAGGTATTTGGGATACAAAAATGCTCCACCTATAACCTGCCCTTAGAATTTTACTGTTCTTCATGTACTTGGGGTCAGTTCTAAGCAGTGAGTTAAGCCAACCTGAAAACAGCCACCTGGCCATACAGAGGCCTAGAACCAACGGCTAAAAGGCCTTGCATCACTAGTCCAGGCTGTGCAGCTGTGCAACAGGTAGGCTGACAAATACCATATGACCCAGAGAAAGGGAAATCTGGGTTTCTTTTTAATTGAAGCTAATTTCTAATTATCTTTCTGACATTAAGGGAAAGGTACTGGGTGCACATTTTAAATCTATGAATAATTCAAAAGAGTAATTTTAGTCATAATTTTCAACTCCTTCAGAAAAACTATCAAGAATCTTGACAAGAAGTGAAGGTAATTTGAGCTTTTCCTCCCTCTTTGCCCTGCTAATCCTCTAATCTAAAGGTCTCAAGGCAAGCAGGCAGGAAGGAGAATAGGACTGGTTAATTCACAAACTGAGTGAAGGCTTCCTAACAGAAAGCCCCATCTGCTCAAGTGGAATAATAATGTAACGCTTTTGACGAGGACATGTGGGTTTTGAATCTGAAACATGCCCCCAGACATACTATTGCTGGTCACAGTCATAGCACGGCACCCGCCACCCCGAAGCTTGGTTCACATCTCCCTTCCACTACTCACAGCCTTCTCGGGCCAGGTAGAGGTTCCGGGTTCCAGTTGGCTTCTTCACCTTCTTTGTCTGGAGCTTTGCAGCCTCATCACGGGTCACTGCCAAGTCGACCCTGAGCTGCCGGCCATCCAGTTTAAGCCCACCACCCTGTAACAGATTGCAACCTTCTCTCTTAAAATTCATAATGAGTAGAGACTAAGCACCTGACAATGAATGCCAAGCAAAGGGAAAACAGCAAATCCCAATTATGCTACGGAGCCCAACCCATAGGATGTTTTAGCCCAGACAGCTCCAAATGGACACTAAGCCTAATACCTAGTAGAGCTGTGCAAAAGGCCACGTGTATACTGAGGGCAGTTAGTAGTAATTTATTTTATGGGAGTTGAATAGGCCCAAAGTAAGCCCAAATAAGGAAAACCATATATAGCCAATTTTTAAAAATTCTAAAGAAAGCTAATGACATGGTAGTATTAATTCTACTTAAGAGAATATAAGAGATAATGACAATACAGGATAACTTATCTCAAAACAATATATACTTGGTTTTAGAATACATAGAAAAATCTATCACCCACACATTTTCTCTCATTTACTCCACTTTATAGATGACCTTAATCCTTTCCTGTCCCAACCTTTCATGTTATCAGCCTATGATGGAGGCTGGCATACAGACAGTGCTTAATAAACATTAGACACTTTATTATACCTGCTTCCTCACTTATAAAATGAGTATAATAATTGATCTTTTTTTTTTTTTTTTAAGTATACTCCATGCCCAGCGTGGGGCCCAACATGGGGTTTGAACTCACAACCCTGGAGATGGAGACCTGAGCTGAAGTTAAGAGTCACACCCTTAACCAATTAAACCACCCAGGCACTCCAGTAGGTATAATAATTGTAATTACCTTACATACTCCTGTAGAACTGATGTAAGGATTAAATAAGGTAGTACAGGTAAAGCTGAGTGCCTAACACACACCAAGTGCTCAGTAAGTGTCAGCTTTATTACTATGATATTATTGACAGTACTAATAAATCTGGGTATAAAAAGCAGATGCTGGCCTTCGGAGCCACTATGCCCTAAGTTGTGGGGTAAAAGAAATGTCCTCTTTACCTCAGTCTCTGGAGAAGCAGCTTCAAGGCATTTCTGAGCTGCTTCTTGAGTCATGAACTGGGCAAACGCACAACCTGCATAGAGAAACAAATTAAGTGAGATGCCAAACTCCCACGGCCCACCAGGATGCCAAAGATGATGCTACAAATGGTGGCAGCCTGACACAGGGTGGAAGGGGGCGCAGCCAGGTGCTAGGAGACAGGCACTGTGCCAGGCACTGAAGGTTCAAAGATAGCTAGGACACATGCTTACAATGAAATTTTATTATTACTTCATCTTTTCTAATGCTTCTTAGAACTTTAGTCTCACCATTGCTCTCCTTAGTAAGAAAAAGCCACAGGATATGGTAGAGAAATTCCACTTAAATCAGCATTATTTACTGGCTTGCTTTTTAGAGGACTAAAAAATGAGGCAGGAACCACTTAACCTGAAATTAATTACAGAATCTCACTGTCATCAAAGCCACCTGGGAGACATCAGACATGGGTAGACTGGCCTCTATCACATGAATACAGCAGTGAACCAGAAAGCCATAAGCTCAATTCTTGACTCATACCCTCAAATTTGCACAGGCTAACCTATCACTGGTTAAATGCAAAGTCAATCAATCCATCCTAATTTCTAATATTGATAAAAAGCAGTTTTTGTCAGCAAAGGAAAAAAGTTCACCTTACAGTAGGCTCCAAAAAAGAAATACAAGTTTCATAATATTTTACAAGTATTCCTTTATACAAATTTAAATATTCCCTCATATATGAAAAAAATATCATACTTCCTAGAGTTACTGGGGCATTGATTGATTTTTTTGCCCTCTACAAGAATGAATGGCAGCAGACAGAGACAACACACGGGGAAGGCCAACCCAGGAGTCACCATCTAGGTGAGGTGTTTCCTGACTCCTCCAGGCAAGGCCAAGTGCCCCATCCACTGGGCCTCCAATGACATCTCTCTTTTACAGTGTTGGTCACGTGCCATCTTCTCAAACAGAAGAAATGCCTTAGGAGTAAGGGCTATGTTTCTAGGCTGTTAGCATCTACCATAGTGTCTGGCATTAAGAGATACTCAATAGGAAGAAACAAACAATACAGAAAGAAAGAAAGGAAGGAAGATGGGAGAAATATGTTCTAATTGACAGATCAGCTTATTCATCCAATATGAAGAAAATGGGTACTTCTCTCTGAATGGTAAGAATTTTAACACTGGAAATCCCTAGGTCAGTACTGGGTTTAGTCTTAACACTTCCCTAAAAGTCTACAAATAATTTTTCGCTCTCCTACACAGCGAAATGGCATGCTGACATTGGATATTGGTAGGAGGTGGCCAAGGCTTTGTGAGTAGGCAAAAAAATTTAATAAGAGCTAGAAAAAGACAATTATTTTGGACACGTGGGTGGCTCAGTTGGTTAAGCCTCTGCCTCAGCTCCGGTCATGATCCCAGGATCCTGGGATCAAGTCCCTCATCAGGCTCCTTGCTCAGTAGAGAGCCTGCTTCTCCCTGTCTGCTGTTCCCCCTGCTTGTGATTGCTCTCTCTTTCTCTCTCTGACAAATAAATAAATAAATAAAATCTTCAAAAAGGAAAAAAAAAAAACATACAATGTATCAAAAAAAAATGCAGGATGCCTGGGTGGCTCTGTCCATTAAGCACCTGCCTTCAGCTCAGGTCATGATTCTGTGATCAAGTCCCACATCAGGCTCCTTGCTCAGCAGAAAGTGCTTCTCCCTCTGCGTGCTGCTCCCCCTGCTTGTGCTCACTCTCTCTCTGACAAATAAATAAAATCTTAAAAAAATAATAACAATGAAAACTATACTTATTAAGATCATTAACTCTCAGCTAACATTAATAGATCAAAAGAGACTGAGCAAGTCAGCTATTGACTATACTTTGAAAATACCAACCCAACAGACTACTGCACTCAAAAAGAAACAAAAGATATCAAAGTAACGCAATATCCTACTGTACTAGGAACATCCTATGCAATTCTAGTTTCCAATTCCAAAAACATACTGGAAATGGAGAAGGTCCAAGAGGTATAGCTGAGTATTAGAGCTAAAGACACATTAAGTGATTACTCTAGTTGAACCTACTCATTTTACAGATAAGAAACTGAAGCCTGCAGTGGTTAAACACTTTGCCAAAATCACCCAGCTGGTCTATGGCTCAGCTACAATTAGATCCCTAATCTCCAGGAAGCAGTTCATCTTTCTTTCCATCATCCTGCCCTACTTATATCTTTTTGGTTAAGGGAAAACCAAAAATGATCAGGTCTCATCAATTTGGAAAGTAAGGTTTAGAACAGAGGTTCTTACCCCTTGAATAGATTCCAGAAAGCCCACAAACCCTCAGGAGTGGCATTTTTCTGGAGAGAGCGAGGGTTCATAGCTTTTGCTAGATTTCAAAGGAAGCAAGAACCAGAATGAATTAAGAATTCACTGCTTTAGGAGAATGACTGCAGTTGATGAAATCAAAGATTATGAATAGACTGAAAAGATGCTGCTCCCCTAACAACAGTACTCTAGAATGAACTGGGGCCGATCCTTGAAAGTTCAAAAGAAATAGCTTTAGGGAGAAAAATCTAAGGCAGCAGTCCTGCTATATACAGCTTTCCTTCTGACTGTTGCCATTGCAACAAAATTTCTGTTAGCTTCCATCTCTAACAAAAGCAACTGAAAAAGATCCCAGTAATTTCAAGCAATGTGGAATGATTAATACCCATGAGATGCTATCACATTTGAAATTCAAAGGAGAACAACAAATGGAATTCATTACCCTAAAGTAAATAAGCAAGGGCTTAAAAAGCTTAGACAAAATTGTGGCTGGCAGCACCATTAAAGATGCTGAGTTTGATATCTTGGAAGACAACCTCAGAATGTCCTTGGTGCTACGGACCACAGAAACCTGGGCTGGATGGACTGTAGGCCCCTCACAATGGCACACATTATGCTCTGTCCATGGCAGCAGTCTCTACCTTTTTAGGGCCTGACAAGCTGACAACAAGTACCTTTAGAATGCTCTGTGTCTGGATGCAAGACAATACGGACATATTTAAGATCTCCAAATTGCTGGAGGAGTTCCCCGAGTTCTTCTTCCTCTGAGTCAAAAGACAGGTTTCTATGGAAGACAGTCAAGTCACAAGAAAGGTCAATTACTAAAGTGAGATCCTGTGTTCTAGTACAAGGTGAGTAAGACACCAAATTGAATGGTACTCTTGCTCATGACCACCCTGTGGTTCAGGAATAGCACCAATACATAGGGGAGGTCCCCAGTGGCCCAACCTCTAATATGTGACTCTGCCCCTCGGCCATAATTGATTGGCCTTTCTATGTCAATCAGATTCTCTCCCTCAGGAATTTAAAACTTGAACAGACATACACAAAGGCCAGAAGTAGTTGATGCAGATTTATTTCAAAATAGCAGTAGCCCACCCAAAGAAAACTTCTGGGAAGCGGAAATCTTGAAAATGTCCTATATCTTGATCTGGGTGGTGGTTACATGGATATATATGCATGAAAAATTTCACTGTACAAATGTACACAGCTGTACATTTAGATTAATGCAATTTACAGAATACAGATTATGCCTTGAGAAGGAAAAAAAAAAAGGCAGTAAGTATTCCCAGAGAAAAGACCCATAGCCTCCTACAGCTGGGGCCCAAAACATCCCAGATTTTCATCTCCTTCTTCAGGTATGTTCTTCGACAGTTTTGATCCCGTGAATCACCCAATGTTCATCCAACAAACCCACTTTTCCATTTACATGGCCAAAATTAGTTTCTCTTATTACAACCAAAAGATTCACAGCAGGCCAATGAGAAAAGTCAAGTGTGTGCATATGTCTGTCTGTCTCTCTTGATTACCCATTTTCCTCTCTGTATTGCTGTGAAATCGAGGTTTCAGTTAAAACTTTACAAAGGTCAGAAAATCCTTCAAAATAATGATTCAAAAGCAAACACAGTAAAGTTTACTAGCTAAGTGCAAAATAAGAAAAGCACTTATTTCTCTTGATGGGATTAAAAAATGTTGGAAGATTTTCTAGCAAATTTCAATACATTGTAAAGATCTTTCATTTCCCCAGCTATGCACATCTTTCCAGGGTAAAAACAAAGAAACAAAAAACGGTCCCCAATAAATATTTATAATTTTTCTTCTCTATACTCAGTTAACAACCCCATAAACAATTCCATCTTACGAAGTAACTGAGACAAAACAGATGTTCTGGAATAAGACATACCCTAGCCATGTCACTTCTAATTTGTCTCACTGTGTATAGTTTTCTATCCCCCATCCTTTACTTTCCTAAGTTTCTTTAAAAGATGTAAAAATAGTAAGGAATGGTACCCTTGGTATTAAGGTCACAGGCTCCTAAGTATGACACTTCCTCCTTCACATTAGACAGCATCCTCTACAAATACAAAACTATTGATATGGCTATTCCTAACAATACAGTAAGAACAACTATGAAGAGACAAGCTGTGAAGGAAGAGAATGGGCTAAAGCGCAGCTTGTGGAGGCTAAACTCGTCTTTGATGTGGGCATGTTTGCGGGTGTTCTCTGAGTAATCAGTAAGGTTAATATTTTGTGTCTTTTTGCTCATTTATTTCCTAACTTTCCTACAATAAGCATAAGTTACTTGGATAATAAAAACAATCTTAAAAGACTACACAGGAAGATAAAATACACGTCTTTAAAACAAGATCCAAATAACCCTAGCACACTGGCACTTAAGAAAGGACAAGAAGGCACGCCTTAGGTAACCTTAAGATATCCTGACTCTGTGAAATGACCAATGTACCACAGTCAGTAGCACTAAAAGGGCAATGGCAACATGAAATAAAACCCATCTCCACCTGACTGCCTCCTTAAGTTTTCCTGGAAACAAATGGATGTCTTATTTTATTCTGGACAATACTTTAAAAGGTAAGTTAGGCAGAGAGAAAAAATTATCTGGGACAAGTGGCAGTGGCATCACCCCTTCCCAGTACTTCCCCTAAAACAAAAGCCAGAAGCAAGATGTTTCTAATAGTTGAAGAACTGATTTATTCCAAATGATGCTACCTCAATTACAAAAAAGGAAATGTAAATGCGGACAAAATCTGGAGACCCCTGCTCTTTATCTTGTGTGTGTAGTTCTGATTCTCCTATATTCTCACCGTTTGCTATGTTCCTATGGCCAGATGTATTAATGGTTTTAAAGGCATCTAATTTTCTGGCCTACCTAACAGAACTAGTACTGGGGTGGGGAAAGGTGGGGCTCCAGGCTGGCTCAGTCACTGGAGCATGAGACTCTTGATCTTGGGGTTATGAGTTCAAGCCCTACTCTGGGTGGAGAGCTTACTTAAAAATAAAATCTTTACAAAAATAGAGAGAGAGAAGAAAAGAAAGAAGGATAAAAAAACTTGTGAGGGCAACACAAACAGCAGTTCCCAAGGTACAAAGGCATACCTGATAAAAACAGTTTTCCCTTCATTCACATCAGAGGGTAATTTCCTCTTCTTTTTCTTTGAGACTTGCACATCTAAAGTACAAAGAAAAACAATGTTCTAAACAATAAACACTATATTCGACGTGTGTGTGCATGCACGTGTGTTTCTGCTTATAAAAGTATTACATAGATACGTAAGAAACTTTTAACACTGGTTGTCTCTGGGGAGGTGCCCTAAGTGGCTGAGGACCTGGGTACAAGAAAGACTCAGTGTTTTTTAAAAATAGACATATAGAGGCACGCCTGGGTGGCTCAGTCGGTTAAGCATCTGCCTTTGGCTCAGGTGATGATCTCAGGGTCCTGGGGCTGAGTCCCACATCGGGCTCTCTGCTCAGCAGGAAACCTGCTTCTCCCCTTCCCTCTGCCAGCATCTCTGCCTACTCATGCTCTCTCTCTTTCTCTGTCAAATAAACCAAAGGTATCTTTAAAAAACAATAAAAAAAATAAAAATAGACATATATGCTTACATATACATAAAAAATTTCTCAAATAATGCAAAAAAAACAGCTGTGGTTACTCTGAGGGACTCTTGGGGGGAGTGGTGAGGAACTTTTCTTTCTATATGACATTCTCCTGCACTATTCTTTTTAGTTTTCTGCCATTATCATGAATTGGCCCAATAACTTTTTCAAAGTAGAGAATGATAAGAGATGAACCTGATTATTGAATGGTCATAATCCCACCAGTACAGAAGCTTCTTTAATTCTAAGGTGTCTACCATTCTCTCCTCATGAAAAAAGCTTATTTCCTCAGATTTTTTTGTATGGCCAAGCCAACATGCCAGACTTAACCTAAAGAACCAGTTATTGACCATTTCTCATTCTGTAATGACCTGCCGCCCTCAATAAAAAAGTTGAGTTCATGTTCAACATTCTTTATAAAGAATGTTTGATGATTACAGTTTGCTTACAGTTTTACAAAATGCCCCAAGAGGTCCTTTAGCCCCATCTCAACTCGTCAGAGTTGTTTAAAATCCACTTGATGGTAGGATACAATATCCTGTTTATCCAGTTTTTCATTCATCTTGGATAAGCAAGAGAGAAGTATTGCCTTGGCATTAAGCCAGGTTTTAAATTCCCTGAGAATTGTAACCCTCAAATACTATTCAAACGTATTTAAAAGACAAAACAAAAACCTTGAGAAGGAATATAAAGGTATCCTTTTCAGCACTGAAACATAAATCTGACAGAACACCTTAGGGTCTATTTAAAAAGAGGCATGCGCTGAACTGAAGCACATTTGCCAGTAACTGGTTTTAAATGCAAAGGCAAACCTTTGTCCTCTTGCTCTTCACTGTTGGTATCACTCTGAGCCAGTTCCTCTCCACCATCGATACTCTCTCTTTCCCCCAGGTCACTGTTGTCATCAGAAAGCTCCTCCTCACTGCTCTCGCCAGGCGCGGCCCTCCGGACTGCTCTGCAATGGCACAGTTCAGCACTGAGGATCTGGGCTACTGGAGGGGTTTGTCCACTGTCACTACACACGTCACCTCTGCCGTGATGGGGGCAGGGAAGACATCACTGTCCCTCACAGAGACAAGCCTACATCTGCCTCTGTTGTCTCGGAACAAGCTGAGCTGCTTACCTCTTTTGAATTTGCGCAGGCTTGGTCACCCTCGTTTCTTTGTTCTCCTCCCTTTCCCCCTCCTCATCTTCTTCCTCTTCTGTGTCATCCTCTTCTCCCTCTTCCTCTTCCATATCCTTTTCTTCCCTGCCATTCTCTTTACCTAATTCCTGATGTTTAGGTTCAGGCCTCTTCTCCTCACCTACACACAGAGGTAAAGAAAGTTAGGTATTCATTTAGAATCCAAGATTAAGGGGCGCCTGGGTGGCTCAGTGGGTTAATCATCTGCCTTTGGCTCAGTCATGATCCCAGAGTCCTGGGATCGAGCCCCGCATCAGGCTCCCTGCTCTGCAGGGAGCCTGCTTCTCCCTCTCCAACTCCCTCTGCTGTGTTCCCTCTCTCGCTGTGTCTCTGTCAAATAAATAAATAAAATCTTTTAAAAAATAAAAAAGTATCCAAGATTAACTTAACAACCCAAGTTCTCAGTTCCTTGGCATTAGGACTAGGACTTTAACTATTTTTCTCAGTATTTTTCTTACTATATGTAAGAGAAAGTATGAGAGAAAAAAACAAAAACAACAACAAAAACCCCTCATCACTGAGACTCCTTGGAAGCCTGTCCCATTCATCAGAAGGTTGAAGGTTAATCAGGCTCTGAATGAGAGAAGTAGCAACTGAGCCTCCGCAAACAGCCTGTCATTGTGCACCACAGCCGGCACGATGCTCACCCAGGGGACCAGCCGTGAACTGTCATCTTGGTGAGTTCTGTTCTCGGAGCTCCTGGTGGCTTAAAAGCCACCTGCTTTCTAAAAGACCCTCAAGTTTTAAGTTTCTCTATTCTTAATATTCCATCATTTTATGAGAAGTTGGGAAAGGACAGCCAGCAGAGGGGACAATGAACTCAGGTCCCACTCCTCATTCACATTCATACCCAGGATTGGGCTTAGACTCAAAAGACCCTACGTTTTGAGACCAGATCACCAGATGGTACAATATGAATCGACAAACAGCTCTAGGCTCACTTCTGAGCCCACAGGAACTCGGAGCTTCTCCTAATTCTCAGTCTCATTCTTTCCATTAGTTTTGTGGTTTTGGTACCTTTGACCCAGTATTCTTACTGACAAGCAGGTTCCCTTATAATTTTACCGTAGGTAGAGCTGTTTCCATACCCACCTCAGGACATATAACCCCTCCTCCCCAATACAACCACATCTTACCTGGGGCAGAGGCAGACTGTGTATTTTTATATTTATCCTTTGCCACAGCCCAATCCACAGCCACCGTCCGCCCTGGCAAACAGAAAAGTAGCATCAGAAAGGTCTTCCTCTTTTTAATGTCACTTGTAAATGACTTCCTATTCATCGAAGACCATGACAGAACCAGAACAGACAAAAGAAACTGCTAATTCAGGGAATGCTGGTCCTGAAATAAAGCTCAGAGTTGCCTACCCTTGTTAACGCTTAAACTTTTTTATCAATTTAAACAGTTATTTTGCCTTTCTACCACAGGCCCCACACCTGGGATAAGAGAGTAAAAAAATTAAGAAAGAAAGAATGGGAACAGTGTTTCCAGTTAGACAAGTTTCTAGTTAGACTAAGCAACAGCCAAAACAAGTGGTCTGGAATAATTTGCACTCTGCACAGAAGTTACAAAGTCTCCAAGCCAAGCCCTTCTTTAGTATCTAGTAAAGGAGCACAGCCAGTTCAACAGCCCACTGATGCTGAAGGGTGCTGAAGGGTGCTGAAGAGGGACCACGACCAAGACAGAAAAACCTGCAAAACCTGCATCTATCAGTGATTATTTCAGGAACATTTTTTCATTAAGAATTTAAATGCACACTCATCACCCAAATAAAGAAAAGCAAACAACAGTATGTGTTCTTTCAAGTTTAACCCTAAGATCAAGCACTAGGAATATTTCACCACACCGTTTCTGTATTAGCAGTAAGACTCTCAATAATTCAAACACCTTTTGAAAATGTAGAAAGTGGGTTACTGTGTTAATTCACAAAACAGCAGAAATATCTGGGTGAACGGTATGGGTACAGAAAACTTACCTTTTATCTCTTTCATGTTCATGCTTTTGAGAGCTTTTCCTGCTTCTAGAAGGTTTTTGAACTGGACAAAAGCAAAACCACGCATCTTTCCATCTGTGTGCAAATGTACAAAGAAGTTAGAGACAGCAGGTGGGGAGCCAACAAACACCAAGGACATTACAGCAACCTGGGCTGGCAAGATGACCCAAATTCTGCCAACAAGTCAGCTCCTTGCCCAGAGCAATAGCTTTTGTCCTCCTGCTGAGTATACCCTGACTCAAGCTTGAGGAGAAATGCATTTTCTCAAACTATCACTTGTCTTTTAAAATTTGTTTCAATCTAACTAAAAATGCCATTGGGGGAATAAGCATTATTTTTGAGTTTTTGCTATGTGTCAAGCACTATGCCTCATACTTTATATATGTCATGTGATCTGGGGCTCACAAGGAGTATGACATGACCCTTGTATTTCTATTTTGTTTAAAAGATTTTATTTATTTGTGAGAGAGATAGAACACATGCGTGGTGGTGGGGAGGGGCAGAGGGAGAGGGACAAACAGACTCCATGCTCAGTGTGAGCCCCACTTGGGGCTCTATCCCACAACCTTAAGATTGTGACCTGAGCTGAAATCCAGAGTTGAATACTCAACAGACTGAACCACCCAGATCCCCCTGTATTTCTATTTCAAATATCAGTTAGTTCAAGGGTGAAATGGAAAAACACCATTATGTTAAATAATCTTAACCTAATCCACAGCAAATGAAAGTTTGCTGGTACCTGGCTTCCGGGGAATGTTTACTTCCAGGACGGCTCCATACTGAGCAAATACTGTCTTTAAGTCATCTTCTGAACACTGATGCCACAAGTGAAAAGATATTATCACAAAAAATAAACATGAAACATCAAACATTAAATTAGCTAATTACAAAGAACTTGAATACTTTCACTCCTTTTTTACTTTTGAGACTAGGACATCAAACATTTCTAAACACAAAACACCTTGCTTTGGATCTAACAAAGAAGATAGATATCAAAGAGCTCTTCCCCTCCTCCCTGTCCCAAAAGGAAGTCTCCTTTACACTTACAATCCTTAATTGTTTATACAGGCCCATTTTCTGTATCCAACAAGGCTAAGATTCATGCCCAGAAGGAATTAGGTCCAATTATACTATCCTGGTGAGGAGCTCCACCAATCAGTACCAACAGCCTACAGAACAGGTAGTGTCAGTGCTCTCCGTTACTCACCTTAAAGCTCAGGTTCCGAATAATTAATCTGGCTTTCTTATCTGCTAGTTTGGGTTTTTTAGGTTTCAGTTCCTTCTTTGGGGGTTCTGAATTTTCTAAAAAATTAGAGGCAACAAAATAAGTCTGTGATCCAGTCTCATCCCTGATCACAGGAAAGAAGCTACTAGCAAAAAAAGGCATTTCCCAAGGGTTAAGTATGACAACACCCAGGAGCACCAGATTTCCAAAGTTAGAATTAAATAAAAGACAAAAATGGGTAATAAAACACATTAGATGATTTTGGACATCAAAAGGAAATTAAAGGAAGTTTTAAATTTAGAGGCTATCCCCCATCTCCCCTCTCCATCCTCCCCTTCCTCCCACCTGAGGGAAAATTCTCTTCAGTTACTAGAAACTCACCATTTTCCCCCTTTTCCTTGGACTTGTTCCTCTGTTTTTTCTTGGCAATAGTCACGTTGATCTTACAGCCTTCAAAGGTGGTAATCTCCTTGAGGGCCCTCTGAACATCTTCCAGCATAGAAAAAGTGACATAGCCAAAGCCTCGACATGCCTTACTCCCTGAACAGTGAAGGGGGAGGGAGAGCACGGTTAGTCAAGAGCCCTAAAACACTAAATTCTCTCTTTAAAACCCAGTAAATTCTCAAAGTCCTAACCAGCATATATACTGCCAGACCATCCTATTATCAGTTTGCCAAAATCCTCAGAAGAATAGAAACAAAGTTGGCATCAGTGGCCCGTTCTCCACTTTGTTCAGAAATTGTTAGGCTTCCTCTTCTAATCTGTTGTCTTCAGTGTTAGCTTGTCTTCTTCCTCCTTTCTTTTTTTTTTTTTTTTTAAGATTTTATTTATTTATTTGACAGACAGAGATCACAAGCAGGCAGAAAGAGAGAGAGAGGAGGAAGCAGGCTCCCCGCCGAGCAGAGAACCGGATGCGGCGCTCGATCCCAGGACCCGGTACCATGATCCGAGCTGAAGGCAGAGGCCTTTAAACCACCGAGCCACCCAGGCGCCCCCTTCCTCCTTTCTTGATAATCTTGAGAATACGGAAGATCCATGATACCCATTATAGCCCCAAAGAAGAACTCATATCAAACAGAATGGGAACATCACCAAAGAAGGTGGGAAAGATAAGTATAGTAGCTTTGAGAACTGCAAGGCAATAATGCAGCAGATCAGAAATGAAGGCCTGAGGCCCTGACAAAAGAACCTCAATAAACAATAAACATTGCTTCGGGAGCCTGCAGATACTATTACCATTATTACCAAGTCTTAGCAATCAATATCAAACTTAACCTGTCCAAAGTAGCTGTAAATCTCTTATATCACTTTCATCTTCAGAAGACACTAAGGTAGGTAAAGTGAGTATTATCATCCCTTCTTTCCAAGTGAATAATTTGAGATGGAGGAAAGTAACTGAACTGGTTGGTGCGCCAGGGTGTTAGTAGCTGAATTAGTTCCTCATTACTGGCCCCATGTTCTTTCCATGGGACTCCACCAATATAAAGGCCACAGAGAAGAATATTAGGACCAAGCATGAATAGTTGCAAATAAAAATTCGCCTTTGCCCTTTTTGGTATGCTTTTTTTGATTTAACATTTTTGTGTAGTAAAATTTTTAAGCCATCTACTGCATCGAAAAGGAAAAGACCAGGTAGTCTGCCTACAACCCAAAGAAGAAACACAGCTCACACGCTCTGCTTCTTTTTCAACTATACTCGGACCGACTTCAGGGTACAAGCCCTCAAACACAGGATGATGACCCACATAAAGGGTTAAAGCTGACACTATGCACTAGGAAGGCATATTGTGTTCTGGAGATCCAGGTTTTTCTCCTGGCACTCCTCACAAAAGCCTGCCCACTCACTGTCAGAAATCAGAAGAAGAAAAATCAGGGCCCTTCCTGATCACTACACTGAAATGTGAAGGAGCTCAGCACCAAAATAAAAGCATGTCTCACAACAAATGCCATTCACTGTTCTCACAAAGCACTCTCACTCTACTTGAATCCTCACAACATCTTGTGAAATTGTTCCCATCTTCAAGAGGTTAAGTGACGTTGCTCAAGTCATCACTACTAAGACCTCATCCCACACACACCCCTTCCTTCCCATCCCAGTAAGTATAACACTCCGTCCAACACATCCTGACTATCTGGAGAGAAGAGCATATAGTCTTTTAAAAAGGGAATAGAGTTGTTTTGGGTTTTTTTTTGTTTGTTTGTTTTTATATTTAGACCACATACATAAGACAAAAGGTAAGATTACACTTCAGTTATAGAGGACCCTAAAGAGAATTGCCATTCAATGCCTGTTCTTCCCTGGAACAGAACCACCAAGCATGGGACAGTAGTGTCTCTCAAAGTGTTCTGACAACCCACAGTAATGAATGTAACATATATATTCTTTATATAAAACCAAAGGGGTGCCTGGTTGCCTCAGTCAGAGAATGTGATTCTTTTTTTTTTTAAGCTTTTATTTATTTATTTGAAAGAGAGAGAGAGATCACAAGTAGGCAGAGCAGCAGGCAGAGAGAGGGGGGGAAGCAGGCTCCCCATTGAGCAGAGAGCCCAATATGGGGCTCCATCCCAGGACCCTGAGATCATGACCTGAGCCAAAGGCAGAAGTTTAACCCACTAAGCCAGACAGGAGCCCCCGAGAATGCGATTCTTGATCTTGGGGTTGTAAGTTTGAGCCCCACACTGGGTGTACAGATTATTTAAAAAAAAAATCCTTAAGGACACCTGGACAGCTCAGTTGGTTAAGCATATGCCTTCAGCTCAGGTCATGATCCTGGGGTTCTGGGATCAGTCCCGCAAGGGGCTCCTTACTCAGCAGGGAACCTGCTCTCTCTCTCTCTGACAAATAAATAAAATCTTTAAAAATAAATAAATAAGGGGCGCCTGGGTGGCTCAGTGGGTTAAGCCGCTGCCTTCGGCTCGGGTCATGATCTCAGGGTCCTGGGATCGAGTCCCGCATTGGGCTCTCTGCTCAGCAGGGAGCCTGCTTCCCTCTCTCTCTCTCTCTCTCTCTCTGCCTGCCTCTCTGTCTACTGTGATCTCTCTCCATCAAATAAATAAATAAAAAATGTTTAAAAAAAAATAAAATAAAAAATAAAAAATAAATAAATAAGAATCAAATAAAATCTTTTTTTTTAAGATTTTATTTATTTTTTTGACAGAGAGAGAGATCACAAGCGGGCAGAGAGGCAGGCGGAGAGGAGGAAGCAGGCTCCCTGCTGAGCAGAGAGCCCGATGCGGGGCTTGATCCCAGGACCTGAGATCATGACCTGAGCCGAAGGCAGAGGCTTTAATCCACTGAGCCACCCAGGCGCCCCTCAAATAAAATCTCTTAAAAATTATAAATATGGGGTGCCTGAGTGGCTCAGTTGTTATCCATCTGTCAGGTCATGATCCATGTCTTGGGATGGAGCCCCCTGTTGGGCTCCCTGCTGAGAGGAAACCCTGCTTCTCTCTTTCCCACTAGCCCTGCCTGTGTTCCCTCTGTCATTCTCTCTCTCTCTCTCTCTGTCAAATAAATAAATAAATAAATAATCTTTTTTGAAAATTACAAATATTAATCCTTTACCATGTATACATATACTTTATCTTTAAAAAAATTCTTGTCATGACCCACTCAAAACCCACTAACAGTAATGATTTGCAGTTGAAGAAACACGGCTGTAGAGCACTCCCATTCTCTCACGCGCCCATATCTATACCTAAAATGACAAAGAACCAGGCTCGTGTCATGGCCTGTATGGCAACCAGAGCCACGGGGACAATCCCAACTCTAGCCTCTGTCATTAACAAAACAGGAGCTAGCAACGTAGGGATTATTAGCACACAGCGTGTCTGCTCGCACACTCAGATAACATGTGGGGAAACAGGGGTCCACAAGATGCCAGTTCCCTTCAGTTGTTCTGCTGAAAAGCAAAGAAGCGGCCGCCTACAGAGACAGCCTGATGACTTAGAAGGGAGCTAAATAAAACATCAGGTGGCTGTCTCGAGTGTCCCTTGAAGTCTAGGTAAGAGGAAGGAATGCTTCTCTACAATTAAAATCCTTACAATCCTTCCACATTGCAATACATGCCAACCCTTTCTCACAGTGATGAAATGAGCATCACACAGAGTATGAGGCATACAGCAGGATTACACTTTTGGCTTAAGCCAAAAGCCTTGGGAATAGGACTTGACTCCTCTTTTTCTCATACCCTGCATCTGATCCATCAGCAAATCGGTTCTACCTTCAAAAATATCCATATTCCAATCACTTGCTACCACCTCCACTGTACCATCCTGGTCCAACACCGTAATTTCTCACCTGGATTATTGCAAAAGCCCACTCTTTGGTCTCCCTGCTTCTGTCCTATTCTCCAACGGCGGCCTCAGAGAATCTTTAAGCCAGATCATACTTACTGCTCCCTATTCAGTTTCTCATCTCACAGTAAAAGCCAAAGTCCTTGCAATGGCCCGTAGGTCCTCCACGATCTGGTCCCCTAGAATCTCATCTCCTAAGTCTCTTACCTTCACTCACTTACTCTGGTCACTCTGCTCTCCCTGCCATTCCTTCCATACACCAGTAGTCCTCTTCAGTATTCCTGAGCTTGCTGTTTCCTCTGCTTAGCCTCCTCCTCCTCCTGAGGAGACACATGTTCCCTCCCTCACCTACAGGAGGCCTTCCCCGGCTTCTCCATCCATAGGTAACTGCCATTCCTCACTCCTCTACAACCCCCTCCCCCACACTCACTTACAGA
The DNA here is from genome assembly GCF_002288905.1 of Enhydra lutris kenyoni. Lineage (NCBI taxonomy): Eukaryota > Metazoa > Chordata > Mammalia > Carnivora > Mustelidae > Enhydra > Enhydra lutris. The sequence continues at coordinate 13,830,344 of NW_019154111.1, read as the reverse complement.
GACTCCTTATCCTTCTTCCTGACTTATTTTCCTCCTTAGTATTTACCCCCATTACCACTCTATATTTTGCTTGTTTAACTGGATGTCTTCCCCATCTTGCAGACTTAAGAGCAAGTCTTTTGGCTTGGTTTGGGTGCGCTGCTGCCTCCTCAGGACCTACAACAGTGCCTACTACACAGCAGGCCTTCAAAAAATATCTCAATGAATGAATGAGTAAATGAGTAACATACTGGTTAGGAGCTCCGGGTCGGGTGACCAAATTCTGGATCAACTACGTACAAGCTGTACGAACTTCAACTGAATTTATCAAATTTTCCCCAAGCCCCAGATTCCTGTCTGTAAAATGGGGTTCAGACTCTCCACCCCAAGACTGTTGGGAAAATTGAATGAGATTAACATGTGCGGAATTCAGCACCGTGCCTGGCAATCAGCTGACTCTCAATACGCCTTACCGATGTTATTAAATGTTAACTGTATCAAATACTAAATGTGAACATTGTTACCAAATAAGACACCGTATGTGAGCGCCCCTAGAAAACGGAAAGCGCTATGGAACCCTGAAGCGATGCCTTGACTGTCAGAAATGGACCCCTATGGACTCATCCAGAACCGAGTCCTTCTAGAAAAGAAACTCAATTCCCAGCCCCTTCTCCCAGGAGCGGGTCAAGAACTCCATGGCTTGCTGAAGTCCGGGAGGGTGTTCTCGCGCGGACCCTGCTCCCAGGAACCCCAGCCCTGTCCTCGACAGCCCCGCCCCCTACCTTTCTCAGTCACCACGAAGCACTGCTTCACCGGCCCCACCTGACTGAACAGCTCCTCCAGCTGCTCACTGCGGGCGGAGGGCGGCAGGCGGCCCACAAACAGGGTCAGCCCGGCCATGAGGCCGGGGGACCGAGGCGCGCGAGATCACGAGCGAATCCGGCCCTCGCACGCGAGACGAGAATCAGGCTTTGGCAGGCCAACCACGCCAATCGGCCCGGAGATTCCGGAAGTGCTCGTTGCTCAAAAGAGTCCGGAGGAAAACAGGGTGGGGAGGGGAAAAAAGCGTTCCGGAATGGGGGAGGGGCCGTTCTGCCCGGGGGCGGAGCTTCTTGAGCGGGGCTCCACCCCTAATCCTAGCACGGCCCCTCCCGTCCCTTTCTGCCCCCGGGGCCACCGTAGGAGACTGGCATCCCAGCTCCTACCTAGTTTAAGATCTCATTTCCAGGAGATGATCCCAGAGTGCGACGGCAGGCAGAGGAAGTCGTTTTTTGCTCGGGGTCTCACCCAGGATCTGACACATACTGGATATTTAATAAATACTTTTTTCTGTGCCACCAAAGACACGCAGTTTACGTGTATAAAGTGGAAACAGAACGCACGTAGATGCATACATCACACATATTCTCAGAGAATGAGACATCTGTCACACTATAGCAGATAACTATAACTGTGCCTGTAACAGTGTGCAGACAAATTACAGCTACTAAAGCACACGCAGACACAGATCACACACATTCTTCCAATAAATATCTACTGAGCGCCTACTATGTGCCAGGCCTTAGGGATAAAACTGGTGAGCTAAAACAAGACAAGAGTCCCTACTCTCATGGAGAATGAAGTCTAGTGGGGGTAGACAGACATTCATTTTAAAAACTTACAAATAAATCATAGCAGGCACCCTACAGGATCACAGAACACACCCAAAGCAAACATAACATACAGACACTGAATGCAGGTCCTCCCAGAAACAGGAGAAAACCTTCCCTCGGGTCAGCTTATCAGACAGACCCAAGGCTGAGGGATCTCACCCACCAGCAGGAGATCTGGGTGCTCCTGGAACCTGGAAGGCAGAGACTATTAGCCATTCCACTGGGTTCAGGAACTGACCCGGTGCAAGACTAAAGCACCCTGGAAGGGTTCCAGCTGAGAAAAGTTCCAATGCACTTTTTTATTTTAAGAGATTTATTTATTTGACAGAGAGCGAGAGAGAGATCACAAGTAGGCAGAGAGGCAGGCAGAGGGGGAGGAGGAAGTAGGCTCCCTGCTGAGCAGAGAGCCTAATTGGGGGTTCAATCCCAGGAGGACGAGATCATGACCTTAGCTGAAGGCAGAGGCTTAACCCACTGAGCAACCCAGGCGCCCCATCAATGCACTTTTTAAATAACTTCTCAATACTATAACCTGAAAATTCAGAAAGTACAAAAGGTACAATGAAGAGTAAGTTTCGGCTCCTCTTCAAAACCCATTTGCTGGGGCAATGGGTGGCTCAGTGGGTTAAAGCCTCTGCTTTAGGCTCAGGTCATGATCCCAGGGTCCTGGGATCGAGTCCCACATCCCCCACATTGGGCTCTCTGCTCAGCGGGGAGCCTGCTTTCCCCCTCTCTCTGCCTGCCTCTCTGCCTACTTGTGATCTCAGTCTGTCAAATAAATAAATAAAATCTTTAAAAAAAAAAACCATTTGCTTTTGATACATTTTGGATGGATGGGATGACTGGTTGACAGTAACGGGGGGGTGGTGGGGGAACACAACATCAGATTTATGAAACCCTAGTCCAAGTATATAATGTATGCTCAAAAGAAAACACTAGTTATTTTTACACACATAACTCAAGAGAGCAAGTACTGAAATACAAAACAGATTTTTAAGGCTATGGGGTTAATCCTATCCAGGATAAACAGAGACAAGTAGACAAAGGAAGTGGGATGGGTCATTTGAATAAAGTCTGTTTGGGATTCCACATTCCTCCTCTTTTTTTCTCCTCCTCTCCTGCCCCCTCACCACTTTAGAAATCAAAATTCTATCCCCAAAGACTTAACTGCAAGCTTTGGGGCCCTAGGTATAAGGAGAACTTCCCAGTGCTGGCTGCAGCGTATCCAGGAAAAGAACCCTAAGAAGGCTGTTCCAACACCCCTTTGGGATGCCCCTACACTGCTGTTTAAAATACTTCTCACTCAGACCTTTCTTAAAGAACAAAACAAAACTGTGTGCCTGTGCCCATCAGGGGGCAGCAGCCACCCACAATGCAGAGAAATTCTGTGCCCCTAGGAGTAGATAATAATGCTGCTGACCCTTTCTACACTTCCGGAGTTTCAGACCTGGGCGGGGGTGGGGGTGGGGCGTGTGCATCTCAGACTCCCAACCTCAACCTCAGCCCTGTCCCCTCCTATCCCTGCACATCAGGGAGACCACATGGTGCTTCAGTCAGGAATATTTGCTCATCCAGCTCCCCAGGACACACGCAGGGTTCTTTATTAAATAGCGGGAGTTGTGGTCCCCTGTACCACATCAGCAACGTGGCTTCCAGGGGAAATAAATTGTTGGCTTCTCCCTCATCCATCACTGTTCAGGAGCCCTGGAAGGAAGGAAGAGAGGCCTGGGCTGTGCTGTCTCCCAGCCAGCCTCTCCCAGGCCCCATCCCTCTAGTCCCACTCCCCCTTGCAAGTCAAACCTTCTTATTATACCACTTACTTCTTGTGCTTAGCACTTCTCACAGCTGTAGTTAGTGCTATTGTAATTATTTATATGATTTGTTCTTTTTTTTTAAGATTTTATTTTTAAGTTGGGGCGCCTGGGTGGCTCAGTGGGTTAAGATTTTATTTTATTTTTTAAATATTTTTTATTTTTTTATTTGGCAGAAAGTGAGAGATCACAAGTAGGCAGAGAGGCAGGCAGAGAGAGAGGGGAAAGCAGGCTCCCCGCTGAGCAGAGAGTCCCATGTGGGGCTTGATCTCAGGACCCTGAGATCATGGCCAGAGCCGAAGGCAGAGGCTTAACCCACTGAGCCACCCAGGTGCCCCAAGATTTTATTTTTAAGTCATTTCTAGACCCAACATGGGGCTCGAACTTACAACCTCAAAATCAAGAGTCATATGCTCTACGACTGAGCTAGCCAGGTGCCCCTATTTGATTAGTGCTTCAGTGTCTGCCTTCCCCCAAAGACCTTCAAATTCATACATTCAGGGCTGGTGTCTGCTTCGTTCACCTCTCACTGCTCAGCACCTAGCATATTGTAAGCATTCCATAAAATGTTTTAAAGCGATTGAATGACTGAATGGATGAATGAGTTTGTCACTCCATCCCCTAAAGTACTAAGAACTGGGATTGAAGGGTGTGTGCATTAGGATCTACGTGGGCTCCTCTGGGAAACCTGCTTTGGGTAAGGGCCAAGGCATGGGACAAAAGGGAAGGGTTGTTTCACCAAAGTCTTGGCCTCTTTATAGTCAAAGTGCTGAAGTAATCCTTGCAGAGGAAAACCAAAGAAGTGTTGGAGTTAGTGAGCACTGAGCTGTCTTCCTCCCCCCACACTTCCCCATCTCATCAGCCCCATTCACAGCTTCTAGACAGAAAAGGAGTTTGTGTATGAGTGTGTGTGTCAGGGAGAGAGAGACAGACACACACCCCGACAGACTGACTCAGGGCATGTGGGGCTTGGACTGCCCTGTTGTGCATGAAGCCAGGTCCCCTGGTGAGGAAAACGAATGAGCCAGCTGATAAGCATTAGGGCAAGGAAGAGGGGGCCAAGAGGAGTTGGGTGTGAGCAGAGGCAGATGGAAGGTTTGGTGGGGAAGAAAAAGAGCCATTTTTTTCAAGCAGCAAGAATCCCTTCCATGATACAAAGCAGCTCCAGTGCTGGGTCTGCTACAGCCACTATGACACCAGTGAGAAATGCCTATAATTAGGAGGCTGGCAGTTCCCTGGGCCTCAGCCCAGAGTGACGATGCAGCAAGAATTTCTGAGCCACGCTGAGCCAGGTGATGGAGGAGACACAGTCAAAAACCACTCCAGTTCCATTCCTCAGTGGCTCCTGTCTCACTGAGCTCCCTACCATGACCCTCACTCTCTCCAAACACCACTGATTCTTCCTCCTTCCGAGGTCCAAGACCCTGGACCATCTTCTCAGGCAAGACAGATCTTCACGTGCAAGGAGAACAGTGCTCTAATTCTTCCACTAGTGCACGGACCTAGTCTGGTGAGGCCCCACCCCTCGGGGCCTCCCTGCCGGCTTTCCTCTTGACTCCCCCACCTCCCTTCTCCAATCCCCATGAGCTGATGGGAAGACTTGGGAGAAAAACCACTTCTATTCCTATTTTTTCATTTTAAGCCTGGGATGTTGTGCCCCTGTCGGTTTTCCTGTGACATGCAAGACATCTGCCAAAACACTGCCAAATTTTTATTTCCAAACCTAATCTACAACCCTGTTTTAGTGCCACTCTGAACTTAATTGCATTTTAGCCAAATGACGAATGCACACCCCAGAGCTCAGAGCCAACTGTTCCGGACAAGGGAGAGGTTCCAGAGTCCCCGGAGGCCTGGGTCTCTGCATTGTGAACTCTGCTTTGGTGGGTAAATTGGGGTCGGGGTTTGGAGGAAGATCCCTTTAGGGAGGATCTGCACCATGGGAGATGAGTGCAGGGAAGGAGGGCTTGTAAGTCCAACCTTGAAGAGGCCTTGTTGGTAGGCAGAGCAGGTAGTGTCCTCTGTGAGTTCCTCTGGGAACATGGCAGGGGGAGTTGCTGGGGATCCCAGCTCAAAGTGATCAAGCCCTTGATGTGTGTATCAACATTTCCACAGAGGACTTCACCATGGACTCGCTCATCCCTAGCCAGCTGTCCCCCACAACCTGCAGCCGGGCTCCTAGGAATGCAGAGGTTTCTACCAATGGGTATAGAGGTCCCACCTCACTTCCCAGGGCCTGCTTCATCTCTGACAAGGCACTTCCCAGAGAGTCAGAGGATTTTTACAGGGTCACTCCCAGGGCCCTCACTCAACCCAGCTGTAGGACAACAAGGCTCCTTGCAATTGGGAGTAAAGGTCACCCAGGTGTGAGATGAAGCCTCCCCACCCAAACACGGCTTGTCTTCCAGTTCTGATGGAATGGCTGCTGCTGTGGGCTGATCTAAGCTTTTCCAAGAAGATTAGACCTTTCTCTGAAAATATTTTATTGATAAATTAACTCTGGAAGCGCTCACCTCCCACCCAACTGCTGTGGAGTCTCCTGGATGGGCCATGGACCCTTCAACAGGGAAGGATCGTGTGGAGGACAGGGAGTCTCACTCACACAGGAATGGGATTCCTGGGTATGGCACAGGTGGGTGTGGGGACTGAAGCCAGTCTCGAGGTCCTTGGAGGACAGCCCCTCTCACTCAGCACCAGAGTGGGGAGTTGGTGGTCAGGAGTGGAGCACCTTGGAGCTTTATTGCTGGTGAATGCCAAGGCAAGTGGGACCCCTGCCAGCCTAGAATTGCAGCAGAGGGCATCCGTGCCCAGGGCTCCAGGGGAGGTGGCACTAACCCCAATCAACAGAGCCTGGCTGCTGACCCACCCACCCAGCGACCCCTGGATGGGGAAGAAGCGGGGAGTGGTATCTGAGCCAGGCAGGATGGGGAAAGGGCTACAGTGTGCAGGTCTCAGGCAGAGCAGGCGCCAGGAGGGGTCGTAGGCTGGGGCGGCCAGGGGGCCGCCTCTTCACAGGTCTATGGTGTCGCTGCCCACACTCAGCTCGTCGATCTGTCGACAGGCGTCCAGGAATTGCTCCTGCAGCAAAGCCTCTGCGGCCTGCAGCTCGGGAGTAGGCTCTGGGGAGTCGCGGGAGGGTGGGGACAGGGCCTGGTAGGAGCCTGAGCCGGGGAGGCTAGGGCTGCTCCCCGAGGGTCGCGGGGGACTGAGGACGCAGACCAGTGGACAGCGTGGGGGCCTGTCGGGGCTGGAGCACAGTAGCATGGACGAGCTGTCCCGCGAAAGTCCGCACAGTGAGCCCGAAGAGGCGCTGCTGCCCATGGGCCAGGCCCGGGGAGAAGGGAGCTCCAAGGGCACAGGGGAGCCAGGGGCCTCCTCAGACTTCCCCTTGGGCCCGACCCCCATCTTCGTCACCAGCGAGGTGGTGCGGTAAAGGCCGAGCCCAGGCGCGGTTTCCCCGAAGGCAGGGCCCTGGAAGAGGCCGGGCGTGAGCAGCGCCTCGCTGCAGAGGGCCTCCTCAATGCTGCGCCTCAGGTTGATTGGGGAGGGAGGGCGGAAGTCCACGGTGTAGTCGCTGCAGGGGGAGGAGGCCGGAGAAGGGGCCGGGTTGGCCGCCGCGCCTTCGAAGCCCCGGCAGCCGCCTCCCTGGAGCAGGAGGTCGGGGCCAGGCCCTGCCAGAGCGCACAGCTGCAGCAGCTCCGCGTCGCCACGCGCGATGGCGCCACCAAGGGGCTCCTTGTCCGGGGGCCCGGTGACCCAGCCCCCGGGCAGCAGTGGGGCTGCGTGGCCCGGGGACAAGCGGAAGAGCTTGGCCCAGCAGCGCGGCGGCACACGGTGGCTGCTGAGCGCCGGGTAGAGGCCCAGCAGCGCCAACGGGATCGCGACGCCCACCTCGCCCAAGCGCAGGCCTAGCTGGAAGGCCCACCAGGGCCAGGGTCCCTCCAGGCCAGGCTGGCCGCCATAGCCCAAGGCGTGCAGCACCTCGTAGCCCTGCAGGGCTCCGCTCAGCAGCCCGAAGGTCCCCGCCACTGGGGCTGTGCGGGCCGCGCGCCGCCAGGATTCCCGCGGGGCGAAGGGGCTGCGCGCCTGCGGGAGCGGGGTGGGGCCCTTGAAGCCCGACCCTCCCAGGGGAGCTCCGGCCCGCCGCCGCCGTCCCCCCCAGCAGGAGAGCGCCAGTAGGAGCCCGGAGAGGAGGGCGGCGAGGAAGGCGTGCAGCCCGCGGGAGGCGAGACGCAGAGGCCGCAGCGGGCGGTGGGCTGCGCTCCCGACGGCGGCGGCGGCCGCCAGCCCCAGCCCCAGGAGCAGCAGCGCGGCCAGCCCGGCGGGACACCGCGGCGGGCGCGGCCGGGCCAGCAGCAGGCAGGCCAGGCCCAGGCCGGCAGCCAGGCAGGGCAGCGGAAGGTCCTGCAGCAGCAGCCAGGCGAGCGGGGGCAGCCGATCGCGGTGCCCGTAGGCGTCGTAGAAAAGCGGGAAGGCCCGCGTGGTCCCGGCAGAGAGCAGGAGCAGGTCCAGCAGCGCCAGGCAGGGGGCGCCCGGCGGGCAGCGCCAGGGCAAGAGGGCTAGGGCCAGCAGCGCGAGCACGGCCACCAGGCCGAAGAGCGCTCCTACCCCATATACGTGGGCCTCCCAGGCCAGGCCCCAGCGAGCTCTGGCCTCTGCCCAATTGGCTTCCAGGGTCAGGAAGAAGAGGGGCAGCGGAGCCACAGGAGGAGGCCCTTCGGGTTCAGGCAGTTCTCCCATGCGGCAGGACCCTGACCCACACTCTGGCTCCACCGAAGACTTCCCAAGGCTGGCAGGAGAGGAGTCATCTGGGCCAGAGGTAGGGGTAGTGCGGTCTGTGGGCAAAGAACATTCGTCTGAGGCAATTGTACAGCCTTCCCCTGCCTTCCCCACAGCCAGTAGCTTGTGTACCAGAGAGTCTTCATAACATCTAGGACACACGTGTCTTTTTATCCCCCGCTCAGGGAACCTGATGCGGGATTCGATCCCAGGGGGATCATGACCTGAGCTAAAGGCCAGAGGCTTAACCAACTGAGCCACCAGGTGCCCCATACTTGTCTTTAGTAGAGATTCACCGGTCTCTCATCCTCTTGTCTTCCCCTCCCCATCAAACTCTTCAACTCTCATCCCTCCGGCATCCCTAACCCACCCTTTGCTCTCTGCTGTTTATTTCCGCTCATCACTCTGCGATTCTACTGAAAAGGGGTTTTCTTTTTATATGTATTTTATTTATTTATTTATTTGAGAGAGAGAGTGCACATACAAGCTGGGGGAGGGGTAGAGAGAGAGGAAGAAGCAGACTCCCCGCTGAACAGGCAGCCCCATGTGGGAGTCTATCCCAGGACTCTGGGATCGTGACCCGAGCTGAAGGCAGATGCTTAAACGACTGAGCCACCTAGGCGCCCTGAAAAGGGTTTTTCTTAAGAAGCTACAGAATTTTACTGAAGGAACTGGAGAAGGCCCCTCTATTCAATCCTCCCACCACAAAGTAAGCTTCATAAGAACAAAGATTTCTGTCTGTTCTGCTTACATCTGAATCTCCATGCCCAAAATGGGGCCTGGCTCAGAGCAGGCACTGAGCAGCTATTTGTTGGATAAATGAATCCTCTTATTTCTCCAATGAAGACACTGAGGCTCTACAGAGAGGCAAAGCGACTTATCCAAGGTCACAAACTGGCAGATCTCAGAATCCAGATCTGAGTACTGGTCTGAGCCCCTTCTCACAATTCCAGAGTTTTTTCATAAGACTAGTTTGCTTATCTCTTATACTGTACCCCTAACTCCCAATTCCCACCTTGGTGCTAGGAGAAACATCCCCTGCCCTTTTTCATCTGCTTCCCCCTTCCCCCATCTCTTCAGGAAAAGCTCCTACACCCACATGTGGACACATGCAGCAGTGGGGGTGGGGGGAGGGGGAGGTGAGACACTCCTGTTCCCAGCATCTGAAGAGAACACAACCTTTCCCGATCACTGGCCTTGCTGTCTGCCACACCCCCAACCCTTAGTTTACCCATGGCCATGGTCCCCATCCCAACTCAGTCACAAAGTCATTCGTCCAAGGCTCTTAAGGTACATGCCCCTTGAGTTCTCACTCCACTTTATAGAAGTTGACATTGAAATGGACTCCCCTGGGTCTCGAGGCTACCCTTGAACTCTCCAGAAGGAATGACTGGGGCGAGCACAGCGGGATAAGATGCCTTCTTAGTGAATAAGCTTCTCAGGTGCTCTAGGATTTGCTAACTTAAGCTCCCAGCCCCAGTCTGGTCTCCAACACCTTGCCTACATCCCTTCGGAAAAGGGAAGTCACAGGGCACCAGAGGTGGCTCAGTCAGTTGGGTGTCTGAGTCTTGATTTCTGCTTGGGTCATGATCTTGGAGTCATGGGATTGAGTCTGCTTGAGATTCTCTCTCTCTCTGCCCCTCCCCCACACACGCTCACTCCGTCTCTCTCTCTCTGCCCCTCTCTCTCTAAAATAAATAAATATATCTTTAAAGGTGGGGGAGGGGGGAGTCAAGTAAAAGAGGATGAGGAGTAAGATCCCTAATTTACTTTCCTGGAGCAAGAGAAGAGCTAAAAAGAGATCCAAGGATTCTTCCCATGGCCAGGCAGCAAAGGAAGATGCTTCTGGCTCAACCTCTCCCTCCTCCACCTAGCAAGCTCAGCAGATCTGCAGCTGCAAATGAGTATGAAGGGAGAAAGATGGTGGGGAAGAATGGAAACACCCTGGTGAGGGTGGGGAGGGGCACAGAAGGCAGACATAGGATGAGGAAGGGAGGGTCTGCTGACAACGAGACTCCTACCCCAACCACCTGGCCGTGCTCCCGCCTGGTGTCAAGCACACACTACAGGAAGACCCCAGATGCACTCCCACCCCAGGCCATGCCAGTTCCTGCTAGGAGCATGCAAAACAGCAATCCTGAGTACCAGGCTTTAAAGGGGTGGGGAGGGGGGTGTGTGCAGAAAGCGGCTCTGGAGAGAAAGAGGGGAAGACAGCATCAGACATCTGGAGAGGGCAGAGAGGGAGCAGCCATAAAATTAAGTCTACACAGCTCGCTGCCTCTTACAAATGGCAGCAGGGGCCCTGCTTCCCCTTCCATCGCCTTCCCCAAGTCTGAGATGGGAAGAGTCCCTTCTGCCTAAGGCTGTTAAGAGGATAAACGTTCGATGTGGCCAGAGCTCTTCGGAGTGCCTGGTGCGTAATAAGCATTTGGTATGTGTTTGGTGTTGGTATCATCATTATCGGGTAATGTTTATCACTGATCAGTCATCAGCTTGTGTTCATGTCACAGTGACTAGTTCTGGCCTCAAACTAGTTCTTGATCTAATCAACAAAAGATTGTTGTCTCTTGGGGCGCCTGGGTGGCTCAGCCAGTTAAGCGTCTGTTTTCAGCTCAGGTCATGATCCCAGCGTCCTGGGATCAAGCCCTTTGTGGGGCTCTCTGCTCAGCGAGGAGTCTCCTTCTCCCTCTGCCTGCTGCTCCCCCTGCTTGTGCGCTGTGTGTGTGTGTGTGTGTGTGTGTGTGAAATAAATAAATGAAATCTTTTAAATAAATAAAATCTTAAAAAAAAAAAAGACTGTTGTCTCTTAGCCCATACTAATCTTGCTTAGAAAGGCAACACATTGTTTCATCTTGTGAACCCTATTTAAAGAACACCCTTTAGTTGGACTGACTACCCCTGAACACTTAAGGAAGACGCAGCCATGAGTTAAATGAGGTTCATTCAGCTGGGATGTTAGCAGCAGTTTGATGTTAGCAGCATCAAAAACTTGCAACCCCTCTATCAGCTTCATTCCTTTGTCCCCTCTGACACTCTGGCCCAACCCACTTCAGCAAAGTGGATGACTTTGCTTGGCTTTTCCTCAGTGTTGGCGGGCTCTGCAGAAAGGCGATGGGACTGTGCCCAGGAGGGCTATGGCTGGAGCCAGACTGCCACCCCTCACGGCCTCCTCTTTGCTCACTGAGCAGACAAGCACAGCTCTCAGAGATCTGCTCTGCCTCGCCTTCTTCCAGCTCCACTTCTTACCCCAGAGCCACAAGAAACCCCATCTCTCACCTCTGTCCCCCAAGCAACTAGGGCAACTAGAACAAATTTTTAATGTGACTAAGAAGCCAGGAATAAAAAAGGAAACCCAGAAAACAGACAAAGCACAGGCAGAGCTAAGGTCTCAAAGGAGGTAGTTTTGAAGTAGGAGCATTGCTTTCTTGGGGGGAGGTGGGCCTGCCCTATGGACTCAGGTCTGGGCCATGTCGTGGATGGAGACAGGCAGAGAAGACCCAGCTTCTTCAGCCTTGGAAGAATCCGTTTGACCTCAGTCCCCTGTCTCCCCACTTGAGGCTTCCCCAGAAGGAGCCCTCAGTATCCCCCCAGAAGATAGTAAGTTCCTCCGATCCCTCTCCTGAGCAGCCCTCTCTTACAAGGTGGTCCCCCTCTGGCCCTGTGGCCCCTCTTGACCTCATGGGCCAGAAAGGAGGTAGGATGTCAATGTGAGGGATTGGTGAGGTCATAGCTGGCCAGCGAGGAGTCAGGGAGCGGGGCCTGCTAGATTTATGGAAAAGTCAGGCCTGATTATGTACCAGCTGCCCAGATCAAAGGGCTGGGAAATCACTCTCCCAGTAGAAGTGGTAGCCCATGCAGCTGCCTGGCCCCATTCCTCTTCCCCACCCCCTCCTCTAGGATCATGGAAGATTGATCCTCTCTGTAATGGTAACTGACATTCGAAATATTTAACAACTATAAATGGCACAGATAGCAGCCAATAAGAACAGATGTCACCAAGGGTGGTCTAGGAGTAGAGGGGAGGGCTCAGGGGGCTAAGGCCAGTGGGTACTTATCAACTGGGTTGAAAGTCTTTCAATATGTAAATGACCAGCCCAACTTCTCCTCCCATGGTGTACTGGCTGGATACTAGCTGTCCCCCAGGTGATGGGAGCCTAATGCAAGAGAAGAGACCTAGATTCAAAGCTTAAACACACCTAGGTTAGAAAGATCCTAGAAAAGACACACAGAGGCTCTTTTTGTCCCCTAACTGCCTCACACTACTCCCTACACATACTGCTGGCTAGAGCAAGGCCCTTGACCTTCTGGCCAAGGGGCCTCTAGCCCTCCTGGGTTTATCTGAGAGAAAGAGCCAGGAAGTGGCTGAGTTCCTGCAGCCATCAGTAAGGAGGGGGGAGGGGTGGGGCAGTGAGCTGGGCTTCCTCTGATACTGTCCAGACTCATTAAACCTGCCTGGCCAACACTGTCACCAAGGCTGACAGACTGCCAGCCAGCATCCTTCCCCAGGGGCCACAGAGCCTGCCCCCCCCCACCCCAGAGCAGATCCTGCCACTGCTACACACTGGGCTGAGGGGAGAAGGGTCAGCAGCTTCCCCCCACACACACACAAGCTCAGGAGTACAGCGACTGCTTGGGAGGGAGCTAGAGTCAGGTTCTGTGTTAAGTCTGGAACTGGAAGAAACTAGGAGATCAGCGGTTTCCACAGCTGAGCTGGTTCCTCCTGTGAAGTGGCTGAGAGGCTTTGCAACAGTATAAAGGCTTTGCGGAATAAAGCTGGGCCTAGAGGTACCTCTCCATGGCTCCCTTGGCCTCACCTACTAGAGACTCTCCCTGAGTGTGCCCCCTGCCCTGTGGGTTGAGCTGGTTGGCCTTGGGACCAAGGGTACAGTGTTAGGTAGGGTCTGGAAGTGAACTTGGGATGCCGTAAGGGAAAAACCAAGGTTAACAGCTCACCCTTAATAAACTTCTGCTTCATGCCCAGCCTCCTGCCAGGAGCTTGCATTATCTGGAAGCTTCATGATAACAAGATAGGTACTATTATTAAACCCTCGATAGATGAGAAAATTCAGCCTTGGGGAGGTTAAATAACTTGCCCAAGTTCACCCAGCCAGTTAGTAAGCGAACTGGGATTCCAAACCAAGTCTCAAGATTCCAGAGGCCCTGCTCTTTCCTCTGCATCACCAGCTGTCTATGCACATATTCGGAAAGGTTTCCTTGAATAAGGATGGCATCTGTCTACTCAAAGTCTTCTCTTCAATGTCTTCCAATGAGGGGCCCAGCTCTGCTCATAACTGACAACATGTCGTGTCAAATCAGACGGCAAAGGAGAGAGCCCCCAAGGTGGATGGTGCGGGGTGGAGAGGCAGGCCAGGCAGACTGGTGTGAAGGGTGAAGTTGGTACTGAGGCTGTGGGAACCAGGAGGGAGTTCCTGTATCTGTCTGCCTCTCATACATCTGTCTACATCTTGCTTTGCCTGGGATTACAAAACTCTCGGAGGACTGTTACTTAACTCTGTGTGGGACTGCCCCCAGTGACACTTGTTCTCAGACCGTTAATATATATCTCCATGGTGGTGATGAAGAAAACGGTGATTATGATGATGAGGACAAGGAAATAAAAGAGTCCCAGAATGCAGATGAGTGGCTAGTACATAGTAAGTGCTAAATAAACGTCAAGTTCAAATGAATAAGACACTTACCTACTGATGCTGTTGCCATCGTGGCAGAGTTTAGGGAGGCGGCTGGGTCCCACGGGCCTGTGCTTGGGAGCTTTCTCTCCAGGGGGGACGGGGGCGGGGACAGAGTGGTGCCAAAGAACCCTGCAAAGGGAGCACGTGGGGTTCAAGGGCCATACTACCAGCCAGCCTTGGCCTCTGGGGCTTTGGAGAAAATCCTGTCCTTCCCCCAGGGCTTACGCTAAGAGAGCCAATGTACACCAAACAGGAATTGTAGCCACATGAATGCTGGGAGCTAAGCTACTAGAACTCAGTATGGCAAAGAGGGCATTTCCCCATGGGAGCAGTGGCCCGTGTCCCAGGCCCTGGGAGCAGCAACACAGAGTCAAAAGAGAAAGGGAGGTGCTGATTAGGCCCACAGCACAGTGCCTGGCACATAGGATTGTTCCCTAAGTTTTCGTTGCAGTGAAATCAACACTCACCTGGAGAATCTGAAACTCTAGACGCAGAGCTTGGGGATGGAGTTGGTCCTGGAGGGCTTGGGCCTGAGAAGTTCCGCAGTGGGGACAAAGTAGTGCCAAAGAAACCTGCAAAAGGAGCCCAGGCTGAAGCTTCCTCCTACCTGCTAGGCTGCCCAGCAGGGACTCTCCTCCAGACGGGGTGGGTACTCACCAAAGGGTCCCAGGCGCCCTGCAATCTCTGCCAGACTGGCCCGCAGGCTGGGCAGCAGGGGCAGGGTCCGATGCCCGAGCGTGGGGGCTGCGCCTGCCCTTAGCGCCATGTCAAACTTCAGCTCCAGCTCACTCTGATGGAGCCTGGGAGCACTGGACAGAGGTGCTGTGGCTGTCAGAGCAGTGTCCCAGGTCACAGTGCCCATCCTGGGCTGATAGGGAGCAGTGGGCCGGTCAGTGGGCCCAGAGAGGGGGGAGGTGGACTCTGGAGACAGGGAGGAGGCCCAGGGAGTAGAGCTGCCTTCAGCAGAGCCCCACTCTGGGGGGGAGTTCCCAAGGGAGCCCACCAGCAGTTCCCAAAGGGGATCAGTCCTCAACCCACTGGCCACCTCTTCCTCGGGCTCCCGGCTTGGCCCAGCAGAGAGCGGCTGGGTCTCTGTGACTGAGATCCCCCAGGCGGCAGCAGGTCCCCGAAGATGGAATTTGAAGTTCAGTCCCAGGTTGAGAGACAGCATAGAAGCCTCACTCTGAGGTGGTGGGGTCAGAGTGGTGAGAGGGACACCTGGGACGGAGGAGGCAGGCTGGGGGCCCACTGGAACAGCAACCAGGACCCAGCAGAACAGCCCCAGCCCCAGACAGCCCTGCCCTGCCATGGCCCCACCTGGCCTCAGGTGGCCACAGTGGGCAGGGCGCTCAGTTCTTCGGCACTTTTTGAGCCTGAAGGTCCTGGAGAGAGGAGAGGCGCTATGAGCCCTGGCTGCCTGGGGTTGGATGCCTGCCCCCCCCCCTCCCAGAGAGACTGCTGATCACCAAGAAGCAGGTGGTGGGGGCGGGACACAAAGGGCTCTGCCCAGGGAGAGTTGCCAGCTCCTTCCTCCATTCAGGCCCCAGACCACATCTCTCACCGGGATCTCTCCTTCTCTTCCAGCTAAAGCCCCTTTCCCTAAACCCCTGCCTCCCCTACCTGCTCACTCTGGGGACTGGGGTCTGAAGGCGACCAGCTGCCCCTATCCTCTCCCAATAGCTGAGGGGGTGGACTCGGGTTCCCAGACTCAGATCCCTTCCTTCCCTCTCTTCTCTCCACCCGCCCACCTTCAGATATTTGCTGAGGCCTACTATGTGCCAAGCACCCTTCTGCTGATACAACTGTGAACAAGCAAACCCTCACAGAGGAGCTTGGGCCTGCTTCCACCCCCGACTCGGGCTCCAACCTAAGGTGCTGGCACTCTCTCCCACTCAGACCCCTGGAACGCAGGCCCTGGGAGGGGCAAAGCACAGGGCTGCGTGATCTGGCCCAGCGGGAAAAGGCAGCCAGGCTCCAGCCAGAGAAGCAGGGTGCGCTGGTCTGGCAGAAGCTGGCCCATTCAGCCTGCCCCCTTTTTCCTGGGGCTTGGCCCTGCTCCCTTCCCCTTAACCCTAGAAGTATTGGGGGGAGGGGCCGCTTGGCCATCGCGGGCTTCCTGAGGATGATGGCCAGGCAGGCAAGCTAGGCGCGGGGCTGCTGCAGTGGAGTCCGACCTCCCCGCCCCCCCGAACACCCCCTCCACGCACACACATCTGGTGGGGGAAGGGGAGGGTAAGCCAGGGGCACACGTGCACCCGTCACCCTTACATCACACACACAGCCACACCTAGCACCCGAGACACACTCACCCACTCACCCTTCACACACCCTGCACACACACGTGTACACACACACACATCCGATTCTGCCGAGCCCCCTCCCTCTTACAGGGGTTCAGATCCAAGCTCTGTGAGCTCCCAGCCTTCTCTCTCTCTCTCTCTCTCTCTCTCTCTCTCTCACACACACACACACACACACACACACGCACGCACGCCCCTCACAGACACGCACAGTATAGACAGTCACACGGAGGCGCACACACACCTACACACACATTCACACACTCCGTACAGACACATCACACACCTTCGTCGCCCTACACACCCACCCACCCCTCGAAGGCTCGCTGGCTCTCTGGCTCCCGCTGGCTCTCACTCTCTCCCTCTCTCCCCCTGCCCGGCCCCGCCGACCTGCTCCTCCGGCTCCCTCCCGCAGACGGGTCTCCTCTGCCAAGTCCCCCGAGAACCGGAGGTCGCGGCGGCCCAGGCGCCCAGCTGGACAACGCTCCGGCGAGTGTCGCCGGTTCTCTCGGTCGCGCCCGACTACCCCCTCGGCACGTCCCGGCGACCGCGGCTACGCCGCCAGGCCACCTCCGGTCTGGCCCACAGCGCTGTCCCCCGCGGCCGGCCGGGTCCGGCTCGCAGCCCCGCACTCCCTCCCCGCGGCGCCGCCTCCTGGCTGCGCGCCCCGCTCCCCGGCAGAGCCGCCAGCGCCGGGCTCCGCGGCAGCAGCTCTCTGACCGCCCGCCCTCCCTCCCCGCCTGCCTCCCTCCCGCCCGCCCCTCCCTCCCTCTCCCCTCCCCCTCCCACCCGCGGCCCGCCCCCCACCCGGGCAGGCAGGCGGGCGCGCACCGCAGCGCCCCGCGCCGCCGCCTCTGTGCCCGTCGCCCCGACGCGCGCTCATTCACCCCGCGCTGCCCATCCGCCACGGGTGCGGGCGTCTCGCTCGCAGCCCGGCGCCGGCAGCCACGCACTCCCCTGGCGGCCGGTCATGCGCATCCACGCGCCCTCCTTCCCTGGGAAACACAGCCGTGGGCCGGAGTCCCCCGCGCGCACACGCCTGCACACACCCGCGCGCGCGCGCGACCCCGCTAGCTGGCCCCGGGACGGCACCCCAGGCAAGAAGAGCCGCCGTGAGCAGAAGTGTAATGGCTCATTAGTCCTCACCACAGTCCTCTGGGTGTCCACGTTTCACAGGTAGGTTAATTGAGGCTCGGAAAAGTCCCAAATTTGCCCAAGATTACACAGCTCGGCAGGGACTTGTACCCAGTCTATGTGCTGCCCGCTCCACAACCTGGTGGCTTCCAACAGTTGTACCGCTACGCGGGAGGGCCTGCAACACTTCACAGTTGAACTGCAGATTACCCATCAGTGTGTAACTTTTTTTTTTTTTTTTACTAAAACCGATCTTTCAAAAATACTCAGAGTTTCAGAAATGTCTGCCAGGAAGAATGAATGGTAATCTTCAGCTGCATGTGAGAGATGGATTATAACCAGTCTCCAGGAACAGAGGAATCAAAGAATGTGCAGCTTCAGGAGTATAGGAGAGCCCAGACCAAGGCTAACCCTGGGTTAAAGATGACAAAGGAGCAGGGAGGTCACTGTGGATACTCTATGGACCCTATTGGGCTGTCCCAGTGACTGGCTTAAGCAGTTCCAGCTCATCTGTGTTATCTCGACTCTCTAAATCCCTTCAAGCGTTCCTGCAAAAATGCTGATATTTAAACGTATGGGGAGAACATAAGACAGGAAGCTCCCCCACATAAAACTGTCCCTCAAAATCTAGACACCCTGCTGTGTGCCAAGCTTCGTGCTAGATGCTTTAGGAATATCCTCACTTATTCCTCATCACAAGCCACAGAGAGAAAAATTATTGTCACTGAGCGATGGCCTTGGATGTGCCTCTGACCCCGGGTCCATCTCCACTTCTCTTGCTGCTCTGTGAGGTTGGGGGTGGCTGTGTTGAAAGAGTTACTGAGGGCAGATTCTGTCTCAGTCACAGAGAGTTTGCAAAAGGGTCTCACAGAGTTATAGAAATTTCACGTAGAGAGATACCCTGGGTAGGGGCTCAGTGAATATCAGATAAGTGAATAATGACACCAACAAAAAAAGATGAATTCTGGGCTCCAAGTGGGCAGTGAGATGTGTTTCAGAAAGGCATCGAGGATTCATCTTTTTTTTTTTTTTTTTTTTTAAATCACAGAATTCCCTCAACTGATGTAAGATAAAATCAGGC
Organism: Enhydra lutris kenyoni; assembly: GCF_002288905.1. Taxonomy (NCBI): domain Eukaryota; kingdom Metazoa; phylum Chordata; class Mammalia; order Carnivora; family Mustelidae; genus Enhydra; species Enhydra lutris. The sequence goes on along the minus strand of NW_019154111.1, from coordinate 13,811,921 downwards.
AACAACTGATCCTCTCTCCCGGGAATGTCAACGATGAACTCTGGTTTGTATTCTGGGTCCCTAAACAAAACATTGCAGAGGGCATTCCTGGGATGCACCCTCTGGGATCACTATAGGATCTCTCTCCTAGTAGGGAACTCCTCCAAATCCTCTAGGGGCTGCCTGAAGCCTGCTTACTGGGACCCAGCCTCTGGTTTTCTCTCATATACTTAATAAACGTTATCCTGCTAGAGACATTTCCCTTGAATCCTCCTCATAGAAAGGCTCATTTCCTGCTAATCGTGTTCACTTAAAGACTTTAAATGGGAAACCAGAAATAAACATACCCCAGTACATTAAAACAGCAATCTTCCATGACCACGTAGAGTTATTCCCAGGGATTATATATTTTTTAAATATATTGGAAAGGGAAGTTAGGGTTCTGAGTTCAGATGATGATTAAATACGTATATCTAATTTCACTTCCTCCTAAAACCCCACTAAAAAAACTTCAATAAAGAGATTTTAAAATCAAGAGATAAATCCTCAAGGATGGAGAGAACAGGAAAACAGACAACAGCCACAGAATTTTTGAAGCAGGATGGCAAACGGCCATGCGGTTACTGACTTATCAGCCCTGAGGAAAAAAAAGACATCTCAGCTAGCAGTGGGGAAAATGGAGAGCCGATTTGATTTACGCTGAGGGTTCTCAGAAGACACAGGAACTGGCAAGCCAAGGGCCCTCTGGAACTGTGAAAGAGGTTGTTAAGATTAGGGCCAGGATAAAAAGCAGTTAGATCCTTAGATTTCTACCCTAACTCCAAGCCAGTGGGCTACAAGTTCCTCGCCCATCCCAACCAGAGTCTGGAAGATTTTCCCCTGAGGAAGGTAAGGTAGAGGGTATCTAGATTGAAGAAGCTCCAAACGCAGTTGTGAACAGAGATACTCTACTGAAAATGCTGGAAACAGGGGGATTAAGTGACCATGTCACATGGGACGCTGAATGCGGAGGCCCCTAGCCTTCTCCTACTATTGGGCTCCCAAAGAGCTGGGAGTAGGACCTTTGCCCTTTGGGCAGGAAACTGGAAGACTCTACCCTAAGGTATTTCACAAGCCCAAGAGGAAACTGACATACAGGTTTTCCTCAAAACAACCCAACTAGATCACCCTACAGTGGCGAATCCAACCTGTGAGTTGAATCAGGGTTTTTGACTAGCCGTCTCACCTTCCACAACCTTAATCATGGCCAAAAGTTACCAGACATCCGGAAAATTTCTTTTCTTTCCCTTTTTTTTTTTTTAATATTTTATTTATTTATTTGTCAGAGAGAGAGAGAGAAAGCGCATGCACAAGCAGGGGGAGCAGCAGGCAGAGGGAGAACGAGGCTCCCCACTGAGCAAGGAGCCCAATGCAAGGCTTGATCCCAGGACTCGGGAATCATGACCTGAGCTGAAGGCAGACGTTTAACCGACTGAACCACCCAGGCATCCCCATCTGGGAAATTTTCTAATGCAAAGAGAGACAAAACAAACAGCAAAAAGTAACTTGCAGGAAACAGGTTATACAGAGATCGAGGAGTGTCAAAAGCCCATTGCTAATGTTAGAGAAGTAAGACAAGCTAGTACATCCATAAAACAAGAACAAGATTGTATACAAAGGAGCAACCAGAACATAGCAACAGTGAGAATTATGTCTTGAAAAATAAAATCATGACAGCGGCAACAAAACATCAGTAGAAAGATGGGAAGATAAAACTGATTAAGTCCCCTTAGGAAGTAAAGCAAGCATACTAAGAAAATATAAGATTATATAAATACATATATAAAGACAAAAGATAAGAACGTTCGAGGACAGCTGCAAGAGTTCGACACTAAGTTAACAGAAGCTCCAATAAGGAACACACACACACACACACACACACACCAGAGGAAAATGCAAGGGAGGAAATCCTCACTAAACTAATTTGAGGACATTTTCCAGAACCAAAGGACATGAGTTGCCAGCTCATTAAAGGTGTGTCCAGCCCTGTAGATGAAAATAAAGTCACACCAAGGCAAATTAAAGAGAAGTGTCTAGAAACTTCCAAAACAAAGTAACACACAAAAGGGTTGTATACAAAATAACATCCAGAAAGGTTTTGGATTTCTCAACTGGCAAGGACAGAAGTTCAAAGCAATGCTTTCAAAATACTGAAGAAAATTTACTTTCAAACTAGAAATTATATCCGTTCAAGCTCTCAGTGAGGTAGAAAGACAGGATATATCAATTTTCAGACATAGAAAATTTCAAAATGTTTACCTCCCTTGTACAGTTTCTGGAAAAGCTACTAGCGAGAGTGTTCTAGCAAAACCAGAAAGTAAACCAAGAAAGCAGAAAACGTGGGGTGCACACAGGATATCCACCACAGGAGAGAGGCAAAGGGGCTCACTTGGAAGACAATGAAGGGAGACCCAGGAGGTCAGCTGTGCCCCACAAGAGAGTTCCGGTTGGAGCCTTGTGACCAACACAGAAGACATGCTGACAGCTGTCATCACCAAGATCTTCGATGCTGGTGTGCCATCTTTGGAACCTTGGGTCAGAACTCTCTAGGTGAGCCTACCCCAGTTCCTCTGTGTCCTTGCCTTGTCTTGGCCATGCACAATGAAGCTACTTTTCTCCCCTCCATGCCCCTCTGCCCGCTCAGGAAGTGTTCCACTTTGCCCTGCTCCTGAAAGGAGAGAGGAGTGAGCTCAGAAGCAGAGAGCACAGAGCTCCAAGTGGCCTCCAACCCACTGCTCTGGGTTTCCCAGGACCCCCTTGTGGCCCTGCCCACGGGCTTTTCCAGAAAAAGTTCTTGTAATTCTCAGAGGAGCCAAAGCTATACCAAGAACCAGGGGCTCTGCTCAGCATCCCTTCTCCAGGAAGCCTCTGCCTAGTACAAGACCATCCTTTCCTTTCCCAGTTAGGTTATTCTTGCTCCTTGCCCTTGTTTATGAATACACACAAATGTGGTGAAACTGTACGTAAAAGCTCTGTGGGGCAGTCCTCCCCCAGGAGGTCAGAGCATCCTCCCAGTGTCCAGAAGGCTGGTGCCTGCAGGTGACTGCCTGTTGTCTATAAGAGAAATGAAGAAAAATGGAAAGGAACGGGAAGCAGAGCAGGGAGGGCAAGAAGAGCTGGGGAATGGAGATGGGGACCAAGGAGCCCTACCTTGCTCTGCTCCCCATCCTTCTTCCCTCCTACTGCTGGCTCCTAGGGTCAGGGAGCTAGGGCAAGCTGGTGGAGGGTCCCTCCAGTGAGTCCCTGCATTTCCTCTCTTTGCGTCTTTAGCTCTTGGGGATTAGGGTGGATAGGGCTGGGGTCAGGGAGGTCTGTTGCACACATTATTTTGTAATTAAAAAGAACAAAACAAAACAGTGCTTTAATCTTTTGACAATGACAGCTGTTCTCTAGTGTCCTCTTGGTGGGTCTGTATCTCCGTTTCTTCAGCCCTTAGACTTAACACAACCCTATTGTTTGCCAGCCTATCAGATTCCTCATTTGTAAAATAGGGATAATAATGGTCCTTCCTTCGTAAACTTACTGAGACCGCTGAATCAGTTAGTGTGTCTGACGTGCTTTGAACACTGAAATACCACACCAGGGCTGACTACCGTGTTACTACGGTGTTAGGGCTCCAGGAGGGACAAATGAAGCTGCTGCTGGGAATGAGGACATGGGGAAGTTGGGGGGCAGTGGACAGAAGAGATTGGTGAGGGCTAGGGGAACAGGAGTGTGGTGGGGACAAGTGGGAGATGAGAGTGGCAGGGGGAGGAGGCTTCCTCCCAGGGGCTGGGCTGCAAGATCCCCGCTGGCCAGCAGGGAGAGGTAAAGAGGTTGGGGCCGGTAGGAGCTGGGATGCCATCTGCAAGGTTGATCTGTTTAAGTTTTATAGGGCAGAGGAGGCCCCAGGGAAAAGTGTCCTGGTTCTCACATCCCTGTGAAAAAGCAGACGCGCTGCTTAGGAGCCGCGGTCCCCTCCTCTGGACCACCCAGGCACAAGATGGGGGTGGCCGTGAGGGGACAGGTCCCGGGCTGGGCCACAAGCCCCTCTTCCCACACAAATGCACTGGAGCAAACTCAGCGGGGCTTTGGCTTTTGACAGCCTGAAGGCTTCCCACAAGTGCCCCAGAGAACTCAGCTGTTCCCCCCAGCAGGGGCGCAGAGACCCATAACCCTGAGCCACTTCTGCCCATGACCCTCCCATCCCCACTCCTCCCAGGCTTGGAGGACAGGTGGGACAGGTGGGAGCAGCCGAGGGGCGTGCAGCACTGAGGGGGGACAATGGCGCTACTAGGTTGACACCCCTGTGAGGCCTGATCAGGGTGTCCGTGGAGGGAGCACCCCCCCCTTTAGGCCAGAAGAGGAGCCAGCAGCCCCAGCACAGGTCCCATTCCCCTAGCTCTCCTTGGCAGGCTGTCCTCATCCCTGCTTCCACCTCCAAGGACTGGGGAGGAACCTTAGACCAATCTTTGCTCCTCATCTCAGCCCTCCTCCCCTGCTTCCTGAGACTCAATGCCTTGGTTATGTAAATGGCAGGATGGCTAAATGGCGAAGTTGATGCTGGGGACACTCAAATCTCACCTCCCAGAGGGCCTGGGCTGGGCAGGGAGTGAGGGAGGGGACCTTCTCTGTGGCTGAGCTGCAGAGAGAAAAGAGACGAAATCTTCTGGATGCCCTTGGGTCCTTTCTCTTTCCCTCACCCGCCCCTCCTGTCCTCTCTCTTGGGCAGTGAGTGGGGAGTTCACTGTACAGCGGGGACCCACTATATACTTCACATCCATACTGTGGGGATCCACGCCCCCCTCCGAGGAACGGTGTGAGATAATACTGAGGGGTTCTGCATGGAGTAGAGCGAGGCTCGTGGTAAATGTTGCGTACATACCCCCTTAGCTATGGAGGCAGTGAGCATAGGAGTGCAGGCTGTGGGTGCACCGACTGGTGTTCTGTTTCTGCGCCCTGTGCCCTGCTCCCGACACAGGCTTGTTCCCTGGTCAGCTGCCTGGAGGAGGGAAACTGGAGGAACTCCTTTGGGAAACCTCCAGGAAGAAGGGTGCAGGTGAAGAGGGCAAACCAGCAAATTCCATTGCTTCCAGTTAGTAGAGCAGATTGCTTAAAACACACTGGTTGTTTTACAAGGTGAAATGAGGCATTCATCGAACTCCATCCCCAGTTTTGAGATCCTAACAATGCATCTGAAGCTGTCTTATGGGGGAACCAGGAGACCTGTGTTCCAGTCCCGTGGGCAGTGCTGTGAAGAGTGCTCCACCCCTTCTCTCAGGGCTGGGCCAGGGCTGATAGGAGGGTGAAGTCATGTCTGCAAGGGCAGTGACAGGAAAAGCTTGGAGGATGGGGCTGCTGGGAGACTCAGGGCAGGCAGGGACTTGGAAGGTGATAAGGGAAACCAGGGGTGAGGGAAGCCTGCTTCATCCTGGTCTCCTGGGGAGGACTGTGCTCCTTCCTGAAGTGCCAGACTCTGCCAAGAACAGTGCAGAGTAGGAACATGTCCTCCCAGCCAGTGTGCATGTAGGGGACCGGGGCAAGGTTGAGGAGTCAGTAACATGGGAGGGAGGGCAGACAATAGTATATTACAAGATCGAAAGAATATGGAATCATTGAATGGGTGCAGAGGAGAAGAGAGTGAAGGTGAGTCCTTGAGAACCATGCTGTTCTGTGTTTCCCGCAGACCAGCCCCACATCCCAGCACCTCCTCATAGCTTCCCCTGGCCCTGGCCACTGGGGCTGAGTGAACCCTGGCATCGAGCTGGTTCAGAGAAGGAAGCCCAGGAAAGGGAGGCAGGAGCAGACCCTCGAGCAGGCCTTCTTAATCCTTGGAGAGTGAGCCCTTTCTCAGGATCTGGTGGGAATTCTGCTCCCTCTGCCTAGAAAAATGGATAGACACAGAACCTTACACACCCATGATGGGGGTCATAGATCCTGCAGAGCCCGTCCCTGAAGCCCAGTCCACAAATCCCATCTTTCCTTCTATCTCAACATTGCCCACGCCCCTCCTCTGTGTCCCACACCAGGGCCCTGAGGGTCTCAGGGCTCTTCCAGGCCAGACCAGGATGCAACCCCCAGGTCTTGGAGCCAAAGCAAAGGGCTTCCTGGAGGAAGCAGCTCATTTCCAGTCTGAGGAGGCAGCCTTGGGATGGAGGCAAGCCCACAGGCTCTGGAGTTGGCCAGGCTCTTCACCTATACTGTGGGGATCCATGCCCACCTCCGAGGAACGGTGTGAGATAATACTGACAGGGTTCAGCATGGAGTAGAGTGAGGCCATGGCAAATGTGCTATAAATACCCCCTCAGCTGTGGAGGCAGTGAGCATCCTCACTGGGTCCTAGAAAGTTGGATAATGGCCCTCCAAACATGCCCACATCCTAATCTCTAGAATCTGTAGATATATTACCTTGCATGGCAAAGGGGACTTTGCAGGTGTGGATCCGTCAAGGGTTTGAGATGGGGAGATAATCCCCGTGGGCCCAGTGTCATCATAAGTGTCCTTATAAGAGGGAGACAGGAGGGTCGGGGTCAGAGCAGACGTGCAAACGGAAGCAGAGGTCAGAAAGACAAGGGGATTAGAAGACGCTGAGCTGTCGGCTTTGAAGAGGGAGGAAGTCTCCACCAGCCAAAGAATTCAGGTGGCCTCTAGAAGCTGGACTAGATAAAGGATTGTCCTCTCCAGCCTCCAGAAGGAACACAGACTGGAGGATCTGCTTCAGATTTCCAGCCTCCGGAAATGTAAGTTAATAAATGTGTGCTGTTTTAAGCCATTCTGTTTGCAGTGACGTTACAGCAGCAACAGTAAACTCATACAAGACGTCTTGCCTGGAGGGACCAGAGCCCATGGGGGCAAAGCTTTGATGCAGGAGGGAGTTTGGAGAGGAGTTTTTGCAGCTGGGCAGGGTAAGGAGTGGGCCTGTGATGAGAGAAGAGGGCCGGGCATGGAGTGCTCAGCCCGTGACCTCACCCTTGGCCAGCCACAGCTGCCCTGGCATCCGGACGCCTGTCAGCCTGGGCTTACATGCCTCACTGGGCCAGAAAGGGATCCCTGTGTAGCCAGGCCCCAGGCAAGGGTGGGGGTGTGGCAAAGAAGGCTGGTGCCAGGGGAGGGAGCCCAATCAGCCCCCGGGCTATAGAAGCCACACGAGTGGAGGGAGGAGGCCGGTAGGGGCTGGCAAGGTTCCTGTCACCCAGGGCCCCACCAGCTCAGTCCTACTCTATTTCTCTCCAGAGGGGGCAGGAGCATTCCTTTCCTCTTCTTTTTCCTTCTTTGCCCCTGGGCTCTCCTGGGCTCCCCTGGGAGAGAGGGAGGGATACAGAGTTTGGGGTCAGAGAGCAAATGGCTGGGTCACAATTGGCTCAGTGGTGGAGTAGCTGGGCCGCCTTGGACAAGTCACTTCCCCTCTCTGAGCCTGCTTTCTCCTCCAGAAAAGAGGATGGTAATAAGCCTCTAGGACATGGGACAGTATTAAATGATCTAATGCATGAAACACAGTGCCCAGCATAGCATCAACCCTGTCTTTGCCTCCTCTGCTTGCTGTACTCACGTTAGGTGACGAATATGAGTTCTATGATTTCATTCATTCTATTCAACAGGTATTTCAGAGCAAGGCTGTTTTCCATGATGAAAACATTACAAAGGAAAACAGATCACATATATACTAACACAGAGTATGTTTGTGATGTGTTATGGAAAACAACAGAAAAGGAAAAGGAAGTGCTAGGGACGGAGGTAGGGGAGTGGTTTGCTGTTCTGTGTATAGGGTCAGGGAAGGTCTGTCCAACCAGTTGCTGCTGGAGCGGACGCCCAAAGGCAGTGAAGGAGTGAGTCGTGTGGATATCTGGGGGACCCAGAAGGAACAGGCCTGGTGGAAGCATTTGAGGTCAGCAAGGAGGCCGGCGTAGTTAGAACTAGCAAGGGGAAACAGATGGAAAGCAAGGTCTGCTAGAGGGGACTAAATGGTGAAGGGCCTTGTACACTGGATTTTACTTTCACCCCCAGGGAAGCCCCTGGACGGTGTTGAGTAGAAGCATGAGAAGAACCACCTGGGCCATTATGTTGGGACGTCTCTGTAGGGAGGCAACACCGGGGCCTAGGCAGGCACCGATGCAAGAGGTGACAGTGGCCCGGACTGCCATTGCTGGGGGACAGACTGGAAGAAGAGACCAGACCGAGGACATATTATGGAAGCTCGCCAACAAGATTTGCTGATGGATTTAAACACAAACATGAGAGAAAGAGGAGTGCAGGGTGACTCCATGATTTTTGTTTTTTATCTCGGCAACCAGAAGAAGAGAATTGCTATTTTCTGAGATGGGGTCGATTTAAGGAGGATCAGGTCTGGGACGATGGTGAGGACGTGTGGTGATTTATTTTATGTGCCCACTCGACTGGGCCACAAGGTGCCCAGATGGTTAGTCAAACGTTATTCTGAGTGTGTCTGTGAGGGTGTTTCTGGGTGAGACTAACATTTGAATCTGTAGACTGAGTAAAGCAGATTTCCCTCCCCAACGGGAGAGGGCCTCATCCAATCTATTGAAGGTCTGAATAGAACAGAAAGGCTGAGTAAGAGAGAATTTGCTCTCCCTGCCTGTCTTCGAGCTGGGACACTGGCCTTCCCCTGCTGTTGGACGTAGACTCCGACTGGATCGTTCTCCTGGTTCGCAGGTATCGGTGCTCGTTCATGATTATGTTCAAGGCGAGATCCTATTTGATATCCTGACGGACATGAGCAGCAAGCAAGCAAATGCCAGCACAACACCGCGAGAGCAGATCAGATCTTTGAACTGAATTTGAATCTTCCAGATCTGTCCCTTGACCCAGTTGAAGCCGGCCTTCTCTGCACAACTGCTGACATGGAGTCCGTTCCTGCACAGTCCTGGATGCCAGCTTCATCCTTCTTAGACCACTCGCCTGTCCTCGGTTTCCCTAGAAAGTTCACAGAAGCTCCAGAATTCCTAAATCCCCTCCCTTCCACCTCTGTGGGCTTCAGACCGAGGGGAGCCTCAGTGCGAGGTCAGGGGAACCCTGAGCAGAGGGGTGCCCCACGCAGGCTGGGCCAAGGTAGTAGCCCTGTCGCAAAGGGCAGATTCGTCTTCAGCTCTCTTCACCCACGCCTACTGCTCCCGGTCCCCAGCCCCCTCCTGCCAGCTTCCTTGAGGGACTTGGGACACCATGCTCCCCAGGAGGTAGGGTGGAATGGAAGGGAGGACATCTGGGCCCTGCTTCCTAACTGAGCTCACCTCTTGTCGTCTGGCGACTTGGGAAGTCACTGTCTCCCCAGGCCTCATTTTCCCCATCGGTAATCAAGGAATATGTGCTGCTCCCACCTCATGGGATTGCTGAGGATAAGACGAACCCACCACAGAGCTGCTGCTTGGTCATAAATGGCTGCGGAAAGCAGGCCTTTTAGACTCCTCTCCGCCCCCCCACTCTGCCCCCCCAGCTTCTCTCCTTTCTGAGAGATTACTTTACTCCCGTGCTCCTCCTGTCCTTCAGAAACCAAATTTTACTGGGGATGCTGGCAACCAGGGAATGGTTGCCAAGGGCAGGGCTTTCAGAAAGGCTGCCTGTTGCCTAGGAAACTGCCCCACTCCAGGGTCCCCGAGGTCTCACAGGTCGGCGGGTCCTGGCGCCACCTGCGGGACGCAGTGCCACACTGCTCCTAAAGCCTGCGGAACCGGGATTCCTGCTTCCTTTCCCAAGCAGGGAATGCGACGGCCCCCGCTCTTCTACCCCCAACATCTCCACCGTAAAAAGTCCTTTTCTCCTTTATGTCCCTAGATATTCCCAGAGGCAAGAGCCATGGAAAGGAGTTAGAGGCACCGTGGACCATGGGAGAGACCATCCTTCCCCACATAGAAGGACGGAGGGGAGGGGAGCAGGGTTCCTGGTGGCGTCAAGTCCAAATGAAGTTCCTCCTCTTGATTCCCTGAAGCCCAGAACACGTTTTGTTCCCCCCTAGCCCGTTTCGTAGGGAAGGAGCCGTAGGGAGGAAGACATCAGAGTTGGGAGTGGGAGAGTGACAGGCTGGCTCTTGACAAGGACCTCACATCACTGCCACCTCTGGCTCCCTTCTTCCTTCCCCGCCTCTCCACCCCTGGTGAGCCTCATCCTGGCCTCCCTTCTCTTGGCTTTCCCTGAGAATCCTCCCACCCACCCTGACAGCTTGTCAGAGAAAGCTCTGGTTGCCTCAGATGATCCTGCCTCAGACTAACCCCAGGGGGCAGAAAAGAGAGAGAAGCAGAAAACTACTCTGAGAGACCAGGTCTCCTGAGTTGATCTGCCACCTGAGGCAGCCCCTACCTGCCCCTGGCCACTCTGAGACGACCCTGGCCTGAGAGATGAAGGGTGAAGCGGACCTGATGTGCAGGGTCAAGAGACAGGATGCTGTTGAGGTGCAGGTGGGGGTGGGGGTCTCTTCCTTCCCTAAGAGAAAAGAAACTGAGGCACCTTTTCCCTCTTCCTAAGTAGAGAAACTGAGGCACCCAGAGAGGGAAAGGCTGGTCTCTACCTGTCCCAGGCTAATACAGCAACCTCTCACCCACCTGCCTCCTTCCGACTAGCTGGGCTGGGGAGCACGGCTCACTTGGGAGCCAGACACCAAGCTCTCAGCCCAGAGACTGCTGTTGTCAATGGCCTTGAGAGGGGTGGGGCAGGAGGTTGGGACCAAGGTCTCTATGGTGCCTGACCCTGACTGTCTTCTGTCCGGAACTGCCCTGGGAGGAAGGTGCGGGAGGCTGGTGAAAGTGACTCCCACACTCTGCAGGTGAGGGGCCCCATCCCGGGGACAACAGGTATGGGGAGCAGGGTTTGGGAGCTGGAGCCTGGTCAGTGCTGTTGGGGTTGTGGAGTGGTGGACAGAATTGCCCCCAGCCCCTGAGTAAGGAGGGGTCCATGTATAAAGTTGGGGGGAGAGGCACCGACCCAGAGAGGCTGGGGTCGGAGTGCGGCTCCCAGACGCCAGAAGGAATCCTGAAGGAACAAAAAGCTTAGTTCGAGGGTGGAGGGAGGAGCTGCATCTCCCCCTCTCCCCAGGGCCTAGAGAGGGGTCCTCTCTAGACCCCACTCCTGGATGTGAGGAGATGGGGTGGAGGGAGAACTGAGGGTGGCGGAGTCGTACACAGCTGGGGTGCTGACCCCTCTCCTGGCTGCCCGCCCGCCCACTTCCTGATCAGCACTAGAAGCACAGAAGCTGAAAGAGCCCTCAGAGGACTAGTGCAGCCCCTCCCGAGCCACGGGTGAAGCCATCTGAGAGCCCTGCCCTCCACAGGCAGATGCGGGGGAGAAGGTAGAGTCGAGGGCCACCCACCACTCTTCCATCCGTCCTCCAGGGTGGGCCAGCCACAGCCCCACGGCTACCCCCCAGCTCTCGGGCTCTGTTCACCTGCACTGCAAGCCGCACCTCCCAGGGTCCCCTGGGCCCCCGCCAGCTGCTGCTGCTTCTGCTCCTGCCCCGGCAAGAACAAGTAACTGCCGCTCTCCCTGGCCCGTGGCTTTGAGGTGCAGGCCACGGAGAGTGTGCCAAGCCACTTCCTGTGCCAGCACCGGAGCCCAAGGTGGGCCGCCTGGGTGCTGGTGTCGCTGCGGGCCACTGGGACCCTGGCTGGCTCCCTGCACAGATGCAACCACTCATGAGGCAAGACCTGGGGTGCCGTAGCAGCGAGTCCTGGGGCCTGGGCAGCCACATCTTCCACGGCCTGGTGGCAGGCACCCTGGGCCGCACAGAGCTAGGCGAGGGTGCCGGGTCTGGGCGAGGGGGCGCCTGCACCTCATGAACCAGGCTGGCCTGTGGGTGGACACATCCTGCTGACTGTGGGGTCTGTGATCTGCATCTGTCCCAAATGTGGCTCTGGACCACATCAGTGTCCATATGATGTGGCCTTCCTCCCTAGAGCAACTGTCCCCTTGTCCCACCTGGGCCTGAGTGTACTGTCCGGGCCAGCCTGGCATGCGTTCATCTCTAGCCTCTGTTCCTTTGCAGAAGGGGAGGGCAAATAGGGTGTGCTAAGACTAATTTACAGAGCGCCCAGAACCTTCCACACATTCTCTCACATCGCTGCAATGAGGTCACGAAGTGGGTGCTGTGTCATCTGAAAGTCTCATGGCACATGCTTTGGCAAGTCTCAGAAATCACAGAAACTGGATTCTCCAATTTCTTCTTACAACAGTGATTCTCAAGCTTAGGTATGCATCAGAATAAGTCAGAGGCCCAGACCCTATCCAACCTCAGGGAGCCCGGGCTTCTGGGTTTGTTCTTAGCTTTCCGGTGGGGTTGGATACGCACCAAAATTTAAGGACCGCTGTGCCTGAATTCCCTCTAGGAGCACCAGAGTAAGGCTAACACACCTCAAGTAACAGGAAAGTCATCGATCCGAGGTATTCTCCTGGTCAGTTCCGATGGACCGCCGGGGTCTATCATGGAAGGAAAATTCTCCCTTTGAATCACTCACACCCTTGATGCCGGGTGACTCCGGAGTTCTCTAAAAACCCTTAGATCTGGCCAAGCCGATTCCTGTACGGTTTTTGTAAACCGACATGCAGGACAAACTATGAGGCACAGCCTCGTTTTGGTCCATCCCCTCGCAGCTTCTACCATCCTCTGGTATCCATGGATCCTTCTCCCACATAGCTGGGCCACCTTGGACTCTTAGGTGCTCACTGAGGCCACAGACTCCAGGGTTCGAGGCCTCTGCGGACTCTCAGTGACCCAGTCACTTCGCAGCAACTCAACCGGCTCTGAACCCGCCCGACAGTCCTGCTCAGCAGCTCTTTCCTTCTCATCCCTGAAGACGCCACCATGAAAGGCTGGCCCCAGACCAAGGGGCTCTTTCCGGAAAGGTCTGAGGGCCGGCAGGTCCTGGCAGGCAGGTGGAGAGGAGCCTGAGGCAGCCCCTCCCCGACAGTCAGGGGAATGTTTCCAGCTGTTCACGAGCCACAAACTGGGTTTTGTTTCTACAGCCTCTGCTCATTCCTGCCCGTGGAGCACTCGGGCCATCTTCTTGGCTTACGTGCCTGAGTGGTGTCTGTACCTGGGTGGCTTGGCTGTGAGACCAATGCCCAGTTGCAACAGAGGCAGAGGAAGGCAAGGGGAACGCCCCAGGACCCCACCGCCCCCCCGTCCCCAGGAGATGCAGCAGCCCACGCATAGGTGCCATCCCCACAGGGCGGGGTTTGAGGCTGGGACTCGGGGTCTGAGAGCAGACGAACTGTGGGAGCTGGACCCCTCCACCCGGTACCCACACACGGGTCTCCGCAGATGAAGGTGCCGGTCAGGGCTGCAGCCCCACTCTGCGCCGCCTGTGTCCGGGCTGCACCGTTTGGTGTCGTGAGGCCGTGGTGGGGACTTGTGGTCGGCCACCAGGGAGGCTCCTGACATTCGTCTTCTGCGGCCTCGGTGGCCCCAGGCAGCAGGGGCGTAGGCCCAGGCCTGGGAGACCCCTCTGCCTGGCCATGCGGCCCAACTGTGCCAACAGCCCCTAGAGTCCCACAACGCCCTCCTCCCCTTCCTGGGGAGGCTGGGCCTAGTGCCCCCCAACCCCACCCCAGCCCGGCTCTGATGGGGGCTCGGAGCTACCAGGATGGGGGCCAACTGCCCAGTGGACAAGAGGCAGAGACAGGATGGAGAGGTATTAAGACCTCTTGATTTATTCCGATTATTTAATATACAATGACGTAACTGTGACCCCAAAGTGTGCAAAGTTAAAGCCTTCGACTGCAGCTGAGAGGAGAGGGCAGGAATGGAACACCTGGGGATGACGGTGAGTCAGGAATGAAGGGCAGCCTCCTCCCCAGGGCCAGGGACAGGGGTGGGGGTGGGGGCAGCGGCCTGAGGAGCCGGGCCCGGGTAGCCTAGGGCCAGGGGAAGGGGGCAGAGACCTCCCTCTGGCCTAGGTCAGGAGCCCAGAAGTGCCACATGGCTGAGGGGGCAGCAGCCCAGGAAGGGCCAGAGGCAGGGCCAGGAGAGCACCATTTCTGGGGTGGGGGGTGGGGAGGGAGGTGCCCTACGGAAGCCAGGAGGGGCCACCTGCCCCAGGGGTGGGCGCCAGGCCGGAGCAGGCTGCAGCGAGAAAGACCTGAGGCAGGCACACGGCCTGAGAGCCCAGGCTGGCTAGGCTCAGGGGGACTGAAGGAGGGGGAACCTGGGGTGACCCCCAGGGCAGCTGAGCCCTGGGAGCAGTCCGAACTCTGCAGGGGTTGGCCAGGAGGGGGCCATAGGTCCTCAGGGGCTCCCCTCCTCTCTAGCTGGAAAGGAGCTGCGGAATCCGTAGTGCAAATCTATGGACCACTCAGTTATGGAGGGAGGCGGTGCTCAAAGGGGCACCCTGGGGCGCACCCCCTCCACTGCCCCGGCTTCCACCACCATCCTCAGTACAGCCGCTTCTCGTAACTGTGGGGACAAGGCAAGAGGGAAGCCAAGAGTGGGTTTCTGGACCCTGCTCCCTTCCCAGATCCCCTTGCCATTAGGCCTTGGGCTGCCAGGGCACCCCCACATGGGGGGCGTGGGGGAGGAAAGAGCAGGCCCTGTGCCTCTGTGTTCCCCAGGCCAAGGCTCCTGAAAGAACCATGCCAGGTCCAGAGACAGCCATGCTCCTTCTGGCCACAGCCATGGCCGAGCGGACTGTCCTCAGCGCTGGGGGCGGAGATGCAGCTATGGAGCTATGAAGACACAGTCCATCCTCACGAGCAAGCTCAGACCGAGCTGCACCTCCGCCGCCCACACCTCCACCCCACCCCTGAACACACAGCGGCCTAGGCCTAGGTGGTCACTGGGTCCAGTCCAAGACAGGGTAGCCGAGGCCTGTGGTCAGGGACATGGGTCTGCACCCCAGAAGGGGTGGTTTCTGCTGGAGGAGAGGCCACGGTCGGCTGCCCCCAGCTCGGTGCTGGTCCTAGGGTCCATGTCCCCTGCCGACACCCCAGGGCCACCCCCGACCCAGCAGCCCCTGCCCCCAACCCAGGACCCGCCCAGACTGCCCCTGCTCTACTCTACGCTTGGCCCGGGCAGCGCGGTTACTTACACGGCAGAAAGGTATAGCTACGGGAGGGTGGGGCAGAAAGAGACACAGGTTAGACGCCCGCCGGGGTCTGGGGGGGGCCAGCCCTCTCGACCAGGGCGGGGACGCATGCCTCTGCAACTACCGCTGCCAACTAGCACTGCCCCCGCCCGCGGCCGCCCCAGCTCTGGCCCTGGCATCTGTCGCTCTGCCCTTGTCACCGCCAGAGGGCGCGTGCCCCCAGCCTCTGCCTGCCTGCTGACGCTGCCACCAGCCCCTGCCACCAGCCACCAAGCCGCTGAGCAAGCGAGGGACTGGAGCCCAGAAGGGGTCAGCGGCCACAGCCTCCCATGTCCTGCTCGGGGAGGTGCCCGAGGGGAGCGGAGGGGCCTGCCTGACTGGGGGCTAAAGGACAGGGTCCCAGAGTGGGCCCGGCCCTGGAAGGAGATGGGCTCCTCCTGCGGCAGCACCCATCACTGGAGCAGATGGTCCATGGGTTCCCTGAGACCTCAGCCTGGCCTCAGAACCATGGCCCCACCTGCCCGACCCGGTGCCCGCCAGCTGTGGCAAGGAGGCTGCCACACTTACGAGTGCAGGCCGTGGACGCCGCCCTCGATCTGAGCCGACATGGTCCGCTTCTCAAACTTGAGCTCTCCTGAGTACATCATGGACCTGTGGGCAGGTAGGTGGAGAGTGTCAGGGACACCGAGGACAGAGAGAGAGGGAGGAAGCAGGGAGGAGCCGGGAGCCTCCCAGGGACCCCCACCTGTGCCCCCCCCAACAGCCCCAGCCCCAGTTGCAGGACTCACCGCAGGACAGACAGGCTCCGGGCGCCGATATCCTGGCAGCCATGTTGGATCCCCGCTATGAGGTAGGGCACGAACTTCTGAATGGAGCCTTTGTCCTGGATGGAGCCCGAGACACCCTGTGCGATCTTCACCTTATCCCCCTCACTGCGTGGAGGTCAAAGAGACTAAGGCAAGCGGCCCCCCAGCTCGGGGGAGCCCACCCTACCTCTTGAGGGAACCAGCAGAGGGGACACCACGCAGAAGGCCCCCCCAGAGCAGCCCCTCCCTGGGTTCTGAGTCAGACGGCCCAGGGACCATCCCAGGTCCACTACTTGTACCCTGTGCCTTGTTTCCAGAACTATCATGTGGGGACTGGGCACCACGTGGGGAAGTCACAGGTGGTGGGGACGCAGGAGGGTTGTGGCTGGTCTGCCCGGGGCTGGGGTTCCACAGCGGGGCACCTGAAGTATCGTTTCTGGCTGCTGCTGCTCTTCTCCATGGCGTCCAAGGAGCCCATGCCCCGGTACTTCTTGAGCCTCACCCCGTCGGAGAAGAAGTACTCGCCAGGGGCCTCCGTGGTGGCGGCAAGCAGGGAGCCCATCATCACTGCGATGGTTGAGGGGTCAGTGTCTCTAGCCCCACAGACCTCCTACTGCCCTTGCCCACCTCCCGGCCCCCCACCCCCCACCCCACCCTGCCCCGACCCCAGCAGAGCCCCCTCACCTGTGGAGGCTCCCAGGGCCAAGGCCTTGACCACGTGCCCCACGGTCTGGATGCCACCATCCGCTATGACCGGCACCCCAAAGCGCCGGGCATACTCAGCCACCTTGTAGACGGCAGTGCCCTGGGGCCGACCACACGCCATCACTGTGTGTAGGGGGGGATACCCATCAGAGCTCCAGCAGCAACACAGGGAGAAGCCCCCTTCTCCGTGTGCCCCACCTCCGCGTGGGGAAAGGGACCAGGCTAGACGGTATTTCTGAGGCACAAGATAGGTGGCAGCAAAGAACACTGAGGGCAAGGGCACTCCAGGGACCTGGCCCACTCCACCCGGAACATTCAAGTCTTGCAGGATTCTGGTGGCCTTCAGAGTAGAGCGCACCCACCCCCAGACCGGGGCATGTGGGTCTGGGGGAGGGGGTCCCCAGGCTCAAGGTCTCTCTCTCAACCTCTGTGATTTGTGAAGCCTGTTCCCAGGGTAAGGTACTCACAGCCTCCTTTGGGATACAGGTGTATGTTTCTCTGATTTAATGGTCCAGGGTCTCTAAGTATGAGGTTTTAAGTGGGAAGTCTAAGGAACTAGCACATACCTGGGGATAGAGGTGAAGTGGGGTACAGTGGAGAAGAGGCCTTGTCAGGAAGTACCTGTGGTTTATTTGGTCCCTATTGCCTCCCAAGAGTCAGAACAGTGCCTGACACACAGCAGGTGCTCAGTTTGTCGAGTCACCGAGGGAAGACCCCCATTTTACCAGGGTGGTCAGCTAAGACAAAGGGTCAAAACTTAAAAGCAGAGGCTCTGAAGACCAAAAGGAGGAGACGTTTTGGGCAGAAAAGACCAAGACCAAATGGGTCACTTGGTGTTGTGGAGAAATGACCTTCCCTCGAGGGGCCAGATACATCCCCTCAGGCCAAGCCAAGACCTACAAGTCAGACCCCAGCCTCCAGGGAGCACACCTCAACCACACAGGGATACACAGCAGGGTCTCCCCCACTTCATGGGTAGGAGCACACCCCGAAAAAGGGCTTTGTGACTGAGCTGGATCCCCGTCCGCCATTATTGCCACATGGTGATAAGCTCCTATGTCCTTACACACTCAGGGACATGCTATCTCCATGTCCCCAAGTTCCTGCCTTGTCACAAAGCTGATCCCAACTCTGAGCTGGGTTCCAACGAGCCCCTCAGAGAAGGATTCACACCAGCCTTGGCCCTCCAGACTGGGCCTTCTGGACCAGAATCTGAGAAGCAGGCTGGCACATACCCCAAAATTCACAGTAACCTGATCTCGCACCAGCCTCCCCCAAGTCAGTGGGCCAGAGAGACAGAGTTGGAGCCCAAGTCACCCCTGAAGCACCCCTCATCCTGGGAAGAGGCCTGGTACAGCGAGCATTCAGCACGCATCTGTGGGACACGAGTGGGGCCCCAGAGCCTGCGGAAGGCCTGGGGGCATTCTTGTTGGCATCGCTCTCCTGACACCTACCTTCCTGGGTGATGCAGATGGAGCCACAGCCCATGCCCACGCGCAGCCCGTCCACGCCGGCATCAATCAGGTTCTTGGCCTGAGCTGCTGTCACCACTGAAGGGGTGGGGACGAGGGTTTGGAGAAGCAGGGAAAGAGAAACACTGTGAGGATGGGATGCCCTTGCCTTGCTCTGGGGCTGCCTAGGACCCCAGTCTATCCCCCCTCACCACCCCCCACCGACCCCCAGGGACCAAGCCCATTCATTCAGCCTTCTGCCCCCACGCAGGAGCAATGCCATCACCTAGAGAGGCTGAAGGACAGAGGGAAAGTTACACAGCGAGGGAACGAGGGCTGGGGGCTGACGGGGACCCTGCACTCACCATTCCCCCCAATCACCTGGAGGTGGGGGTATTTCTGCTTGATGTAGTGCACCATGGCGATCTGATACACGGAGTTCCCTTGGGAGGAGTCCTGCGAGAAGGGGGACAGAAAAGCTCAGGCTTCAGTGGCCGAGTCCTCAGAGGAGGAAGGGGATCATGAGCGGACAAACTCCTGAAATTGTATGAAAAGTGTTAGGAGAAAGCTCACTCTTCTTCCCCCTGGGAAAGCAGCTTGACAGCTCTCAGCAGACTGAGTCTCGAAGAGGCCTGCTTTCCCCCAAAGGTTGAACACCACCGATTTACGGTCTCAGAGCAGAGAGGGCCCCAGCATAGCCACTGTATGGACCGGTCCTCACAGCAAGAACGTGTTGCCTGGGGCCATAGCCTGTTCCCACCAACTCACTACCAGATGAAACCATTGCATTCCTTCCACCCCGGGTTCTTCTCTGACAGGTGGGCGTGGTCTTGACCCTCAGGGAGTTGTGGTGAGGACCAAATGAGTTCATCCACATAAAGGTCTCAGTGCAGGACCTAGCGAGCGGGAGGTTCTCAAAGAATGTGAGCTCTGAGTGTTAGGGTGCAGAGGGCCTGAGCTGTCAGAGGACCAGTGACCCTCCTAATCCCGGCTTCAGGCTTCATTGGAGGCAAACCCGGGTCTCTGTGAGCCTCTCCTCTCCTGAACCACCGCGCCCCTGGCGGTGCCCATACCAGCACTATGACGTCGGCGCCTGCCTGAGTGAGCAAGTCCAGGCGGTATTTGTCATCCTCCCGGGTGCCCACGGCCGCCCCACACAGCAGCTGCTTGTGGGAATCCTTGGAGGCCAGAGGGTAATCCCTGTTCTTCTTCAGGTCAGTGCGGGCAATGATGGCCACCAGCTCATCACGATCGTTGACAATGGGCAGCTTCCCTGATGAGGAATGCAAAGGTTTGGTAAAGGAGCAGGCCTCTTGGGGCGGGAGTGGGACTGGGGGACTAGGGGACCGTGAGGAGGAAACAAGCCACGTCAGAGATTCCACGGAGGTACCCAAAACAACCACTAGGTGACAGCACCCACCCAGGAAATGCTCCTAGGGACCTGGCCCTCTTCCCAGGAACAGGAAGCAAAGAAACCTCCTAGCCAAGTGGGTTCCGGAGCTCTTCCTGCCCTAACCAGTGGCCTACCCAGGCTGGGTAGGTGGCCCCCGAGCACTGGCAGTCTTTCACCTGCTAGGCCACAGGCCACAGTGGTCGAAAACCCCTAGCCAGGGTACAAACGTAAGGCTGTCTTGCAGGAAGGAACACATACCCTCTACAACATCGCCCCCAGAAAACAACCCAGTAGGAGCCAGGGAGGCATTGCTAATGTTCCCATAAGGACCTAATGAATGTCATGTCAGCAGCTACAATGTCAAATAAACTTAACTGCAGGATTTCTCAGGGCCTTTAATAAGTGGACATACAATTTTTTTAATGGAATGTGGGAGATAGAAAGCAGCATGTTTCAGACTTTTTTTTGTGTGTGTGATGAGCATTTCACAGGACGAGCTTTATGGGGAGACATAGTGTGAAGATGTTGAATAAGGAACAGGTTTTCCTATGCCAAGAAAAGGACCTCAGGATTCATGCTCTAACCTGGGATTGCTCAAACCTTCCCTAAGGCCTGGCCAGTCTGGTTGCTGGGTCAAGACAATGGTCTGCAGCAACAGCAGGCCTGGGGTACCAGGAGCCAGACTGGGGGGGTCTGGAGCTTTCTGCCCATGCCCGAGTACCTTTCTTGCTGCGCTGCAGGATCTCATTTGCCTCTTTCAAGGTTACACCTGCTGGAGCCACCACCAGCTCGTTCCGTGGCGTCATCACCTGTGGAGCCAGGAACATTTGCCTGCAGGTTGGCAGGTGAGAGAGAAGGGAGCCAGGCCTCCCTCTGGTCCCTGGTCACAGGCACCAGCCTGAGGCCCCAGGATGTGAGGTCCTCCCTTCCCCCTACAGGTACCTCGCTAAGGAGGGTGGTGTGGTCCTTCTCGGCAAGGAAGTCAATGTCTCGGGAGGTGACAATGCCCACCAGCTTACTGCCCATGGTGCCTGTCTCTGTGATGGGGATGCCAGAGAAGCCATGCCGGATCTTGGCCTCCAACACGTCGCCCACAGTATGTGAGGGGCTTAGCACCACGGGGTCTGTGATGAAGCCCTGTTCAAATTTCTGTGGGTAGAGATGGGGAAGGAAAAGGCTGGAAGAAGGATGGAGGTGGCATACAGCCAAGCCCCAGGGGAGCCAGGGCTCTCAATGGGGAGAGGGGGCAATGGACAAACGAGGACTAGGCCCCGTGTCCCCAGTGTGGGGAAGGGCAGACAAGACCCCACGGCAGTCAGCCAGGGGATGCACCAGCCTGCAGGAATGGCAAAGGAGGGGGCGGCTGGGTCACATCTTCTTTCTGGGGACAAGCCTGGTACTTGCCTTCACCTTCCGCACCTCGTTGGCCTGGAACTCCGGGGTGCAGTTGTGGTGAATGAAACCAATACCGCCCATCAGCTGGGGTGGAAGGGAAGCACGATCAGAGTGAGGGCTCAACCCTCTTGCTCTGCAAACCCCACTTCTGAATCCAGCCTCCCATTCAGCCCACCCACCCCAGGGACGCCACCCTGGTGCCTGACTCACAGCCATGGCAATAGCCATGTCGGCTTCTGTCACAGTGTCCATCGGGGAGGAGATCAGTGGCGTCTTCAGGGTGATCTTCCGAGTTAGGGCTGAAGTCAGGTCCTGAGAATAGAGGCACGGTCTAGGTGAAGAGTTTTACTATTCACTCAACGAACCTTTACTGAGCTCCCATGGGTCCCCGACACCAGGATGGGCCTGCAGACACAGCAGTGGACAAGGCAGGTAAGGTCCCTGCTGTCCCTCCTGGAGGTTACAATCTACTTGGAAAGATGACAAACATGAAAACAACATGTATGAGATTTTTTCAGTCAAGATAAAGGCTCCAAAGAGAGATGACAAAGCCAAGTCACCATGGCAAGAAGGATGTGGTGGTCAGGAAAAGACCCTTCCTTGGGATGTGACAAGTGGGAACCAGTCGAGTCAGAGTCTGAGGGACCGTCGTGTCAGGCCGAGGGAGCTGTGAGTGTGAACCTGGCCTCTGTTCCCAGTCTTCCTGAGGTGTATTTAAGATAGGAAAAGGCTAGCACAGTAGAAAGGGGGAGAGCAGGGGATAAGGGGTAAGAGGCAGACAGGGGGGGGGGGGGGGCAGTGAGGGTGTGTAGTCTTGAAGGCCACGGAGAGGAGAGGAACTTAGATTTGCCTCTAAGATGAGAAGCCACAGGAAGGTCTCAGGCAGAGGAGAGACCTGCTCTGCTTCATGTTTTAAAGAGGTCGCTCAGGCTCTGATGTGGAGAATGGACTCTACGTGACAAGGCCTGAGGCAGGGAGGCCACCGAGCAGGCGGCTGAGCAGGGCCAGGCAGGAGAGGCTGTGACCGGGAGGAGAAGGCACAGGAAGGAGTCTATCAGACATCCATGGAAGTAGGGAACCAAGGGTCTGCCACTCAGGGGAAAGGTCAGGGAGGCACATACCCACTGGGGAGGAATCTGCCTCTGAGATTCAGGCCAATGGCTCATGGATCCTAGCCTCCCAAGCTCTCACAGACTTTGGTATAGAATTTTTGGAGATTCGTAGGCCCCTGAAATCCATCTCACAGACTCTGGTTCAGAACCATGGCCCTGTGGTCTAGAAAACCCCACCTTCTTCTCTCCCATCAAGCCACAGAAGAAGAGTCACACACAGCCTTCCTGACCTAGGCCACAGGACAAGGAGACCCTTGATGGCTGGGAAGGGACATTTTCATCCCTTTCTTCTTGGCACCTGCCCAGGGTCCGGCATAAAGCCAGAGGGCTTGGTAAACTTTGTTAAACTGAACAGCTGAACCCAGACATCCTGGTCGCCATCACCAGGTGCATGTTCAGAACAGCTCAAATTTCCCCCCCAAATCTGTCCACATCAGCACTGGCTACACAGGCTAGACAGGAGTCTCCCAGATGTAAGACTGATTCAGGCACACTCTGGTCTTTGCTCTTTCTTGAGGATCAGACCTGAATAAACATCGGTAACAGCAACAAAGGAAACGATTTTTTAACGTGCATGAATTCATTATGGAATAATCTAACTTGGGGCACATGAGTGGCTCAGTGGGTTAAAAGCGTCTGCCTTTCGCTTGGGTTATGATCCCAGGGTCCTGGGATCAAGTCCCCCATCAGGCTCCTTGCTTAGCGGGGAGCCTGCTTCTCCCTCTGCCTGCCACTCCCCCTGCTTGTGCTCTCTCTTGCTGTCTCTCTGACAAATAAATAAATAAAATATTAAAAAAAAAAAAAAGAATAGTCTAACTTTTCCATGAAATGACTTACACTCATCCGCACCTACCCCTTGGCTTCTATGAGCTTGTCATATCTTAATTGTGTAAAGAACACTGTCCATTCTCTTGGCTCATTGCTGAGCCCCTCCAATAAAGCGAGGCACCATGTTTCCTTGTATCTGTCCAAAATCTAATTCTTTCAAATCCTCTTGCCAATTCCTGCATTACGGATCCACAAACAAGTCTGTCCACCTCATCCAAAGTCTCCAGAATTTTACTGGCTTCTGTCATGTCCTTGCTCAGCATTTCAGACAAAATCCAATCCTTCCCTGCAACAGTAAGAGGGCTGCCGCACCCATGCCCATGCCCCCATGGTCTTTTTGAACCTCACAGCGGGCTCTGTTGGCAACAGCCCTCCCGCCCTGTGCTAGGCCCACTGCTCAGCATACCCCTGAGTCCCCGCAGCTGCCTCTGCCCCATTAGACATGACCCACTACTCTGTGCCAGTTTCTCTGACAGCAATAAAGGCTACATGCCCAAGATAAGTCTCTCCCACACCCTGCCCTTGAATAAGAAGCCAGCCTCTTCTACCACATACATGGTCCCTCTCCCCCCAGGTCAGCAGAAGAGGTACTCACCACCTCATCAGCTATGAAGTCTATGAATCCTGGGAGAATCAGGAAGTCGCTGTGGAGACAGAAAAGTGAGTGTTATGGGGTAGGGAGGGGTCCCCAAAAGGGGCAGGGCCTACAATGCCTAGGGGAGGCAGCCTGTGGGTGGGAGGAGGGGCAAAGATTGGAGCCCTCTGATCCACGTTATTCCCTGGTCAGGGCTGAAGCAACCCCCTGCCCTCCAACCAGCATCTGCTGGACTCCAGCCCAGAGACCTCAAGCCAAAGCCAGCGGAAGGTCTGTGGACTGGGGCGCCACCAAGGCGGGTGGCCCCAGATGCCCACTGCCTTCAGGGCTCAGAGTTCATCAAGGGACACAGAAGTCCCTGTAATGACACACAGAGTACATACAGTGCCTGCCCTCGAACACTTCTCCATCTTGATAGGGGGAGACAGTCAGCAAACATGGAATGAACCTGAAAACCATTTAGTAGCACAGCATGGCATAAACACCTCAAAGCACAGGACTAGTGGCTCAGTCCAGGGCCGGGGCTGCTGAGTCACGCGGGTTCAGAGCAGCATGGAGGGACCCCAGGGCCCTGAACGTGGGGCATGTTCAGACAGAGCAGGGACTCCACTCCGGTTGGAGTGGGGTACACCACAGACACGGCCTGGGATGGAAAAGGGGAGGAAGGGGGTTTCCCAGCAGTTTAGGACCAGGACAGCTGGTCAGAGTGTGGCAGCTGCCCACACTAGGGTAGGCCCCGGTCACAGCAAACCCGAGAAGGAGAGTGTACACCTGCAGGGGTATGGCACAGAAAAGTGCTATAGCCACCACTCCACCCCCACCACGGGCTAGACTGCCTGAAATCACAGGACCTTGGTGGACACACCCAAAAGCAAATGCTCCATACTTCAGGAACACTCCCAACAGGACGACGCAAAGCAGCAGGCACCCCAGTGCAGGAAGGAAAAGCTCAAGGGTGGCTCGGAGAGGTGGGGTCTTTAACCTGCCCCAGACCTAGAGAAACTCCTAGCAATTTCCCTAGTGAGTTTTCCTAGAAGACTCCAGCGAACAATATATCAAAGAGATACTTTCTCCCCCTTCATCAAAGACCCCCAGACAAATCAAGAACCTTAACTGTCCCTGCCCCCTTGGCAGCCCTTCTGTGCAGTGAAGAGGCCTCTGTGGTTCATGGAGAGGTGGGAGGAGAAATGCTGGAGTCTGGGCCCCCGGACATTGTCTCGGCATTATCTACATCCCTCACCTGACCCACACCCCAGCTGTGGCCAGGCAAGGGGGCCACACAGGAATGACTGGGAATCCTGGTGTCTAGGGAAACTGCCTGCCAAGCAAGAATGCTTCCAGGTGAAGGCAGGGACTGGCAGGAGACAGGACTGGGGTTCTTCTGACTTGCCAGCATCCCCACTCCTCCCAGCCCCAGGTTTTGATGCTCTTTCCTGGCATGGACACAATCCTGCAGCCCATAGAGGAGCTAGTGCCAGGCCTGCAGCCCGCAGGACAACTGGCCCAGGGCCCATGGAAAAGCAAACTAAGCCAGAGGCAAACGGAGAGGTCTCATCCTCCTCCAAAATCCCATGTGGGGTGGGCCTGGGGTGGTAGTCACAAAATACCCGCGCCCAGGGGGCACGAGTGCTAACCAGTGGGCGGGCAGGGCACAGGTGGAAGTAAGGCTGGACAGGTCTGTGGGGGAAAGGAGCCATCCCAACTGCCCAGCTGGGCCTCTCCTGGAGGCAACACCCAAGCAGCTGCCTTAGCTGGACTCCAGGGTCCCTTCTATCCTCTTGTGAGCTGGGAGCGAGAGGGTGTCCTGGACCAAGGTCTTGCAAAAGTCTCTCCATAACTCCCACATCTCCACTTCCCACCCGTCCCAAGGCCCCTCCATGGGGTCAAAACGCCCACGAGAGGAGAAAGGGGGCAGGCCGACCCCGGATCCGGCCATAAACGGGGCACAGCACGGAGGGCCCGCTATGTCGCTGTGCCACGTCCGTCTGCTCTCAGCGCGGGCCTCCTTCCTGCCTTTGCCGGGTCCCCCCACCCCCACCCCAAGTCACTCGAATCGGGGCCGGAGAACGCGGGCGTCGCAGAGGGGGGAACGGTGCACGTGCAGGGCCCCGGGCTGGGGGAATCGCGGCGCACGGGTGGGTGCGCCGACCGCCCCCCCGCCCCGCTCTTACTTGTAAGTGAGGCCATCGGCGTTGGCGAAGAGCTGCTGCGCGGTGAGCCCATCCTCTGGCACGTAGCCGGTGCCGCCGCTGATCAGGTAGTCCGCCATGCTGCTGGGAGACACCGCGACCCGACATAAACACCCGCGCGGGCCGCCCCGCTGCTGTTGCTGTTGTCGCTGCTGTCGCCGCTGCTGTGCTGACGCCGCGCCGCGGCCACGCTGCCGCCGCGGGCCAGGCTGGCCGGGGGCGGGGGCTGCGGCAGCGGCGAGGCGGGCCCGGGGCGCCGCCCTCTCCTCCCGCTCCTCCCCGGGGAGGCCGCCGCCTCCGCCCTGCGCCGCACAAAGGCCCCGCCGAGCCCGGCCCAGCCGCCGCCTGCAGTGGCACAGCAGCCCCGCGTACCGAGCGGGGGAGGGAGTGTGGATCCAGTGGGGGGAGGGGACTAAACCTGGCCGGGACACGCCCCCTCCACCAGTTGTGGTCCCGCCTCCTAGCACCCCCTTCCCCCGCCCCGCAACGCGCCCCTAGGTTCACTCCCAACCTGGGTGGCCCCAATCTGGGCTCCCCCAGCCATCCGGTCCCCGTCTCCCCTTGTCCTAACTCCCCAGCCCAGGGATGCCTCTAACATGGTTTGCCTTTACCCAAGACCAAGGGAAGGGCTCTCTGATGGGTACTTGGAGCCCTGAGGAACTGGTTTGGGCTCACCGCTCCCCAACATACTGAAGTTTGTGATTGTAGGCTCCCCATCTCCCCCAACATCATGCCTAGGGGGCAGGCAATCTCAACAATGACGTTCCCTGACTTTGGGCGGCCTTGAAGCCCTCTGCAATTTACAAGGCATTTTTCATAAATGATCACATTTACTCTACAGTCCGTCAGCTGCCAACTATTAGATAGCCCCACTTTATGGATGCAAAACCTTCAGTTCAGGAAGCCAGGGAGGATGGGTACTGCCTTGGCTTCCTGATCCAATGCTTCTGTCCAACATCCCTGTCCCCAGCTCAGAAAGTGGCGTATAATCATCGGGGTTTTAACCCCAGAGGGGAAAGTTCGTTTTTATTTGGGAGGATAGTGCCCTAGGAAGGTGGGAGAGGATCACAGCTCTGGCTTAGGCAAGTATGCATACAAATTAGGACAAGCTAGGAAGTTCTGAGGATTCCCCCAAGCAGAAGTTTGGTGGTTCTGTGGGCCCGGCAAGACCCGGATTTCTACATGGCGGCACTAACATTTGGTAGCAAATTGATTCACATGAGGACAGGTGGGGTGGCAGGGGGCAGACCCTCCCTCTGTGTGACCAGCACGGCTAATGCCACTTCCTGATCAAAAGTTAGAGAGCAGATCCCCCCCACCCCC
The DNA here is from genome assembly GCF_002288905.1 of Enhydra lutris kenyoni. Taxonomy (NCBI): domain Eukaryota; kingdom Metazoa; phylum Chordata; class Mammalia; order Carnivora; family Mustelidae; genus Enhydra; species Enhydra lutris. Next base: position 13,785,107 of record NW_019154111.1, on the reverse strand, counting down.
AAACTCCATGGTCTCTTGTGGTTCCCACAGCTCACTCCTTGGTAAGGGGAGAAAAAGGCAGGGCAGGGACACAGTCCTCTTCCTGGCAAAGTGGCTGGCTGGCTGTGGTGCTCCTTCCCCACCCCCCAGCCCTGGGAGGCTGCGTTTGTTTACTGTGCCACAGTTTGGTGGCAGCCAGGCCCAGGGGAGGCTTGCTGGGATGCCCAGCCTCCCCCAGTGACACCCCAGGACCCTGCCAGGAAAATGCAGATTGTTCCATCTGTGTGCAGAGGGGAGGGGGACCTTCCCACAGAGCTAAGTGATGAGACCCGTGAGGAGTGCTGAAAGAGACTCAAACATCCAGTGCCCTCTTTCCTCTTACTGTGAGTGATGGGAACATCACAGACCACCATATGGGGGAGTGAGGGTATCCTGAGGGGCACAGAACTAGGACCTGCCACTGGCCACCTGGAGGCAGAATAGTGAGACCTGCCAGAGAAATGACCCTGGCCACCCAGAGCTGCTCTGGGGGCACCTTTGTAGCTGTAGGATAGGGCTGGAATGGCACTACAGGCAAAGAGTAGCTGAGACTGCTAGATCTCTCTAGATCTCTAAGGGACATGCTCTGGGGCACTATCCCCTACGGAATGGGTCAGAAATGGGTAGGGTACTAGTCAGGATTCCACCAGACCTGGACAGCAGCTAGATTCTGGTATCTCAAATGAAATGAATGTGACATCTGCCCCAGACTAGAACTTGGACCCAGGAGAGGAGGCTGCTAGGCTGAGTGATGGGGAGGGTCACTTTCCCAGTGATGACAGAATGGCCCTATGCCCCTTCTCCTGCTCCCCCATACCCCCTCCAGCTCTGACCTGTCTGGGCTCCTCATTACTCTAAGCTCCTGGGCTCAGCGCTGGGTTAGGCTGTCCTTTTCCAGAGACCGTTAATCCAACCCCGTGGCTTTCCTCCTCCCTCTTCCTGATCTTCCCCAGCTGCTTCCTCCATGGGGAGGAGACACCGAGGCAACCAGTGGGCCTCCTCAGCCAGAGGAAGGGCTGTTGGTCCCCTGAGGCTCCCCACCTCGCAGCTGTGAAGGCAGCAAGGCCGAGGAACAGGCCTAAGCACCTTCTTCAGGGTCGCGGGTCACGGGGTAACAGTGCCAGGCAGGGAGCCAGAGGTCTCCCTCTGCTTGGTCTGGGGCCCTTTGAAGGGACAAGATTTCAAAACACTTTTGAGGGGAGGGTGGGGATGGGGAGAAGAGGTAACAAAAACATTGGCATTGTTGAGCTGGAACAAGGAACATGGTCGCCCAAGTTCAAGCCAGAAAACAGTAACACCAGCCTCAAACCCAGGACCCAGGCTTTCTATGCAACCCTGTCATCTTCCCACAGCTCTAAGCCAGTGAGAGCAGATGGAGGTCTAGCGAGCAGGTTTGGAATCTCATTACACCACCTGGCTGGGGCTCAGGTTTGACACAGGTTCTTCAGGGACGGGTGGGGGGTGGGGATGCCCCTTTGTGCAGAAGTACAAGGAGGAAAAGGAATGCTTCTTCATGGCCCCAGTCTGAGCTCTGAAATGATACTTTTGCAATACCTGCGTAACCCCCATCAAGCCTCCAAGTGCCCCAGCCTGCTCCCTCACCTCCTCTGGCCTTTCCCTATATAACCCTGGACCCTGAGCCCCATGAGCTGGATTTCTAGGATGGGAGGAAGTAGGGCTGCCAATCCTGAGTCAATTCTAGAGAGGCAGCCTGCCAAGGGAGGGGGGGGGCAGGCTTCACCCAGCAGCCCCTTAAGCCTTTAAAAGTTCTTACATAAGCTGCCAGCCCCTGTGCAGAGCTTCGGGGCTAATTCCCCCAGAAGCTTCCCCCCACAAAACCCAGCTTCCAGGTCACCTCCCCAGGCTGCTGAGCACCAACAGATGGGGCAGAGAAAGAAGCCCAAATCCTCTGGACCAGAAGGACAGCGGGTTTGCATTTCAAGCTCTGATACAATCCAGAGATTAGCCACTGTCTCCTTTGCAGCCAGTACCCCTGGGGCCCAGCTCAACACCCCCACTCTTCCTCCAGTGACTCTTACAGACCCCAGCAGGCTACGGGCAGGAGGGCGTCTTGAAGGTTAGGAGAAAAACCCTGAGGTGAGCTGCACTGGCGGCCTCATTAGACCTCAGTGAATGGTGAGGAGGGGGCGGTGTCCTCACGGGGTTCTGAGGAAGCATCCATCCGGACACTGACACCTGCCAGGAAGATTCTGGAGATAGTTCTAGGAGGAAACGGCTACAGGAGGAGCAAACAAAGTTGGACAGGGACTCCAACACGCACTGTCTCCACCCCAGAAGCTGGAGCCGCTTGGACCAGGTACCGTCGGGTGTGTAACCGAAATCCGACACAGGGCTAAGATTTCAGGAAGCGTTTTTCTGCCCCGCTCCCAGACGCCGCGCAGCACCGAACCGTTGGCCCAGTGCCTGCCTGCATCCCCCAACCAAAGCCAGGTGCTTGGCGTCTGAGCCCGGTTTCAGGAAGTTAAGGGTTGAGGCAGTTAGAGGGCAAGGGTGCTAGGGCCTGCCCTTCCCCTCCCCCGCAGCGTCGCCGGGTTCCCGGAGCCACCGCTCCCGCCCCGGATGCGCCCCGCGCGCTCTGCCCTGGGCGTCACCTCTCGGGCTCGTAGCCGGCCTGCAGCAGACGGGCGCTGTACCGCTGCGCCGCCGTCTCGTGTCCGGGGTGTTGCCGGGCTCCGGGCTCCGGAACGGCGGCGGCTCCGCCTCCCCGCAGCGGCGGCGGTGGCGGCAGCGGCCCCGACCCCGCTAGTGGAGCAAGCGGCCCCTCCATGCGGAGGCCGCTGCTCAGGGCGGGCGGGAGCCTCTCCGCCTGGAGGCTCCCCGGGCCCCCGCTGGGGAGTGAGCGCAGCCCAGTCGGGGGCCGGGAAGGGGCGGGACCTGAGGGCCGGGGTGGGGCTTGAGGGTAGGGGGCGGGGCATCCAGGGGATGAAGGCTCGGCCTTGGCACTGCGCTCCGCCCAGCCCGGTAAGCGGGTGTTCGGACTCAGCCCGTCTCTCGCGTCCCGGGATCAGTGAGGGGATACCAGGAGATGGAGGTGGAACTGCAAAGAAACGCCGGCCCCCCCCCCCCCCCATCACCTTCCCCTCCGTCTAGACCTTCCAGTTTGTCCTGGCTCCTTCTTAGGAAAAGCAGAAAAGGAAAGGAGCCGAGCGCCTAGGAAGACTGATGGAATGGTCCTCTGGAGCGCCTCCTACGGGCCAGCCGCAGACCTACTTCAACTAGGACAAGATGGGCGGGGAGATAATCCATCTCCCTTTGCCTACTGCCCCCTTTACCTATTCAACAGACTCCCGTAGACCAGAGGAAAATAGGTCTCCTCAGCTTTTAACTGTCACTACCTGAGGAAGGAACAGATAAGGCTGCAGGATCCTTAAGGAAAAAGGCCTGGTCTGCCCTCTTTTGGGGGTACCCCATAACCAGATAGTGGGGCTGAGCACGCAGGTGCTCAAACTTGTTCATTTACTGGCTAGAAGGCATAACTCTTCCTATTTCACCACTGTTATTATTCTTGTCAACAGTGATCGCGCACATAGCAAAGATGGCAAAGAGAAGAGTCCTTGCCTTCGGGCAATTTCTTTGAGGAGACGGAGTAGACAGAAAATAAACACTTGACAATTCTTATACTGTATAGTTTAAAAAAAATCTGGCAATCCAAGAGAGCAAATGGTAAACACTGAATGACTGGGGGTGTTAAGATGTATTTCAAGAAGGCAGAGTTGTGGATCAGACTTTTCAGCAACCATCTCACAAAGGAAATTGAATTTTTGCAGTGGTAGGATCTTGCATTTTATCCTGTCTGGTATCTTTTCCTATACATGTGCACACCCACTCCCCAGATTTAGGATTAAAGCACAGTTTCTCTGATTCTTGGCCATACATGAAAATCTTGTTACCATGAATGCCGTTATAGACAATATTTTTGCTATTGAGTGAATGTTTGTGTCCCCTCAAAAGTCATATATTGAAACCTAATCCTCATGGTGATGGTATTTGGAGGTGGGAACTTTGGGAGGTGATTAGGTCATGGGATTAGTGCCCTTATAAAAGATACTCCAATAAGTACCCCAACCGCTTCTGCCACAAAAGGACACAGTATCTATGAACCAGGAAAAAATTTCTCACCAGACATCAAATCTGCCAGTGTCTTGATCTTGAACTTCTCGGCCTCCAGATTGTGAGAAATAAACTGCTGTTGGTGTTTTGTTTTGTTTTTTCTTTTTTAAGATTTTATTTATTTGTCAGAGAGAAAGAGAGCACAAGCAGGGAGAGCAGCAGACAGAAGGAGAAGCAGATTCCCCACTGAGCAAGCAGCCAGATGTGGGGCTTGATCCCAGGACCCTGGGATCATGACCTGAGCCAAAGGCAGACACCTAACCAATTGAGCCACCCAGGCATCCCTAAACTATTGTTTAAGCCACGCAGTCTACGGTACTTTTGTTACAGTGGCCCAAAGGGACTAAGACAATTTTGAATAACAAGATTATTTCCATGGTCCTGCAGATCTCTCAGAGAAGCAAGGTAGTCTGATTTTTTTTTAAAGATTTTATTTATGGGGACGCCTGGGTGGCTCAGTTGGTTAAGCAGCTGCCTTCGGCTCAGGTCATGATCCCAGCGTCCTGGGATCGAGTCCCACATCGGGCTCCTTGCTCGTCAGGGAGCCTGCTTCTCCCTCTGCCTCTGCCTGCCATTCTGTCTGCCTGTGCTCGCTCTCTCTCCTTCTCTCTCTCTGACAAATAAATAAATAAAATCTTTAAAAAAAAAAAAAAGATTTTATTTATGAAACTAAAAAAAGATTTTATTTATTTACTTGACAGAGAGAGAAACACAGCAAAAGAGGGAACACAAGCCGGGGGAGTGGGAGAGTGAGAAGCAGGTTCCCCACCAAGCAGGGAACCGGAAGCAGGGCTCCATCCCAGGACCCTGGGATCATGACCTAAGCCAAAGGCAGACGCCTAATGACTGTACCACCCAGGTGCCCCAAGGTAGACCGATCTTAACTGTACACAATGATTACAGTCATTTCTCTGGTCGCTAATCATGAACTAATCATTCTTTTCACAGAAAGAGCCAACACACAGGTTTATGATTGTAGACAGGAGCAGTAATATATCAAAGAGGACTAGGACTGGCTATTCGGTGAGCCTAGGTCCACATATGGACTTCTTACTATATAATCCCTCAAGTCATAAACTCTCTCTGAACCAATTTCTTCATCTTTCAAATGGGGTTAATAGTATCTACCTTTAACGTTGATTTGCTATTAGTGAGAAAAAACATATAAAGTTCCTGGCTTGTGGTAGGTTTTTGTTTGTTTGTTTTTAAGATTTTATTTCAGAGAGAGAGAGAGCATGGGTACGTGGGCACATGAGTAGGGGGAGAGGCAGAGGGAGAGGGGAAGGGGGAGGAGCAGAGGGAAAGGAAGAAGCAGACTCCCTGCTGAGGTTTGATTCCAGGACCCTGAGATCATGACCCTGAGCCACAGTCAGACTCTTATCCAACTGAGCCACCCAAGCCCCCTTCTGGTGAGTTCTTAATAAACATAAGCGATGGTTATTTTAAACGAAGCAAGTTGTAGCTAAACTTTTGACTCACAGCTAAGTGCAACATATAATTTCTATGGCACCGTTCCTTCAACAAATGTTTATTGGGCACTTCCCAAGTGTCAATTACATGGTCATTGTCTCTGCAGCTGTGGCCCTTACAGGCCACTGGGGCAGAGAGACAGACAGGCAGGGAGAGTACAGTATGAGAGGGGCTCTGACAGAGAGGAGACCCTTCTCCACAGCCAGACTCCTGGGCAGCACACAGAACATAGCGACTTGTTCGGAGAAGGACATAAGTCAGGCTCCATCTCAAAGTCCACTGGAAGTAGGCAGGGTGATAAATAAATGACACATGTATGGAATAAGTGACCCTGAGCAGTGATTGAGACCTGGCGCTGGCTGCAGAGTGGTTCTGTCTTTTCTCCAGAGCTTGCCGGCTGCAAATGAAATTTGCTGGCAAACTATTCATTAAAACAATCACATTTTGATGGGATAACCCACGGGCCGCAGCATTTCATACGAAGGGATCTTACCTTTAGTAATGTCTGGGCTAGTGGTTCGTTCTCCCCGGGACGTTTGGCAATGTGTAGGGACATTTTTGATTGTTCAGACAGAGGGAGAAGAGGGTAGATTACTGGCATCTAGTGGGTAGAGGCCAGAGTGCCATTAAACGTTCTCAAGGGCACAGGACAGCCCTTCACAACAAAGAGTCAGTCAGTCCCAAGGTCAATAGGGCTGATGTTGAGAAACGCTGGTGTAGAGGAACTATTTGAAGAAGCCGTAAGGAAAGCAAAATGACTTAATCTTCCTAAGCCAGCAGGACAAAGGACTGTTTCAGTTGTTTGTACCTGAAAGAGCTACATATCCATATCCTCGCCGGGACTGTTTCCTCGGCTGAGAAATGAGAGTATTGGGTCAGATCTTGTGGAAAGCCTTTTCTAGCTCAAAACAAAGTATACGAGTCAAATACACGTATAGGATTAGGACACAACTAACATGGGGCTACCAATTGAAGGGGGTGGTCATCCCAGGTGCTGATGGGTCTGTACTCCCTCATCTCCCAGACTTCCTGAACTTGGGTGCATAGTCCATTCATCAAAAATTCGTGAGTATCATGGGGCGCCTGGGTGGCTCAGTGGGTTAAAGCCTCTGCCTTCGGCTCGGATCGTGATCCCGGGGTCCTGGGATCCCGCCCTGCATTGGGCTCTCTGTTCGGCGGGGAACCTGCTTCCTCCTCTCTCTCTCTGCCTGCCTCTCTGACTACTTGTGATCTATGTCAAAAAAAAAAAAAAAAAGGTATGGAGTATCGCTATCAAAATTTTTTTTTTAAAGTGTGGAGTGCTACTATGGGCAAAGCATTGTGCTCAGGTGTCAGAGGGGTACACAGAGGAATTAGATATAGCACTTGCCCTTGAATTAGAGAAGACCAACATTGAGTTTATATGCACCAGACACTACGTTAAGCCTATACTTTTCTCAGCAATTCTGCTTCCCATCATTTGTGTCTATTTCTCAGGCAAGGAAACTTGAGGCTCAGGAAGGTGAAGCAGTCTGTCCGCAGAGAGAAAGTGACGACTGGTGGAGCTCCGTAAGACCCGGGGTTTGTTTCCTCCAACCCTTGAGGCCTTAAATATTGTCCTAGTAACTCTCATCTGCTCTCCACTCCCAAAGAACCGGACACCATTAGCAGAGAATCTAATACAAGGTACGGGCCCCTTGCAGTGAACTTCAAAGGATGGTTCCAATTCTTTTGTGATCCACATTTTGATCTAAGGAAGTTTTACTTGAAATAAGTGGAGTTCAGGGCGCCTGGGTGGCTCAGTCCGTTAAGCATCTGGCTTTGACTCAGGTCATGATCCCAGTGCCCTGGGCTTGAGCCGCCATCAGGCTCCCTGCTCAGCAGGGAGTCTGCTTCTCCCTCTGCACCTCCTCCTGCTCATACTCTCTCTATCTCTCTCTCTCTCTCTCTCTTTTTTTTAAAGATTTTATTTATTTATTTGTCAGAGAGAGAGAGATAGTGAGGATAGGCAGACAGAGTGGCAGGCAGAGGCAGAGGGAGAAGCAGGCTCCCTGCCGAGCAAGTAGCCCAATGTGGGACTCGATCCCAGGATGCTGGGATCATGACCTGAGCCGAAGGTAGCCGCTTAACCAACTGAGCCACCCAGGCATCCCTCTCTCTCTCTTTCTCCAAAATAAAATAAAATAAAATCTTAAAGATAAAAAAAGAAGAAAGAAGTAGAGTTTAGCTTGGAAATATTTTTGTTATGAGTCCCACTTGTAAATTTCTATAGTAGACATCACAAAGTTTCTTGCTAACAGTTGTTCCTCAAGATCTGATTGCGGGAAGAGAGTGGACTGACTTTTAGGGGCAAATGTGAATGTCTCTACCCCATAAAAGTGTGCCCAGGTCTATAGGAAGCTGTAATAATCACTTTTACTCACAGTTCTTGCGTTTGAGAAAGCGTGTTAACTGGAGCACAGAGTATGTAACAGTGTGCCTGGCACACTAGGGCATACAAAGGAATCTCGCTGGGAAAATGAAATGTTAAAAGCTAAATAACAATATAAGGTAATGGCTCTCAACTGGGGTGGGGGGGTGATTCCGCCCCCTGGGGTTCACTTGGTGATGTCTGGAGGCATTTTTGGTTGTCCCATCTGGAGGAGTGTCGCTGGCATCTACCGAGAACGGGCCAGCGATGCTGCTGAATGTCCTAAAATGAACAGGAGAATCCTTCACAGCAAATAATTATCCAGCTCAATATGTCAACAGCGGTGAGGTTGAGAGTCCCTGATATAAGGCAATTTACATGCTCGTTTTAATGCCAACTCTGAGTGTTACAGAGGATGGAAGGAGAGACCCAACACCATCAGCAGGAATCATCAGAGATTTCGCAGAAGGAAAAGGACGAGCCTGGGTTTCTGAAGCTATGATTTAGGAAAAGAGGGCCCCTGGAGGGGACATTCCAAAAAGGGAACATGGCATGTGCGAAAGCGCTGAGAGGGAGTGAGCAGGCCAGCCTGGAGGGAGCGTTTTTCTACCCCACATTCTGAGGGTTGGGTCAGGCAGGTGGTGGTAAGGCCCTGCAACTCCTGAGGAAACCAAAGCATAGAAAAGCTTAAGAGAGGATCCTGTGATGTCCCCTGAGCTGGGGGGAGCAGCCAGGCCTCCAGTCCTCGGGCCCTGGGCTTTCCCCATGGCAGGGCGGTTCACCTGAGCCAGGGCCCCACCTGGTACTGATGTATCTTCTACCGGGAGCCAAATGGAATTTTGGGGGACATCACCCAAACCAAGGCTTCCTTCTGTCCTGAATCCCACTGGTCTTCTGGAAATTCACCACCTCTTTCTTTGAAAGGACACCTGTAGAAACATAAGCACATGCACTCACACGTTTATCAAATCAGAGAAGGAGGCTCGTAGAAATAGAATCACATTCTACAGAGCACCAAACACACAATTACTAGTTTGTCCACAGACTAACCAAGGGAAGAGAAGCCAGCAGGTCAGTAGACGTTTCTGGTCAGCTGTGGCATGGTCACCAGGCCACCCTGAAGGAAGGAGCCAACAAGCACAGCACGGTGGGGGAAGGAGGAGGATGCTAGGTTCTCAGGGTTGTCAGAGCAGGTGAAATGGGGCGGGGGTGGGTGGGTGGGTGGGAATCTCACGTGGTGGAGGGAAAGGGAGAACCAGGAGTTTTCCACCTGGACCATCAAAAGAGACATAGGGCAAAGGTGCCAGGAGGGCAGAGGTTCTCCTGACTGTCTGGTGCCTCTCTCCTCTCCAGTTTCCATTTAGAGGAGAAGGGACTGGACGCAAAGCATGGAGGAGCAGGGTCAGAACAGGATGGAGAGACGCTTTAGCTTGGAGGACAGGAGGCGGAGCCTGGGATTTGAGCAAAGGTCCCAAGTGCATTGCCAGGGGCTGCCCACCAGCTCCTCAGAGGCAAGGAGTCACTCATCTGTGCCCCGGACATCGAGGACTCAAGCAAGGTCAGGTGAGAGGGAGCAGCCCGTGGAGATCAGCATTTGGAGGTGCTGTAGGAGCTGGAGCCCCAGACCTGGGTCTTACTCTCCCCCCCTGCCAACCGCCAGCCAAATCCAAGCCATGGGGGTTGACGTGAGGAAGCAGGACCCACGTGCTAGCCTTACGACTCTTCTCCCACACCCCTTTTAGTCCCGGCCCAGGCCTCCAGGGCTTATGTAACCTGATAGCTTTGCCGCGTGTCACCCAGATAAGGCAGGCTTTTGCATCACCAGTGAAGACAAGGTTGGCATCAGGCAGGGCTGGTGTAGAGGTGAGGGCGAAGAGGGGTGGTGGCTGGAGGTCACCAGTTCAGGAAAGATCTATGCCAAGTCCACAGCAACGCCTTTGGCCCCTCAGCATCCTCTGGCCTGGATGCCCCCTGCGAGGCCCTTCCCTTCATCCCCCAAGGGCACAGACTAGGGACAGTCTGCCCACCTTCTCTCATTTTTATTTCCCAGCTTTTCTCAGCCCAGCTTCATAAGAAAAATGTAAGCAATGTGCAAAGCGCACTTTTCTCTTGCCTGGGAGGCCCTGACATTATCACAGCCACAACAAACCCCGGCCTTCACCCCAACCCACTCCTGCCTCTGGCCCGAGGCTGGAAAGCAAAGGGATGCAGGGCGATGGTGGTGCCAGTGTGGGCCCAGGGCACCAGGGCCAGCCCCCACCCTGGTCACAGCACTGGCTGGCCTGGGGAGTGGCTACTGCGGTGCTTTCAGATCCCTGGGAAGCCAGGAGGGCAGGAAGGGGAAAGTGTCCCTGTCCAGGTCAGCAGGGCAATTGGGCCCTAGGTTCCAAAAGCACCCTCCTCTCCTCCCTGCCTGCCTCAGCCTCTGCCTCCTCCCGCCTCCTGCCAGGTCACAGTCTCCTCCCTGCCAGCCTCAGCCTCTGCCTCCTCCCGCCTCCTGCCAGGTCACAGTGGGCTGGCAGGACGGAGGGCAGGGTGAGAGTGGTGAAGGGGGCCTCTGCCTCGGGGGCGAAGGACTGGCTGCTAGTGCGGAAGAAGGACAGTCCCCAGAGTGATGGTCCCCGGCCCACCTCATCCCCACAACCGTTGCCTCCCAGCTGTCTTATCTGTCCAAGGGCACATCTGAGAGTGTTACCTCTCTACCCTGCTCTTACGCCTTGAGACCCTATGGGATACCGCACTGTATTCTCTCCTGCCCCATCCACTCATTCCCCTGCACCATTCAGACAGGTATGAGAGGAACGATGGGTTTTCCTATTTCTACCCCTCCCCCAAAGACTCCAGCTTGGATCACAGCTCAGTCCTCAGGGTGGATGTGAGGGCTGCCCAGAGTTTCCTGCTGGAGACTCGGGCCTCTTGGCAGATCCCCAGGGCCCCAGGCGGGCCTCCAGCCCCACCTGGTTACCTACAGGCGGGCCCTGTATCCACAGCACCGCTTTCCCCTCCCTTCGGTGCCTCAGCCCAGAGCCACTGGGGAGGGCGTCGGCACCCAATTACCAGAAAGGGCAATCTTGGGGGTAAGACTAGGGAGGCAAAGTACAAAGGTGGGCCTGATGACCGCAGGCCAGAGTGAGACCTCACTGGAATACGATGCCCCCTTCTCTCTCCTTATCACCCTTCATTGTAGGCCCTACACAGTTTCTACTCTCCCCTACCAGAGCTTCAGAACCCTTGCCACAATCCCACCCACCTTCCAGACAGGTCTATGAATGTGTGTGTACCTGTGAGAGACAGACAGACAGACAGGGAGACAGAGTTACAAAGAGAGACAGAGACACAGAGAGAAAAAAGAGAAAGAGAGAGCAAGAGGAAAAGAGAGGCTGCCCTAGGACTCCTTCTCTCTATATCCAGTGAAGATAAGAAAAAAGGCTTCTTACTTGCCTATAGGCCCCCAAATGCTGGGAGACCTCCCTGTTTCACTTCTAGCCAATGAAACCAAGAACCCTTTCAAGACTGAGAGCAGATTTAGGAAGCAGCTTGGAAGGCTGACATCAACACCGACCTGCACCAGAGTGGGTTTCTGTGGCCCCTGGAAACCTGGGGCTCCCGGGGGAGGGGCAACAAAGTGGGGCATCCATGACCAGCCCACTGAGAGCCCCAGCAACTCTGTCACCGTCCCTGGAGCGCTGGCTTGGAGGAGGTGGGAGTCAGCCCTGGCACCCGGCCCTGACCTTGGGGCCATGTGCTCCAAACAGCGTGAGCAGGTGGGAGCTTCAGCAGCAGCTCTGAACCAGGGCCCTTGGGCCCAAGTCTGTGTTGGTTCCCAGCCAAGCATGAAGCCTCTGCCTCCTGCTGGTTCATCGCTCCTTCTTCTGAAGCTTGACCATCAGACGCCAGGTGAGGTCGCAAATGAGCTAAGTTCCTCGGGAGGACTTTGAGAAATGCCGTGAACCATGTGGACACAAATTCTCGTTCGGGGTTTCGTCAAACAAGGAGTACTGTACAGGTCTTTGCCAGTCTGGGGTGGGGACAAGAATCTGAGAGTTCATGGAATCCAACTCTTTTCTTTCGCAAATGGAAAATGGGAGTCTCAGGGAAGCGAACTGGTTTCCCTAGAGCCATGCAGAGTCGTTAAGCAAGAAGAGGAATCCTGGGGGCTCCTGGGTGGCTCAGTGGGTTAAGCCTCTGCCTTCAGCTCAGGTCAGGATCCCAGGGTCCTGGGATCAAGCCCCACATCAGGCTCTCTGCTCAGCGGGGAGCCTGCTTCCCTCTCTCTCTCTGCCTGCTTGTGATCTCTCCCTCTCTCTCTGTCAAATAAATAAATAAAATCTTAAAAAAAAAAAAAAAGGGAATCCTGGAAGGCAGTGGTCATGAACATCTGGGGGGAACATGGCTGTGTTTTTATGGACATGACACAACCTGTCAACTAGGAATATTTCACAGATGAGGAACCTGGTTGAGAAAGGTTTGTTTTTGTTTTTGTTTTTTTAATTCACTTTTCCAAATTGAGATACCTTTCACAGAGCATAAAACTCCACCAGTTAAAAATGTACAATTCCCCCCAAAAATGTACAATTCAGTCTTTCTAGTGTAGCCACAAGGTTCTACACCTATCAGTGGTGTCTAATTCCAGAACATTTTTCTCACCCCGAGAAGCCCTCCGCCCCGGCCCATTTGCAGTCACTCCCCATTTTTCCATCGCTCCAGCTCTGGCAACCGCCAAATTACTTTGTTACTATGAATTTGCCTGTTCTAAACTTTTCATATACATAGAATCAGACAATGCCTGGCCTTTTCTGTCCAGTTCTTCTTCACTCACTTTAAAATGTTCATTTACATAAGGGAAAATTCACACTTTTTGATATGCAGTTCTGAGTTTCGACCATGATTAGAGTCATGGAACCTCCAACACAATCGATATACTGAACAGTTCTCCTTCGTAGCTGACAGACCCCCTCCCCATCAGCACTCCTGATCCCTTGCAGCCCCTAATCTGTTTTCTGTTCCTGTCATTTTGCCCTTTCCAGAATGTCCTATAGGTGGACGTAGCTCTTTGAGTCTGGCTTCTTTCCCGTAGCAGGAGATCCACACACATTGTTGCCCGTGTCCCGTGTTGGTCGCTCCTTCGTCTCCTTTACTCAGTAGCATTTCATCGTGTGGCCAGGTCGCAGGCTGCTCACCCACTCACGACCGAACCACATTTGGCAGTTATGAGTAAAGCCTCTATAAACATTCACGCACAGGCTTTTGTGTAAATATACGGCTTCATTTCTCTTGGGTGGACAGGAGTGAGATTGATGGGACACAGAGTCTGCATGTAATCTTTTAAGAAACTGTTAAATTAATTTCTAAAGTAGCCAAACCATTTCCCATCCCAGTCCTAATCGCTCTGCATCCTTACCAGCATCTGGTATGGGCAGGGGTTTTGCTGGTCTTTTTGTCATTTTAATAAGTATGTAGGAAAAGCATTTTTAAATTTGCTTCAAGGGGATCCTGGGTGTCTCAGTCAGTTAAGGGTTTGCCCTCAGTTCCGGTCACGATCCCGGGATCCTGGGATTGAGTCCCACATCCGGCTCCCTGCTCAGCGGAGAGTCCACTTCTCCCTCTGCTCTTCCCCTCCGCTCATGCTCTCTCCTCACTCCCTCTCTCTTAACTAAATCAATAAAATCTTAGAAAAAAAAAAGCACCATTTATTAAAAAAATAAAATAAATTTGCTTCAAATCCCACATATACTGAGCGGCAGAGCTGATATTTCACTGTAATCTACATATGTCCAAAACCCATCCCCTCTCTTCTGCACATACTGCCCCTTGAACAATTCATTTACAACCACCATCACCACCCTCGCCCCCCGACCCAGAGTACAGTGATGGGGAGCTGGCGCACATCCTCTCCCAGCGAGAGCAACCCAGGTTATATTTCAGTAAGGACAGCAACAACAAAACCCAGCTTCCGGGGACTTCAAATAACAAAGCTTTCTTTCTCATTTATTCTGCATGTCCACTGGGTCAGATGGGGCCTCTCCTCCACGTTCTGCTCACTCCAAACCCAGGCTGACAGAGGAGCCTCTACCTGGAGCATCGCCACTTGCTACCAGGAGGAGAGCTCTGAAGCGCTTACAAAGACATTTAAGCACTGGGGGCCAGAAGCCAACCTACCACTTCCCTTCCATCTCCTTGACCATAACCAGTCTATAGCCACACCAGTCCGCGGGGACCAGAGACCAGGCAGTGCAATCCTACCACAGGCCAGAAAGCAGAGACGAGGAAAAATTTGGTGAATGGCTTTAATATCTACTGTATGTTTTAGAGACAATTATTGCTTATTTAGAAGGTGTAGGATAACACTAAGTAAAAGAAGTTCTTATAAAACATAGCATTATTCTAAAGAGTAGTCCCTTCCAGGATTTTCCACACCCTCTTCACGGTTGCCACAGAAAGCCTTGGCTGGGCCCCCGGGACTACAGAGACAGGCCCCCTAGATGCCCTTCTTTCCGGATTCAGGAAGAGCCCGCATGGCTTACAAACATCGTTTCCATTAAGGTCCAACAATGGACTGAAAATTCAACCCTTCTGCCCCTTACTTCATTCTTCAGATTCATATTGTTCTCCTAGCCATGTCCTAATTTCCTTTGATTCGTGACTGTGGGCAAGGCCCTTTCTCCTGGGGTGGGGTGTGTGTGTGTGTGTGTGTGTGTGTGTGTTGGTGGGGGGTGCCAGGCCCCATCTGAGCCTCAGGGTCCTAAAGCTACAGGGCGGCACATACTGGATAGACCAGGAAGATGTAGGGAAAGACACTTCCTTTACACAGTCCTGCCAGAGACCTTGGACTCGATGTAGGAGAGTCTTCAAGCCAAAGCCACGTGGACTAGAACAGCTGGGTAGTGTAGTGAATTGCCGTGAGCCTGGCTGACAGAAGGCCTCCCCCGATTTCCCCCATATCAGCTGTGGGACTGTGGGCAGAAACTCTCTGAGTTGTTTCTTCGTCTGGAAAATGAGGGTGATCATAACTTCTGTTCTGCTATGAGGAGTAGCGGTTTGCAAAGGAAGAAACTGGCACATAGTAGTTGCTCAATAGATAGTAGCTATTATTATGATACTTGGAGCTAAATGAAAGTCCTATGCATTTTCATACAAATCTGCAGAGAGTGAGTTCTGGGGTTTGATTTTCCCTTGACCTTCGGCTTCGGAATGAAAGAATGAAGGTATTATTATTCATTGGTTAAAACTAGTCCTTTGTCTTTTATAGAAATAATTCTTTCATTGTTATCGTTTTCATTATATGGGAACACCTCTTCTGCATAGCTGAAATATAAGCCTAGTTCCAAAAGGATGTAATTATCAAAAGTCCAAATGGTGATTAAAAACAAATCTACAGGGGCGCCTGGGTGGCTCAGTGGGTTAAGCCGCTGCCTTCAGCTCAGGTCATGATCTCAGAGTCCTGGGATCGAGCCCCGCATCGGGCTCTCTGCTCTCTAGGGGAGCCTGCTTCCTCCTCTCTCTCTGCCTGCCTCTCTGCCTGCTTGTGATCTCTCTGTCAAATAAATAAATAAAATCTTTAAAAAAAAAAAATTAAAAAAAAAAATAAAATAAAATAAAAAAAAAAACAAATCTACAGAAACCTTTTGCTAAGATCTACTGCCAAAAAGCCTTAAGCAAGAAACAATCAGCTTTCATTTCTTTTAGTTTTTACATTTTGTTCTTGTTTTAATTCTTGAGTTTGTAATTACTTGATGTGTTATTGTACAATGGACAATACAGATAAATAACATCTAGAAGTTTAAACTTTTATTCACTTAAACTTTTTCAAAACAAATTGGTTTGAATGGTTAGGCTCAAACCCATGTCTGGGGTTGGGACAAGGGTGCCCCCTTCTGGCACTTTCCAGTACTGCAGTGCCTCTAAAAACAGGTTAGGCTGTTGGCTTTCCATAGCTGAGAAGGGGGCCCTGGTGAACCCCACCATCTATTTGCATCTTCTCAGCTGTGGGTCTGTGGGTCCACACATTGGCAGAGGGCAGTGGCCCTCAAGTGTTCTGGGGTTTTGTTACTCTTTGGGATCTCATTTTCTAGTGCCCAGCAGTGCCTTCCTTCTGCAGAGTGCCACATAGTTTAAATAACAGTTTCACACACGTTACCTCGCAATAACCCTGTGATTTAAGACTGAACACACTTATTATCCTCCATTTTACATGGAATAATAGAGGTCAAGAGACAGCAAGTGATTGGCCCAAGACCACACAGCCCCTAAAGGGAAAAAAAGTTCTAGAACCCAGGCCTTCAAACGTCTAGGGTTTGTGTTCTCTCTGCCTGACCATAATAACAATATTACTTTTATTTTTTAAATAGTCTATTCACTATGTGTTAGGTCAGTGAATCTCAGTTCAGGCCACACATTAAAATCTCATGGGTTACTTTAAAAAAGTCACTCTTATGCCTGCGCTCCCCCTACCCCCACTCAGTTACATTGGAATCTGTGGGTAGGGTTCCAGGCATCCCTAATTTTTATTAACTTGCCCATGTGATTCAAATGTAGAGCGTAAGGACTTTACACACACCTCATGCAAACCTCATCACAAACCCATCAGCTAGGTGTTATTCCCCAGGTTGCAGGTGAAGAAAACAAGGCACAGAAAAGTAAGTTGCCCAGTTGATCCCGGATACTGTCTAATACCACCATTCACAGACCGTGTACCAATGTTCTGCAAATTGCCACAGGAAGGTTCTGCAGAATATCTGAAAATTTTCAGGAATGGGAGAGGGAAGGCACTTGGATGGCTCAATGGGTTGGGTGACTGACTGCCTTTGGCTCAGGTTGTGATCCCTGCTCAGCAAGGCTCCCTGCTCAGAGAAATGTCTGCTTCTCCAACTTCCTCTGCCCCTCCCACCCCCTCGTGCTCTCTCTCTCTCTCAAATAAATAAAGAAAAGGAAAAAAAAATTTTTCAGGACCAGTTAATCCTCGACGTCTGGCAACATTCATGTGAGCTACTAGGTCAAGGCAGTTCACTCTTTCTACAGTAGGTGGCACTACATTCCTTTCAGTGACTTATTTTGGCAAAGCCAAACATTTCTACCTGAAGACCGTGTGAAACATAAATTGAGTGTAGTCGTGTTCAATCTGATTCCAAAGTTAGAGAAGCAAAGCAACACCCAAAAGTCACAGTTTCCATTAGTACTTGTGGCAATCTAAGAATCAATTAAAATATTTTTTTCTTGGGGGACGCCTAGGTGGCTGGGTCAGGTAAGTGTCTGCCTTCAGCTGAGGTCATGATCTCAGGGTCCTAGGATCGAGTCCTGCATCTGGTTTCTTGCTCAGTGGCAAGCCTGCTTCTCCCTCTGCCTACCACTTCCCCTGCTTGTGCTCTCCCTTTCTCTGACAAATAAATAAAATCTTTAAAAAGGAAATATTTTTCTTTTAATTTATGTTATTATTTTTTCAAATGTCTGTATTGTTAGGATATAAATATTTACAAGTTGTTTGGACCTGACTATTTAATAAAGGGAAATTTCTGGCATTTTAAAAAAGCACCGATGCACTGAGGTCTCCACGCAAATGCCAAGGTCACACAGTAGATGTGAAGAGGTAGGATTTGAATTTAGTCAGTCTGACCCCAGAGTCTTAATGGTTTAACCTTTCTTCTTAACCGGGCTCCATCAGGGCTTTACTTCTGTGTCCTGTCCTAGAGGCCAAACATTTACTTAGGAGTCAACCTGGAAATGATAGAGCAGACCTAAACTAAACATTACTATCAAGACCACAAATTGTTTCTGTGCTCTTTGGCACAACACAAAATGTCCATGAGCCTCAGTTTCCTCATCTGCAAAAATGGGGAGAACAAACTCAGGTGCACCTCACAATTGTGCAGAGGGTTGGGACATGGTTATGACCACTTTGGGGTCTTTTTGAGTCTAAAACTTGCCCAAAATTTTTCATTTAACAACTATTTACTGAGCTCCTGCCACGTGGAAGGATTCTTTGCTGACGCAGGGTCTGTGTGGCTGAGGGGACCCTCACTACACTACAGTGTGAGCGCCACATTCTTCTTTACTCTCTTGCCACATCCAGACACTCACTCCTTAAGAGTCTTGTGATCCCAGGCTAGTGTCCTACCGAGATGGCAGTCCTGACTGGAGGTTTGGTTCTCCTGTGTCTTAGCTATGGTCATGCCCTGGGTCCTAGCAGCCCTAATGAGAAAGTTCCAGAGTTAAGCAGGGCTAATGTTAACCCTTCAACCTCCAGAGGCCATGCGACAGAAGTGAGGTGACACAGCAAGGTGGTACAGCACCCATCCTGAGTCTGAGGGGCCTGGAGACATCTTATTGCTCCATCAGAAACGTCAGCATTGGGAAAGGTGGCAAAGATAATATTTACTTTTTAGCTGAAGACTGAACACCAGGACTTTGACCAGAGCTGAGGAGATGATTTCATTTATTCTATTTAAACCATTGGAGCTTCCAGGTTGGGCAAGACAGGAGGTTGGGCTGGGTGGTGCTAGGTCAGCCAGTCTCAACTTATTTGCTATCTGATGTCCACAGAGTGCCTTCTGGGCATGACATCCCGGGCCAGTCCTGATGCCCATCCCATCCTCACCCTGGGACTCTGAGTTACCTCATACCTAAAACGCCAACCTCACCACATTAAAAAAAAAAAAAAAAAAATTAATAGAAGCAAAAGCAGTCAGGATAGAAAATGCCCCTGAGGAAACACTGCTGCTCAGAAGGCACTGGCTTCCTGCTAAAGGCTCAGCCCTTGACCTGCTTGTGACTAGGGCGAGACCTATGCCCTTCCCAGCTTTTGGGAAAGACTCATTCACTCTGACCCTCCCTGCCTAACCCAGGTTTGCTGACCTCATGGGTTCAGGTGGAGGCTTAGTTGAACAGGGACCTTTCACCTCCTTCCTGCCCACTCACTTCCCTGTCGAGGCTAGATCCCCACAGAGTGCCAGCGGACACCTGTCACACAGACACTGACTCCTCTGGTTGGGGGAGGGGGCTAGACCCTGACACCCTGCGGGGCATTGGGGAAGGGGAGGTACAATTCTGGCCCAGGTCCTAAGGGCTCGCTAGGGCTTCTCCTCAGGTTGCTGTGCGGCTATGCTCAAGAAGGCGGAGCAGCCGCCTCACTGAGTTCTGGAACCATCTAGGACAATCCAGGACAAGCGCTGGCGGACCCCCCCCAACCCACCCCCCCCCACCCCCGCTAAGAAGCAGTGGCATCCGAGGTGACTGGGAGTCCTTGGTACCCCGAAGCACCTCCAAATCCGCCTGCCGGCCTCGCTGGAGGGGAGCAGAGGCTCTGGGCCCTGGGGTCCACCGCCTCTCCCTGCCACGTCTGTGCGTCTGTCTGTTCCAGGGGAAAGGCGAGCACAAGCGCCTTCCGGCTGAGTCAGCCTCTCGGGGGAGCCCCGCTCGGGGTCAGCTCGGGGCTGGGAGCCGCCCGCAGGGACTTGCCCGCTCCTCCGCGCTGGGCACTCCCCTCGGCGGTGCTGTGGGGGGCAGACCGACCGACGGACCGATGGGCGGGGAGAGCGAGTTCCAGCCTGGAGGGGAGCTGGGCTGCGGGGGTGGGGAGGAGGCAGTGGTCCTGGGCCCCTCGGGTCATCGCCCCCCCACCTTGCGGTCCAGCCAGAGAAGGCACTCCTTGACCCCAACAAGTCGGAGGGCCTCGCTGAGATTTCCCTTCCCTCCTGGGCCAAACTTAGTATCATCCAGGCCCTTGCATCAAAAAGAGGGGCACGTTCCCCATTCAGAACTTCCCAGTAAAGGAACCCCGCATCCAGGAGGAAAGAATTGGTTCCCCGTGGCCTCTTCCACTCAGGAAACCCGGGGAAGGGGTATATACACAGGAGGCATCAATGAGAGGCCACGCGAAGGAGAGTTAACGTGGATTCCGAACTTGGGTTTGAGTCCCCATCTGGCGATCTGGGTTACCCTCGGTGAGGGTTGTTTCTCAGAAGCCAGCTTCCTCATACGTAAGATGTATAATAATTATTATTGTACCTGTTTCTTAGGATTGTTGTGAAGATTGCTTAGTTTCCTGCTGGCTCATAGTCCCAACTCAATAGCTGGTTGTAAAATGTGCCTTTCAGGGCGCAATACTGTACCCCAAAGGGTATGGATTTCATCCAAAAAGGAAAATACATTTGGGCAGAGGGGTTTGGCATCACCACCCAAATCACACAGAACAGAGGACAGGAAGCTTCCTACCAACAATTTCAGTTTCCTTTCTGGATAAAGCAGCCCTACCGAAAGGCAAGTTGGATACAAAGAGCGTCTCCTGGGGCGCCTGCGTGGCTCAGTGGGTTAAAGCCGCTGCCTTCGGCTCAGGTCATGGTTCCAGGGTCCTGGGATCGAGCCCCGCGTCGGGCTCTCTGCTCAGCGGGGAGCCTGCTTCCCTTCCTCTCTCTCTCTCTCTCTGACTGCCTCTCTGCCTACTTGTGATTTCTGTCAAATAAATAAATAAAATCTTAAAAAAAAAAAAAAAGCGCGTCTCCTAAAACTCTTAAAACATGACCTAATAGGGGATGTCTGGGTGGCTCAGTTGGTTAAGACACTGCCTTTGGCTCAGGTCATGATCCTGGAATCCTGGGATGGAGTTTCATATCTGGCTTCCCCTGCTTTGTGGGGAGCCTGCTTCTCCCTCTCCCTCTGCCTCTCCCCCTGCTTGTGCTCTCTCTGTGTCAAATAAATAAATAAAATCTTGAAAAGAAAGAAAAAAGAAAAAGAAAAATGACTTAATGGCTTCTCCCATCTTTACCTGCCCCCCCCCCCACACACACAAGGTTTCAGCCCAGCCCCCCAGAGCCGCAGGCCAGGAGGCAACGTGGACTTCTCCATCTTGGCTTCATTTAATTGAAATCTATTGGTTTTTGTTTTCTTAGTCATGGAATATAGATCCCTCCCTTTCCCTTTGTCCTTGTTGCCCTTGTTCAAAGTAGAGTCAATTCCTAGAGGCACCAAAAATCTCAGCTGAGTCTGAAAAGATGAATAAAGTTTCCCCAGATAAAGAAAGAATAGGTTATTTCTTTCTTTTTTATTTTCCTTTTATTTTTTCAATTTAAATTCAATTAATTAACATACAGTGTATTATTCGTTTCAGAGGTAGAGTTCAGTGATTCATCAGTCTTTCATAACACCCAGGGCTGATTACATCATGTGCCTTCCTTAATGTCCATCACCCCGTCACCCCTCTCCCCTCCAGCAACCCTCAGTTTGTTTCCTATGATTAAGAGTTTCTTATGGTGTGTCTCCCTCTCTGATTTCGTCTTGTTTTATTTTTCCTTCCCTTCCCCTATGCTCCCCTGTTTTGTTTCTTAAATTCCACATGTGAGTGAAATCATATAATGGTCTTTCTCTGATTGACTTATTTCCCTTAGCATAATACCCTCTAGTTTTACCCACATTGTTGCAAATGGCAAGATTTCTCCTTTTTGCTAGCTGAGTAATATTCCATGGCATATATCCATATCTTCTTTATCCATTCATCTGTCAATGAACATCTGGGCTCTTTCCATAGTTTGGCTATTGTGGACATTGCTGCTATAAACATTGGGGAGCATGTGCCCCTTCAGATCACTACATTTGTATCTTTGGGGTAAATAAGAACATGTCATTTCAAGCATTGAGAAGAGCACAGGCAAGGCCCAGAGGCTTCACAGGACGTGCACTATGGAGTAGTATATACAGCTCTGTCTAAAGCAACTCCCAGCTGAGGCACTATGGCCTTATGGGTTAGCACATGAACTGCCTGGGTTGCCATTCCAGCTCCATCTTTCACTAGCAAGTTACTTAAATTCTCTGTGTCTCAGTTCCTCACCTATAAAATAGGATTGTATCAACACTCAGCTCCCGAGGTGGTTAGAAGGATTAAACAAATTGATACATGGGGAGAACTCTGAATAATAATGGTATATAATGGGTGTTTCATACCTATTCAGTAATACTTCACAATTCATACGCCCATCTTTTTTTTTTTTTTTTCCGGTCATTCAACCCCAAGGACACTCTGTATTTTGATTAATTGGAAATGGCTATCTCTTATAAACCACCCCAATGTGCTTTATTTCTCTGTGTAAGTGTTTTAATAAACTCATTCTCCAACACTGGCCTGGAACTGGTCCAATTAATAGAGAAATTTACTGCAGAAAATCAAGGAGTTGTCTTGTGACCCAATGACTCAGTTATACATTCAACATTAGCCAGCAAGTATTTATTAGGCACTTACTGTATGTCGGGTACTATGCTTCCCATGCCTTCCTCCAGAGCTCCACATAGGAGAGTGAGGTGGAAGGGAATTGATTTCAAGGTCTCAGAAAGACCAGCCTTTGTCTCTAACAGCACCCCTCCTGACTACTCAAAAGATTTAGCACTGATTTTCACTTTATTTATTTTTTTTTTTTTTTAAAGATTTTATTTATTTATTTGACAGACAGAGATCACAAGCAGGCAGAGAAGCAGGCAGAGAGAGAGGAGGAAGCAGGCTCCCTGCCGAGCAGAGAGCCCGATGCGGGGCTCGATCCCACAATCCTGGGATCATGACCTGAGCCGAAGGCAGAGGCCCTAACCCACTGAGCCACCCAGGCGCCCCTGATTTTCACTTTAAAAAAAAAATTTATTTATTTGACAGAGAGCGCAAGCAGAGGGAGTGGCAGAAGGAGAGGGAGAAGCAGGCTCCCTGCTGATCAGGGAGCCCGATGTGAGTGAGGTTCAATGTGGGGCTGGATCTCAGGGCCCCGAGATCTTGACCTAAGCTGAAGGCAGACACTTAACTGACAGAGCCACTCTGACTTCACTTTTTCAAAACCCTCTTAAGGGTGCTGCTTTCTGGTTGGGTGAATATTCTACATTAGATGGTGAAGTCATACATCTAACATCTACCAGCAATAGGAATTCCATTGTCTGATTAACTCATCTTTTGGAGCGCAGGAATGAAGTCTTCTGTGGGGCTGCAAACACTAGAAATCGTGTGTTTATTTGTGCATTTTTACCTCCCTGGGAGTTCTAATTCAGGCAATATAAGAACCAGGTAATAGGACAATCTTCCAAATACAAAACACCAAAAATATAAACATTCTTTTAAATGCATAGCAGAGCTTGAAGAAAAAAAGAAAAGGAAATCTACAGAGGCAGAAGACAAATATACAAAACAAAGAACAGAGAAATCTGAAAACTAAAAAGATTCTAAGTGACCTTGAAGCCGGGCTGTCTTGTGGTTGTTGGCTAATCTCAAAAACCAAACCTGGCAAAGAGTTGGGGCCCTCAGGGCTGTGCTCTCAAGGAAGATGGGCCAGGAGAAATCAGGCCATTAGCAAAAGGAGGGATCAGAGATATGTATCTAACTCTGTGTACATCCCAGACTTGAAAAAAATTTTTCCTGTGGGAATTTGGAATCACATGCTTCGGATGAATATAAGAATAAAATGTATACTATGTCTGGTCTGGGAAAACACAAAAGGGAACATTAACAAAAATTTGGAAAGATTGGGGCACCTGGGTGGCTCAGTGGGTTAAAGCCTCTGCCTTCGGCTCAGGTCATGATCCCAGGGTCTTGGGATTGAGCCCCGCATTGGGCTCTCTGCTCAGCAGGGAGCCTGCTTCCCTCCCCTCTCTCTGCTTGCCTCTCTGCCTACTTGTGATCTCTGTCTGTCAAATAAATAAATAAAATCTTTTAAAAAATTTTGGGAAGATTGGTGGTTCTTTTTTTTTTTTTTTTTCAAAGCTTTTAGTTGTTTTGTTGAGAGAGAGCACATGCTTGAGCGTGCCCTGGTTGGGGGAGGGACAAAGGGAGAGAATCTTTAAGCCGACTCCCAGATAGGTGAGGGGCCCTTTATGGGGCTCGATCCCATGACTCATGAGGTCATGACCTGAGCTGAAACCAAAAGTTGCACACTTAACTGATTGTGCCACCTGGGTGCCCCGTGATTGGTGGTTTGGTTTTTTGTTGTTGTTGTTGTTGTTTTTTAAGATTTTATTTATTTATTTGTCAGAGAAAACAAGCAGAGGGAGAGGCAGGCAGAGAGAGAGAGGCTCCCTACTGAGCAAGGAGCCGGATGATGCCGGACTTGATCCCAGGACCCTGGAATCATAATCTAAGCTGAAGGCAGATGCTTACCTGACCCAGCCACCCACGCATCCCCATGATTGGTGTTTCTTTAAAGAAGCTTTGCACAAAGTTTCTCTCTAGGAGCTGCCCCTTCTTCCCAGGTTCCACAGGATTCCCTCAAAGAAGTTTGGACAAATAAAGCTCAAATACAAAACAAAGCAAAACAGAGAAAAAGGCCTCTGTGAGCAAATATCAGCACACCCAATGAACAGCTATGTAAGACCTTTTCCATCCTCTGATAATTAGGTATAATGTTAAAAAAAAAAAAAAAAGAATGTTTTAAATGTCTGGAGGAAAACAAGAAGAAACTGAAAACCTGAAAAAAGAACCGTAAGCTATCAAAAAAGATAAAGGAGGTTTGAAAAACAAGTCAAATTGAGGGGTGTCAAGAGATGAAAGCCTTAATAATTAACATTCAAAACTACGCAAACAAGTTAAACTGCAGATTGCACAGAATGGAAGACAAAATAACTGAAAAAAAATCTAAAAAATTACACAGAAGGCAGCTTTTTGTCCAGGGATGGACAAAGAGATGGA
Organism: Enhydra lutris kenyoni; assembly: GCF_002288905.1. Taxonomy (NCBI): domain Eukaryota; kingdom Metazoa; phylum Chordata; class Mammalia; order Carnivora; family Mustelidae; genus Enhydra; species Enhydra lutris. The sequence continues at coordinate 13,760,460 of NW_019154111.1, read as the reverse complement.
AAGTATGATGGAAAAGTTAAGAGAGATGGTGACCAGAACGACTAATGCTAGGACTAACTGGTGTTCTATAAGGAGACAATAGAATAAAGAGAGGAAATGCTCTTAGAGATAGTGGCTGAAAATTGTCCAGAATCAGAGAATGACAGGAGTCCTCTGTCATTAATGTAAACTGGATGACAAAGGAATAGTACTTTAAATGTCTAAGAACAAATAACCAGCAAACTAAAATGTATGCTTTGCCAGACTAGCATTTAAAAGTCAGACACCCCCCCCAAATAAATTTTTAAAAATAAAAATAAAAGTGAGAGTTAGCCATGGAATGAGAGAAAATATTTACAAACCATGTATCTGATAAGGAACTTGTACCCAAAATATGTAAGAATTCTTACAACTTAATGACAAAAAGACAACCCAATTTATTTTTTTAATTTTTTTTAAAAGATTTTATTTATTTATTTGACAGACAGAGATCACAAGTAGACAGAGAGGTAGGTAGAGAGAGAGAGAGGAAGGGAGGCAGGCTCCCTGCTGAGCAGAGAGCCCTATGCAGGGCTCCATCCCAGGACCCTGAGACCATGACCTGAGCCGAAGGCAGAGGCTTAACCCACTGAGCCACCCAGGCACCCCAAGACAACCCAATTTAAAGATGAGTAAAGGAGCGGAAAGACGTTTCTCTGAAGAAAATGTACAAATAGTTTATATACATATGAAAAGATGTTTGACATCATTTGTCATTAGCGCTTGAGACTTTTATTTTATTGTGGAAGTACAATTTGCATATAGTAAAATTCACCCATTTAGAGTGTACATTGCTAGGTTATATAGTCAGTCCATACACAACTTCTTGAGGAACCAGCATACTTTTTTCCAAGACAGCAACATCATTGACATCCCCAGGCTCAATTTCTGAGGATTCCAATTTCTCCACATCCTTGTCAACACTTGTATCCCTCTGGGGTTTTTCTGTTTGCTCTATTTTGTTATTGCCTCTGTGTCTGAAGGTCTAAGGGGAGTGGCATTAAATCTTGCTTTTATGTTATTTGTATTGTAGGGTCTGTGATCTCTATGTGGGGTTTACAGAGTTAGAAAACAAAAGACTGCTTTCTGTTCACCCTTCAGAATTAGGAAATCAGCCTATTGACGCTAAAAAGCTCCCAGGACTATTTTTGATATTGAAAAAATTCTGATATAACCCATACCCTCCCTCTCTTTAGGGTTCCTAGGGGAACTGAAATGTCAAGTGACTTAATTTTGACTAAAATTATCTGAGCTGCTGAAGCATAGAGAATGCACACCCTTCAGGTTCTCTCGCCACCTTAGAGCACAAACCTGGCATACAGTAAATGCTGAAGTGAGCAAATACATTATTATTAGTTCTCACTTGTTAATCAGCACCTCTAATGGACAAATTGTTGGGAGATCAACAAAATTGAAACATGGATTTATGGATGAGGCTAGTTAAAGAGTCCTCAGAGTCAGAAGAGTGGGAACACCTGCCTTTGGGAACCCACCTATGTGCCCTGTCCCCAGAGTTACTCCTTGGGTAAGACTGATGGGAAAACCCCTCTTCTGAGGAGTTTTGCCTTCCCCTGGACCTTTGCTCTCAGTGTGCCCCTGATCTGGCCCCAGATATGCTCAACTCCTAGACATCTAGTGTTCCATAACACTATCCATCTCCCCACACCATCCCCCACACCGCCACCACAACTTAATTCCCCTCTCCTCCCCATGATCTAACATAGCTTCCTGGTGTCCTAAAATGAGTTAATTTGACATTCCTGCAAATGTGTAAATGATGTCCATTGTGTCAGAGTCCTTTTCATCCCCTATCTACTCCCCACTCCACCCCATCTGTGTAATTTTCCTAGGGTCAGCGTAACAAAGTACCATTAAAAAAACAGAGATTTATTCTGTCACAGTTCTGGAGGCCAGAAATCCAAAGGTGGCAGCAGGGCCATGCTCTCTCTGAAAGCTCCAGGGTAGGATCCTTCCTTGCCTCTTCTGGCTTCTGGTAACCCAAGCACTCCTGTGATTCATGGCAGTTCCAATTCCAGTCTCTCCCCGTCTTTGTATGGCTATCTTCCCTCTGTCTGTTCATGTCCAGATTTTCTGCTTCACAGAAGGACACCAGTCATTTTCCAAACATGTACTGTGCTCTTCAGTGGAACAAGAAATAAGTGAATTGCTCACCATCAAAAGAACTTATAGTCTGAGATTTCCTTGATTTAATGTGACTTTCTCAACAAGGCAGTGCAAGAAGGCATAGGAGGCCATATCTATGACTTTGTGAGTTTGATGCTGCAAAACTCAGCCTTGTTTGATCAAGTACAGGAGTGAGGCGCTGAATCAGGGTATCAGATCCTTGGATGCAGAACGAGGCAAGGACCTTGTCTGTCTTGTTCATTGATACATCCACAGCACCCGATACAACCAGCCTCTGGCATATAACATAAGGAGAATCATAATAGAGGTGATAATAAGAATAAAATCTAATCAAGGTCTTTGAGCATTTCGATGCCAAACACTGCCCAAAATGTTGCCTGCGTAATTTCATTTACTCTTCCAGAACAATCTTTGGGGGTGGGGGAAGGGGCATCATCACACCCATTGAGAGACAACTAATGAGAAAATTGGACCCCAGGGAGTTTAAGTAGCTTATCCAGGGTCACCCTGTCTATAAGTAGTGGAGTTGAGCTTCAACTCAGGTTCCATTTGACCTGGAAGCTGATGCTCTTAACCCGGAAATACCTAACACAAGAAATGCAGTCCCTATTTCCTCCTGTAGGGACAGTGAGAACAGTGAGCCTGTGGACTTGGTGATGCTTGCCTTTGAGATCCTCCAGCCAGCTCTGCTTCTACTGCCCCAAACTACTTTCCGCTGTGTTTGGGGCCCCCAAGTGGACATTTATTCAGAAGAAAGAAAGTACTCATTGACCATTTAGCACAAGACCTGGGGGGTTTATTTCTCATTGTGATCTAATAAATGGAAGTTTGGTGGGGTTTCTTTTTTTTTTTTTTTTTTTTTTGAGATTTTATTTATTTGTCAGAGAGAGAGAGTGTGCGAGTGAGTGAGAGCACAAACAGGGGGACCTGCAGAGGCAGAGTGAGAAGCAGGCTTCCCACTGAGCAAGGAGCCCAATGTGGGACTCGATCCCAGGACCCTGGGGTCACAGCCTAAGCTGAAGGCAGGCATTTAGCCGACTGAGATACCCAGGCGTCCCTAATAAATGGAAGTTATTTAATAAGTTGTCTATAGGTCAATTTCACGTGAGTTTTATTCACAATGAGTTATTATATTAACCATATATTATACATTTTAAATTAATTTTTACCTTTGTATTACTTATGTGAATCTACTGAAAGTATGACTATACTATCAAGCTTCTAGACCTGTAAGTTGAATAATTGGAGGATAGGTGGGAGGAAGGGCCCCAAAGGTGAGTAGTTCAGGCTCCAAGATGCCTTGCCCATTGCTTATTCTTGGTGATGTTTAAAAAGAATTCTTGAATAAATGAGTGTAAAAAAGAGGAAAATAGTCATCAACAAAATTAAAAGCAAATAGATTGGGAAATATTTCGCTACACAAAATATAATAGGAAAGGACTCAACCTCTTAATATAGCAATAACTTGGAAAATTGATAAGAAAAACAAAATATCTTTTTTTAAAAGTTTTATTTATTTAAGTAATCCCTACACCCAACATGGGGCGTAAACTCACAACCTGGAAATCAAGAGTTGCATGCTCTTCCGACTGAGCCAGCCAGGCACCCCAACAAGAAATCTTTAATAGAAAAATGATGATGCCAAATCCATGTCCCTTCTGGAACTTAGCATATGAATTTTGTAAGAGAGCCTGGGGGTGCATGAGGATAAGTGGACCGCAGGTGTGTGAGAAAGGAGGCTTAATCAGAAAATGCAATGAGCCTAGCAGCAGAGCTGGATTTGACCTTTTTCAGACAAGCAAGAAGGCAGGATAGGGATTGCTGTATGTTCTGACAGGATAGTCAGATATCCCAGGTTGGGAAAAGCAGCCAGAAGAATCCAAGGTATATATTTGATGAGCTTCCTGCTTTGGGAGCCGGAATATGACTTTCCTGAGAAGGGGTTAGAAGGTGAGCCCACCCTTTGGGGAGGAAATCCAGCTCCAGCAGTGGACAGCGGCCTTGGGGAAGAAGACAGTATCCCCCCACCCAGAGCTAGGACCAGCTCTGTCTTGCCCTGACAGGTCAGGGGAGCCCAGCCTCGGGAGTAGGTTTTGTTGAAATCTGGGCTCTGATGAGAGCAGCAACTTCTCATTCTTGTGTGGCACAAGAAAATGTCCTTTCCTTGGTCATTCAGGCAATGCAACTTGGGAGCTTAGCAATGCAAGTTTGGTTATTGAGCTCGGTTCCAGGCCATTGTCTTGACTCCAGATTCTGGAATGATTTCAACTTTGTGCCCTTCCCACAGGGGCCTCATAAATGATGTCTGCAGTGATGTCTCCTCCTCAGGGGATGATTTCACAATGCATTCTCTCTGCGGGAAGGGGATGTTCAGGCATGCTGGCCTCTGGGAGCATGGGGGTGAGGGGAGGGATGGACTTCCCTCCTTTCCTTGCTTTGAAAAAGTAAGGGAACTGCGGGCAACCCATGTCCACTAGGTACTGGGTGATTCACTCTTCCAACCAAAGAACTTGAACTTCCTGTAGTGACGAGCCCTGCACATAGTTTCAGGTACACAAAACAACAATAGTCACATGCCTCCTGACTAAGTGACCTGTACCAGGAGGCCTTGAAAGCCACACACCCAGGCATTCTGGAGCCACGGGAGTCCCATTGACAATGAGAACATCAGCAGGCTGAGAGCCACTGACAATACAGTCTCCCAAGTGTGCACACACTTGTCCTAATGTACACACTCAGAGCCCAGGGGTTCTGCATGTCCCATTACACACCAGGCTCAATCTTCTGGGTGCCCCCCATCTTTCGTGAGTCCCTAAGCTGACATTATCTTTTCTGTGAAAAGAGATTCTCCACATCCCTTTCTTTTTCATTTTCCTTGACTTCTCCCTGTTTTGTAGGACAGAAGAGGCAGGGGACAACTATGAATTTACTCCAGAAGTCAGAGGACAAGAGGCTGCTGGGACACCATAAGAGGACTGAGTTATAGAACCTAATCTGCCAAAAGGAAATTTCGAGCATTATGGAGCTCAGCCTGCCTGTTTTAATGGAGAGAACCCTGAGGCTGGAGAGAGGAAGAGATTTGCCCATTGCTCCGGCCTGGGTAATGGCCAATGCCTGAGTTTGATGATGTGGGTGGGACAGGCAGAGAGGGTAAGAGTTTAGTATCCCTAAAGTATTTAGTGAGCTCAGGAGGCTCACTGATCTTTATTGCCTGTGTGTGATAAGAGGCTGATTGATCAACAGATAACCACCGAGCATCTGGTTTGTACAAGGCATAGGTTGAAAAGATAATATATTTTTGGGGGGTGCTTGGGTGGCTCAGTTGATTAAGTGTCTAACTCTTTTTTTTTTTATTTTTTTTATTTGTCAGAGAGAGAGGGAGAGAGAGCAAGCACAGGCAGACAGAATGGCAGGCAGAGGCAAAGGGAGAAGCAGGCTTCCTGATGAGCAAGGAGCCCGATGTGGGACTCGATCCCAGGACGCTGGGATCATGACCTGAGCCGAAGGCAGCTGCTTAACCAACTGAGCCACCCAGGCGTCCCAATTAAGTGTCTAACTCTTAATACTGGCTCAGGTCTTGATCTCAGGATCATGAGTTCAAGCCCCACATTGGGCTCCACACTGAGCATAAAGATTACTTAAAAAAAAAAAAAAAGAGGGGAGCCTGGGTGGCTCAGTCAGTTAATTGTCTGCCTTTGGCTCAGGTCATGATCTCAGGGTCCTAGGATCGAGCCCTGCATTGGGCTCCCTGCTCAGCGGGCAGCCTGCTTCTCCCTCTCCCTCTGTGAACTCTCTCGTTCTCACTCTCGAAAAAATAAATAAAAATCTTTAAAAAAAAGATAATATATTTTTAAATCTTAAAAGAACCCTTCCTCTCAAAGTGATTACAATGTAACAGTGGAAATCAATGAATAAGTAAAATGTTTGTAATACATTTTTCATTTGTAATAACTTTTAAGAACAGTACAAGAGGTTCTCTAGACAGAACATGCTTATTAGCTGAGAGGCAAAACATTGAATGCTATGAGATCAGGAAGGGATACTTCAATATACAAAAGAACCAAAGTTGGGGGGCTGGGGAGGTTTCCAGAGCCAAGTGAGAGAGCTGGGAACCTGACAGACTGAGTGGATTTAGCTGCCTTTCAGGACCCATCAGGCTTGCGGGGAGGCTTGGGAGGTTGGAGTTGGGTGGGGGGAAGATCTCAGGACAGCCTGGGCCACCACCGTTGAGGGGAAGGGAGAGGAGAATTCTGACCAGGCTGTCTTTCCTAGCAGCAGGTTCCGCCCTTCTTGGCTGGAATAAGAGGCTGCCGGGCAGTCCCCTTGCCCTCCACTAGCCAACACAGAAGAGAGCAATGCAGTTAGATGGCTGGCGGCAGAAATGTCTGGGCATCTGTGTCTGGGGGAAAGGTGTCAGCCTGACAGAAGAGAGAGAATGTGTCCATAGGTACACATATATGTAAACATAGGGCATATGTGAGTGTAGCCACACATGGAAGGGGGGGGAAGTAGGTGTTGCAATTATGAATGAAAATAGCACAGAAATCAGGAGAACCCCATTGCCTTCCAAGCCCTCCACCTCAACCTCCATCTCCCTGATGTGACAGCAAGATACCTCTTGGAGCTCCTGTAGCCACTTGCTAAGCAGCAGGAAGCTCGCTCCGCTCTGTGTCCGACCGGGTCACAGCCGACCTGGGCTCCCCATTCTCCATCTACTGCGATCGCCAAGACGACAGGACAGGAAGATGAAAGACTTCCTCCAGGTCTTAATATTTAATTCTTTTATGATTTCATGAAGGAAAGAGGGAGCACAATGTCCACACACAGTTTTATTCTCATTGTTGGATGGACATGACTTCATGGACAGCATCAAAAGAGAAAACTTTTTGAAATCTGTGTTTTGAATTGGTTTCCCTTTTGGTTATTTTTACCTACAGAAATCGGAGGACTAGGTAGTCCACAGCCTTTGTTAAGATGAGGAAACAGGATCTCTTCATCCTAAATTTTCCTGGCTTTTTAAAAAAAAAAATGGTTTTATTTATTTATTTGTTAGAGAGAGATGGAAAGTGCACAAGCAGGGGGAGGGGTAGAGGGAGAAGCAGACTCCCACTGAGCAAGGAGCCTCACTTGGGACTCATCCAAGCAGCCTGGGATCATGACCTGAGCCTAAGGCAGACAATTAACTGACTGAGCCACCCAGGTGTCCCTCCTCAGCTTTTCCATTCACATGCTTTTTCAAAATTCATTGAATTTTTCTTCTTCTTACCATATATGCTTATAGGAGGAGATTGCAAACTATAGGAGACTATAAACTAATTCATAATCTACCATTCACCCACTTTAAGAACTTCCATAGGCCCTAGACATGCCTTACGTGTGCTGGAGGCTAAAACACTCCCATGACCCCCATTTAAAGTTATCGAGTTGAGTTGAAATTGTCTAGTTGACATAATGTCATATTTCGGGGAACTTCGATTAAAATTAAGTGCTTATTCATTTTAATTTTGCCTTTAAAAAAATCTTAAAGCAGGGGCGCCTGGGTGGCTCAGTGAGTTAAGCCGCTGCCTTCGGCTCAGGTCATGATCCCAGGGTCCTGGGATCGAGCCCTGCATCGGACCCTCTGCTCAGCGGGGAGTCTGCTCCCCTCTCTCTCTCTGCCTGCCTCTCTGCCTACTTGTGATCTCTGTCAACTAAACAAATAAAATCTTTAAAAAAAATCTTGAAGCAATGTGTTTTGTATCTCACACATTTTTGAGAGTCCATAAAAGTCTATAGGGCACTGGCACTGAGCCTTTTGTGACTAATGAATGTCACTAATGAGTTAGTGAAAACTAATGTCAGTGTTAATATTTCAGAATCGATCCTGTCAGTCTCTCTATCTGTATGTATCATCGTTAGTGTATATGGGCCATACAGTTTTGAATACTATGTTTTCTAACTGCATTGTTCATCCAGGATTTCCCAAATGGGGCTTGGGGACAGAGGTCCATTGTGCCTTTGGGACTCACTCCCACCCATGCTTCAGCTTCTTAGTAAAGGTTCTGGAACCACACACCTCTGAGGTAGAAACGCTTAGAGACAGCTCATTTTCCTCAGTCCTGTATTTTACAGAAAGAAAACTGAGGCCTGGGAAAGCAACTTGTCCCAGGTCAACAGGTAGTTAGCACCAGAATCACACTCAGCATTGAGGCTCCTGGCCCAGGTAGGAGATAAAGAAGACTCTGATTGCATCGGGTGCCCTTTGCCCATCTTTTGGAACTGGTTCTACCTCCCATGGGCACCTTCCTCTGGTGCTCTGCACTGCCCTAGCCTTCCCACTCACCCCCACCCCCACAACTGCCACTGCTCTTGACCCAATTTCCCCATCCCAACTCTGTTGGCTGTCTTTCCCTCTTTGCATGTCTGCTGTTGTCACAATGTTGCACAAGCAATTAATTTTCAAAATGTTAGTTTACATTTTTTAAGTTTTTTTTCTCTAATTATAGAAGTAACACATGCACCTTGCAAGAAAATTTGGGGGAAGAAAATCTCAACCATATCAGGGAGAAATAATCATTGTTTAGATGTTGCGCAACAATTACAGGTAAATAAAACCAATCATGGAGGAGCTGTTTTTTTTCTTAAAAAATTATTTATTCATTCGATAAGTATTTACTGTACACCAATACTACATGCCAGGCAGTGCTCTGGGTTTAGGTATGTAGTAATTGGCAAAATAGTCCAAATTCTTGTCCTCGAGGAGCTACCATCTAGTGAGGGATGATGGATGATTAACAAATAAATATAAAAGAGGTTTGGTGGTATTGAGTACTACGAAGAAAAAAACAAAGCAGAGTAAGGGAAATGGACAGGATGGGGGTCTGTTTTGTATAGGATGATTAGGAAGGTCTCCCTGAGAAATGACGTTTGATCAGAGTCCGGAAGGAAGTGAGAGAGTGAGCCATTCATTCATCCATCCATTTATCCCACGAATATTTACTGAACACATTTCAGATGCTGAGGATACAGTAGAGAATAAAAGAGATTTCCACTCTGGGCCACTGGTCCTCTCCATCACTGCGGCACACCTGCTCTGTTCCACCCAATGGCCTGAAGACCGAATTGTTCAAAAGGGAACAGGAAGTGCTGCCCTGGACTTTTTAAATAAAGATTTAAAATGTCTAAAACTAATCAATATCTCCCTTCTTCCCCCAATAAGACTTGTTCAATTTTCTCTGATCACTGTTTCCAACTTAAGATCTTGGATCTTTATGTTGTGATGCTCAAGTCGGGATGTTCGCACTGATACAGCTGTCTTCACGAACCCACCACCATCTCCTCCTTCAGATGCCATCCGTGCTTCTGGTGCCGTCTCCTCCTGCAGAGGAACCCTCCGATCTCCCACGCTGCCCTCTGTTGAAGTGCGTCCTACTCTCCTCCAGCTTGGAAACATAGTTTTTTTTGTTTTGTTTTGTTTTGTTTTTTAAGATTTTATTTATTTGTCAGAGAGAGAGAGAGCGTGAGAGAGCACAGGCAGAGTGACAAGCAGAGGGAGAAGCAGGCTCCCGGCGAGCAAGGAGCCTGATGCGGGACTCCACCCCAGGACGCTGGGATCACGACCTGAGCTGAAGGCGGCTGCTTAACCAACTGAGCCACCCAGGTGTCCCTGGAAACATAGTTTTCAGGACTCATACTTTTTTTCAATGTTTTCTCACCATTTCTTCTTGAATCTCACTATTTGCTTCTGGGTTCAGGTTTCTTTTTACGTGCTTGAAAAGTTTCCTTAGGAAGGATCTATAGAGGTTAACTCTGTTTTTGTTTGTCAGCTGAAGATGTCTTTAATATGCCTTCCTTTTTAAAGAATAACAGCTTCATTAAGATCTCGTTCATATTTTTTTTAAATGTACAGTTCTTGGGATGCCTGGGTGGCTCAGTTGGTTGAGTGTCTGCCTTCTGCTCAGGTCATGATCCCAGGGCTCTTGGTTCAAGTCCCCATCATGCTCCTTGCTCAGTGGGGAGCCTGCTTTTCCCTCTGCCTGCCGCTCCCCTTTGGGTGCTTACTCTCTCTCTCTCTGACAGATAAATAAATAAAAATCTTTTTAAAATTTTTAAAAATAAAGTGTACAGTTCAGTGGTGTAGAGTATATTTACAGAGTTGTGCAACCAGTACCATTGTCTAATTTTAGAACATTTTCATCATCCCAGGAAGAAACTCTGTACCCATTTGGTGTCACTCCTCATTCCCCCCTCCCTCCAGCCCCTGGCAACCAATAACAGACCTTCTGTCTCTATAGATTCGCCTATTCTGAACAGTCTCATAAAAATGGAATCATACAATATGCGTCCTTCTGTGTCTGACTTCTTTCGCTTAACATAATGTGTTCAAGGTTCACCCAGGTTAGAGCATGTATTAGTACTTAAATTTTATGCTTGAATAATATTCCATTGTACAACATTTTGTTTACCTATTCATTAGTTGGTGCACATTTGGGCCATTTTTGGGCCTTTTTTGGGCCATTATATACAGTGCTGCCATGAATATTTGTATGTAAGTTTTTGTGTGAACGTAGGTCTTCAGTTCTCTTGGGTATACACTTCAGAGTGAAATTATCGGATAATATGACAACTCTATGTTTAACTTTTTGAGGAACTGTCAAACTGTTTTCCCCAACAGGTAACCATTTTACATTCCCAACACCTCCCAACAGGAGGTGCATAGGAGGTGGTATCTCATTTTTTAAAAGATTTTATTTATTTATTTGAGAGAGAGAGAGAGAGAAGGAGAGGGAGAATCTCAAGCAGACCTCCTGCTGAACGTGGAGCCTGATACGGGGCTCAGTCTTAAGACCTTGAGATCATGACCTGAGCCAATGAAGAAAAGGACACTTAACTAACGGAGTCCCCCAGGAGCCCTATTTGTATCTCATTTCCCATATCCTATCTTGGGAGTCAATTTTAACAGAAACTATAGCATGTAATACACACACTATACACTCGGCTTTTCCACTTACTATATTATGGAGATCATGTCAGCATGTACAAAACTGCTTATTCTTTAGGCTGGCTTTATGGTAACCCACTGTATGAATGTGAAATCCCAGTACTGGTCGGTCATTTACTTCACCACCTCCTGCTGCTAAGCGGCTCTGTTTTTTCCTGGTCTTTTGTATTTCATCAGTGCTGTAGCAACCGCCTGGGATAATCCATTCTCCACATGCAGTAATTCTTCTGTAATGATCATTTCTTGAAGTGATACTCTAGGTTAAAGGGCATATATGTTCTTTTGTTTTTGTTTAAATATTTTATTTATTTATTTGATAGAGAAAGAGAGAGGGAGGGAGAGCACAGAGGGAGAGTGAGAAGAAGTGGACTCCCCACTAAGCAGGGAGCCCAAAGAGGCTCCTGGATCCCAGGACTCTGGGATTATGACCTGAGTCAAAAGCAGATGCTTAATCACTGAGCCACCCAGGCATCCCAGGACATGTCCTTTAAATGGACCCAGGATCTTAAGATCAAATTCATGAGGCTATTGTCTTCTTAGTATGGTACTCCTGTGTGGGCTGACTATGGAAACAATTTTTTGAGGGGCTTGGGCTAAGGATATGGTTCATAAGGAGCCTTCCTTGATTAGCAGTTCCCAAAGAGGAGGTAGACCCTGAAGAGGGTTTGTCTTGAGGTCCTATCTTCTCTTCTTTGGTGGAACAATGGGGACTCACTGAAGATGCTGAGTAAAATATTCATTTGTTCATGTATTTCTCCAGTCAACAAATATTTATTGAAAGCCTACTCGACCCTGACATGTGGTGCTAAGCGCTAGGATGAAATGAAGACAATATCAGACTAGACCCTCTTTTCACTGATGTTTTCAGGCTTTTGAGGGGGAGGCAGACATTAATATAATCCAGGGTAAAGTAACATAGTGAGAGAAACGTGTGTCATGTATATCATGCCGCTATAGCCTGTAGCAAGGGTCTGAGGGTCAGCAAAGAGTTCCCAGAGGAAACATGTTTTTGTTTTGTATTGTATTGTTATTGTTTTTTAATATTCTGTTTATTTCAGAGAGAGAGAGAGAGAGAGAGTATGTAAGTGAGAGAGAGACAGAGAACACACCTGAGCCACCCAGGCTGCCCGAAGAAACATGTTTGAATTGAGATATGAAAAATTAAGATAAAATAAATAAGGGGCGCCTGGGTGGCTCAGTGGGTTAAAGCTTCTGCTTTCGGCTCAGGTCATGGTCCCAGGGTCCTGGGATCAAGCCCCACATCGGGTTCTCTGCTCAGTGGGGAGCCTGCTTCCTCCTCTCTCTCTCTGCCTGCCTCTCTGACTACTTGTTATCTCTGTCTGTCAAATACATAAATTTTTAAAAATCTTTAAAAATAAATAAAAAATGAATTGAGATATGAAGGATGAGTAAAAGACTAGCTGAAGGGAAAAATCACAGTTAACAAAGTAGGGAGGCACCAATTCCTGCTACACAGGGTTGCTAAGGGAATTCAGTTAAACAATATTATGAAACGTATCTAGCAAAATGCTTGGTGCATGTCAGTTATCTGGTGAATGCTTACTTTGCCCCCAGTCTTCCCTTCACTCACAATGAATGCTAAAATCCCAGATCCCCATGTGGACCATTGCCACCCTAGCTATGCTCGTCTTTCGTATTTCTCTCCCACCCACTTCTCTCTCTTCCTCTACTTCCGCCCCCGGAAGCCCTGGAGTCCATGCAGAGAGGTCTACCTTAGGAGCTAATTAGATTTAGTAACCATCATTTATTCTGCCCTTAGCCTATGCTAAGCACTTTGCATCCATTATTTAATCTTCATAACAGTCTTAGTAGGTTAGACTATTATTACTCCCATTTTATAAAGGAAGAACTGAGGAAAGCAGAACCCAAGGACAATAGCAAGCAAATCACAGAGCAGGACTCACCTTCAAATCTAATTTCTAACCACTAACCCTTAGGTGCTGGTTGGTAGTTATCTTTTGTAGGTCTTACTTATCCAACTAGATGACAACCTGATTTAGGATAAGGACTTGTGGAGGGGAGTGGTGGCGGGGAGAGGGGGGCTGGCCAGTTCAGTTGGCAGAGCATGTGAATCTTTCCAGTCCCACACTGGGCAGGGATTACTTAAAAAAAACAAAACAAAACAAAAAAAAAAACTGCCTCTAGGCGGTTTAGTAAGACAATAGCCACGCCTTACCGAGCAGCTCCTATTTATTTACTTGTTTTCACTTGTATATTACTTTCCCCACTTTACAGATTAGGAAACTAAGGTTCGAATAGATTAAGTAATTTGGCCAAGGTGGTGGAGATGGGACACGACTCTTGATTTAGATATGCCCAGTACCTACCCAAAGATGACAGCCAATAATTTTTGTACTTAATAGACGGGAAGCACGGGACTATATTCACCCAGACCCTGGTTAACTTCAGCTGGCATGACATTTAGGCAATGACAGTGACTATGGGAGAGAGGGAATTGTTGGAGAGCCCATCTCTTCCTTCCGGCTGTGTGAATGTAATTTAGAGCTCACAGTAAGCAGAGCCCAAAGGGTTATTGTGGAATTCCTGGGTTCACACGGCAATCATAGGCTACTATGAACGAAGCCCCTTTTTGGGAGTTTTGTAGTCAATGATAAAGATAATGTTAGCACTTATGTAATGTTTTCTATGTGCCAGGCTCCATTCTTTGTGCTTTACAAGGATGAATTCATTTAATTTCCTGTTAAGGACTCTTACTATTCCATATAACATCTAAGGAATCCGAGGTACAGGAAGGTTAAAGGATCTGCCCAAAGCCCCCAACTAGCAAGTAGTGGTCCTTGGGACATCTGTCAGTGTGACTTCAGAGCCCTAGTGTCTCCTGACAACAGTGCAAGCGTCACTGAGTCCAGCACAAAAATAGACAAAACTTTAATGTAAGGAAAGACCAAAAATTCCTGCGGGCTAAGTCGAAAAGTTAGTTTTTAAGTGCCTGCCTGCCCGCACGTCTCCATCCCCAATTTCTCCTTTCCTCACCCACTCTTCCTTGAAAAACAAGGCCTCCAGCCGAGAAAGTAGGGGAAAGGTCGCGGTTGTGATTTGGCTCCTCCCATCCTGCTTCTTCCGTCCTTTTTTTTTTTTTTTTTTTTTTTTTTTGCAAAATCGCGGAGCGGGTGCAAGCTCCCGGGTTCCTGCCCATCTAGACCCGGCACTTGACCCTGACATATGGAACCGCCGCGGACCTGCCCAGAGTCACCTGCCCTAGCGCTTTGGTCTAGTGCCCTCCACCTCCCCAGGAAGAAAACTATGAAACCGCTGACAGCCTTAGAGGTTCCTTCCCAGAGTCTCCCAAGTACTCAATTTCCTGAGATCCGCCATTGGGTGCTCTCACAGCAGAACCTCTACATTTCTCTAGATTCGCGGGGGGTAGGTGGGGGGCCGTGGAGAGCTGCTAAGTAAGTCTTCCCAGCCCCCAGGTCCAGGTATGAAGCTCGATCGTCACGTCCTAGCTCTTTGGTTCTGCCTGAAATTATCTCTTAAAAACTACATCTAGTGGCCACGTTTTGGGTGAGAAAACAGGCCCAGTGAGTACAAAGTGACTTGCCTCGTGCAGTCAGGCACAGACGCCAGTGCCCGCTGAGTAGTTCACCTTACACAGGACAAACTTTCGTAGAAAGCAGAACATAATAGGATGTGAAACGGCCTCGCCCTTCCAGTGATATCAATGGCAAATTAAACCTCACTTGGAATGGGAGGGCGGGGCGCGTGCCCGGAATCTTGGTACTTCCAGAAAGAGAAAGCTCTACAGTCGCGGGAATTTAAATACTGCGGGTGGGGGAATGGGTGGGGATCTGATGCCTTCTGGCAATCTGTGCTTTGTTGGACCGTCTGGTGAGGGAGCCCTTCTCTGCGTTCCCGCCTTTCTCCGACCAGAGAACCTCTGGATTTGGACACTTCAGATGTGTCTCCAACCCACTTGGAATGGGAGTAAATGTGCTGATTCCCTCCCGTTTCCTGCGGCACAGCGGTCTGCGTTAACACACACGCTAGTCCTATTGCAGACATCAGTGACTCAGAGATCCAAGGTGGCTACTCTCCGAAACTGGTCAGACTGGCAGCGGTGCACTGGGGTCCAGACGTCGGACCGCCCCCACGTGGGGGCGGGGCCGCGGACGTGCGTCAGGCCGGGGCGTACGGCCCGAGTGCGCGTGCGCGGCTCCGGGACGGGGCGGGGTCGGGGACATAAGAGGGCAGCGTGGGCACTGTAGTTCTGTCCCTCTTTGCCTCCGGTTCCGGCTTTACGTTCAGAGCATCATCTGGGGTGTGATTTAGCGCTCTTCGGGAGCTACCTTTTCTCCGGTCTTCTGCACGACGCGCTGTTACAGCGAGCGGGCCGCTGCTGGCCATTCCTCCTGGAGGTGAGCGGCCGTGTGGGCTTCCCCAGCTTTCCGCCCCCTTTCCCCAGGCTGCGTTGCCCCGCGGGCCGCCTGGGGGTTCCCGGGCTGGGGCCGCTTCTCCTGGGTCCTGCCCTTACGCTCGGTCTCCGTCTGGGTCCGGAGTCAGCCTCTCCTGCCCTGTTTCCAGGGATGGCCCTATGTTTCCTGTGGCTCTCCCCATGCTCTCTAGTGCTGGGTTAGGCGTCCCAGTCCTGCCCTCCCAAGGCACCCTTTGTATCACAGCACTTGGCGTGTTGTGTGTCTGACTGCCTAATTTCTTGCCCGGATTGTAAGCCCCGTGAGGGCAAGGTTCATGTCTACCGGACCCCGGCCCTTGTACCTTCCTGGGTGCCTTAACACGTTGTAGGTATCCAGGGTGTGTTTGTTAAATAAGTGAACTTGATAGATTTTAATGTCTTAGAATTATTTTGGCTTTATCAAAAAGTTTATGATGGACTGGAACCTGACAGATGTGAGGAGAAGCCCTAAGCAGGTTGCTTTCTTAGGGGCATGTCCTTACCTCCCCCCTCAAAAAGACTCCGTTCAGGAAGGTTTTTGGTCCCTGGACTGTGGCACTGGGATTGTGCGATGCACCTGGCAAAAGTAAAAGGTTTTATTTTAGAAGAGGTAAAAATTTTACAGAGTGCTCTTGGATTAGTCCAAGAAGCAAGACTAGCTCTGTAGCCATGGAGTTTACAGTGTAAATATGCTTGGAGGTTCTGTTGCAGAACATCATCTACTGGTCCCTGTCTCCCTGACTGGCTGAGCCTCACCCTTAGTTCCATGGGAAGATAGAAGTCAGGACTAGGAGCATGCATATCCCAAAAGGCTGTAGATTAATCTCACCTCTTTTTCCTCAGTATCCAGAGACCTTCGAGAAGTGAAGACTCCACTGCTCTACAGAGGAGAGGGGTCCTTTCAGCCATGAAGCCTGTGCTGAACCTCTATCTCTTAGGTGTGGTGCTGACCCTGCTCTCCATCTTCGTTAGACTGATGGAGTCCCTGGGGGGCTTACTGCAGAGCCCCTTGCCTGGGAGCTCCTGGACCACCAGAGGTCAACCAGCCAGCACAGAGCCCGCGAGGGTGTTCCAGACCATCCATCCAGAGGGGTGTGATAAGCCCTCTCTCCACCAGCTGTAACCTTGGAACACTGGCCTAAACACATCCAGTCAGGTGTCCAGTTCCTGGGCAGGAAAGCTCAGAACCTCAGTGTTACCAGAACTGTTACCAGGCCCATGAAGGGCCTCCACCTGGATGCTTCTTGCCCTGGAAGAAGAGCCTGTCTAATACACAGGTGTTAGTGGGTTGCCGGTGACTGCGATGGAATGCTTTCACTGTCCTCCCCAGGCTCTGCTGTACGCGCTGGTGTCCTTGGCAGCAGGGCTCTGATGCCTCTTAGGGACTTGTGCTTCATATTCAGCTGTTGGGAGATGGTGTTGTCTTCATCTCTGCTTCGTCAACATCGGCCAAGAGTTCCTTCGGGCTTGGGTGTCTTATGGTCAGTTTATGTGGTAGTCAGCTTCTCTTCATGAGAGCTTGTCTGTGTCTGGACGACAGTTGAAGTGGTGTATGGGTTGGCTGTAGGGAGGGGGATGATGAAATAGTGTCCACCTCTCATTGTTTCACATGGTAGAGTCCTTTCTCCAGCAGAGCATGTGTGCGTGCATATTGGTCTGAAGGGGGCAGTGGGATGACAAAGCCTGTGTTATGGCTACCATGTGGCTTAAATGAATTTTTCTAATGAAATAAAAATTGAGTATATACTTCTAGTATGTGTCATTGGCCTCTGCCCTTGAAATTAGTGGTAGCGAAGGATCTTAGTTCCTAGATTTGGGGTTTGACATCTTAAAAACTCAGGAACAGAAAAGTACTTAAAAACATTTTGTTTAAAACATAATGTAGGGGCACCAGGGTGGCTCAGTTGTTTAAGCATCTGAATCTTTTTTTTTTTAAAGATTTTATTTATTTATTTGAGAGAGAGAGGTCACAAGTAGGTAGAGAGGCAGGCAGAGAGAAAGGGGGAAGCAGGCTCCCCACTGAGCAGAGACCCCAATGCGGGCCTCGATCCCAGGACCCTGAGATCATGACGTGAGCCGAAGGCAGAGGCTTAACCCACTGAGCCACCCGGGCGCCACCCTAAGCATCTGAATCTTGATCTCAAGGTCGTAAGTTCAAGGCTCTGATTGGGCTCCACACCATAGAATTTACTTAAAAAAAAAAGAATATAATGTAAGTAAACCTGAATTTGGAGGCAAGGGCAGTTGGGTCGGCCCTGAATCCATCAGTTTAATGAGCCTGGGCCAAAAATATTCTAGTCTTCTCTTGACTCTCCATTTCTAAAGAAAAAAAAAAAAAAAAAAAAAGATTTTCTTCTAGTATCCACCCCGCCCCCTTCAGTCTCTGGGGGAAAGAGGACTATCAGCCCAGTAGGCTTTTTTTCTTCTATCCTGTTAGCCACCAGAATGAGTGCTCAATTTTGATTGTTCTCCAGGTAGGCTGGTTAAAATGTCCACACTTCACAGACGGTTATTTCTGCTCACTCCCAGAACTTCACAGCTTGGCTTTTACACAGAAATGGAGGGTTTGGGGTTTTTTGTTTTTTTCCTTGTCTGTATCCACTCTTCTCCATGCCCTGCTCCATGTTAAGTGCATTCTACTCCTCTGACCATAGTAATACATCCATTCACACACACTCTCTTGATGTGTGTCATTTTACGTATGGTGAATTCGATTTACCTCAAAAGGTAGAAATGGAGTATGGTGCCTCTACTAAGCCACTTTTGCTTCCTGAGTTGTTCTTGGGCCTAAGTGCCATTACTTTAGAAGCTGGTGGTTTGGCCATCTCTTCTATTTATTGCACTATGGTGGTCACTAGTGCTGTTTAGCAAGTGTTTCCAGCTTCCCACTTTCTGGGCACATGGTGCGATCTTGTCCCCGATCCTCTGGATGTCTGGGGTTCTGTGGCTCATCTCAGTAGCATAGCACAGTAAAAGATTAGGTTGGCTTTTCATCTCTGATTTCAGGCACTTTAACATGCCAGTAGAACATACTACTTAAATTTGATACATTTTTCTCATTCTCACACCTCCAACTCATTCAGGGTGTCTAAGTGGGAGAGCTGCACCTTAAGGCTCTTTCCCAAGCAGCTTAATTGAAATGATTCACAGAGTGCCAGAACTTTTGTGAGATCTTCGCTGTAAGAGAGTTGAACCTACTTGGAGATTTTAACAGACATGATGGCCATACCATTGTTCTCATCTTTCCTATGTAAAGGGTGACCTGCTGTCCCCATTTGCCTGGCAAAGGGATTTTCTGGGATGCAGTATTTTCAGTGCTAAGACTGGGACAGGTCTGGGTTACCCCAAGACTGTCCGTCAGTCATCCTACCTACAAAGCTGAATTCAAAATGGCATTTGTCCTTGTAAACATTTCTCAGCTTTATCTGTTAACCAGTTAGGGATGAGAAGCAGTAGCTTCTGTGAGCCCTGCAAGCCCACTGATTCTTCTTTGCAGCCCTTGTGCCCGCTTGCAAGCTGGTCATTTCAGTTCTTACCTGAGCTAATCCTGTGCTTTGTCAGTAGTGACCAACAGTATCCAATTCAGGCTGCTAAAATTCCATTCTCTGACTTTTCTTCTTAGAAAGATTAGATCAAGTATGTCTTCTAAGTTACTGTAGGCAACAGCTTTACCAAATACTTTGGTGCTGTGTAACAGGAGTTGCCCTCTTCTTATCTTTAAAAAGATCATCGCTTTGCTGCCTGCCTTCCAAGTAAGTTAATGTCACGATTGTAAAGTTTTTTGTTGTTTTAAATGATGCAACACCCACCTCTATAGTCCTCTCTCCTTATCAGTCAAGGACACATTAGGTTAGGTTATGCTGCAGCAGCAACAATTCTGAATTCTCAGTAGCTTAAAAGCAGAAGAGTTGCCTAAAACTGTGCTCCCAGGAAGCAAAACTAGGGTCTAATCAAGGAATACTCCCTTCCCCCAGGGTAAGGGACCTTCACATCTGCTCTGTGGCTTATCATGATTACTAGGCTGCTGTGTTTCCTGTTCCTCCCCTTCTCCCTTAGTGCATTCATCTTTATTCTACCAATATTTATTAGATGTATGGGGCTTGTCTTTTGAGTGTAGTTCTCCATCTCAAGCTACCTCGGAAAGTGATGTAGAGACTATAGTGCATCATTCAGAGATTCTTGAATTTGAACTTGATGTTGTAGCTGGGAATTTTACTGGGTTGTCTTCTTTGGGGAGGTATGGTGAATGCAGAAGGGATAGTGAGCTGCAGGAGGGATAGTGAGCTAAATGGTTATTGACTAGAAGGGTCATTAATGGTCTCCAAATATTTCTGCCCTTGTCTTTCAAGCACATGATAGAAGTGTACTTCCTGACACCTTTGTGGTTGGACAAGGCCATGAATTAGTTCTGACCAAAGAGTTGTGAGTGAAAGTAACTTGTGTCAATTCTAGATTGGAACACCTGAGTGTTATGCCCCAATAATTGGTCCGTGGTTAAAGGAGCGAGACTGATACAAAGCGAAGGTCAAGCAAAGCTTTATTTCGCGCCAAGCATCAAGAATCTAACCGAACATTTGGGGACGCACCTCTTACAAGAGAGGGTGACTCTTCTCTGTTTCACAGTCTAGCTTTTAAGGGCAAAGGCCATGTGGTCGGGCCTGGCCACGCACAGGTGATCAATGAGATTGTAACACACACAGGAAACTCCACAGAGATGCTAGATGACCAATTGAGTTACAATTTACCCTAGTAGACATTTGACCCAGCCTATCATCTTGGTTGGGATTGGCGCCCAAAAGGCTCCCAAAGGGCGGGGCCCATACTCCTTGTAACCAGGGAGACAGTATGCATCCCCCCACTGAGCGGATGTCTCCACCTGGCCTGACCCACCCTTGTATCTGGGCTTTGTTACCTGGAGCTGTTTTCCTGGACTTGTTTTTAAGTGAATCCCCTGGGGGAAGAGGAGCAGGGACAGTTTAACTTTAATGAAAGCCTCTTGCTAAGTAGGTCCTTACACTGAGTACTGGTTCAAAAACCTCCAAAACCTTTAACCTTTTTCCCTCCACTATACTGACTAGCAGTGCTCCCAATGTAGGTCCATTAATGTAGGTCCTAAAGTGAGGATGCCACGGAGGGGAGCCCTTGACTGATCCCTGATGAACATGAAGGTTAAATAAGAAAGAAACCGCTGTTGTGTTAAGCACCTGCAACAGAAGTTGGCTTATCCTGACGGATACATTTGCCTTTAGCATCTACCGGCTACTGCACATTTCATTACTCCCTCCCTGAGATAACATATTTAAGACAGTGGTGGTGGTGGGGGGGCAGACATGTAAACAAACCAATAACATTCCATGGTTCCATGATAGAAATATGTATAGGATGTGGGTACATAAAGTTATCTGCTGGCTGGAGGCACACGTTAAACGGAAAGCTTCTTAGAGGATCTGAATTTTCAGAAATGAACAGGTAGCCACGTCCGGAAAGGGTTTACCTACTAGAGGGAATTGTGAGCCAGGACGGTGAAAGGAGCCTAAGTATTGCATATTTAGAAAGCTGCAAGTACAAACCTTAAATTCTTACTAGCTTGAGGCCTTTGCTCTAGTGCCATCTAGTGGATTATTAAGGAAGAAGGAGACACTACACGCTGTGTAATGCTTTTACAGATCTGAAGGCTCTGCCTCTAAAGCTTATGATAGATATCACAATATTAAGGGTCGGAAGATATGATCTAGTCTAATACTATCCAATAAAACTATAATGCAAGCCATATGTGTTATTTAAATTTTTTCTAGTGGTCACATTAAAAAGAAACAGCAAAATATTTTAAACACCTTTAACCCAATATACTAAAAATATTATTTCTACATGTAATCAACCTAAGAAGTTACTTATGAGATAGATACCTTACATTTTTTGGTACTAAGTATGTATTTGTATTGTCATTTTACACTTAGAACATACTTCATTTGGATTAGCCACATTTCAGGTGCTCAGTAGTCCACATGTGGCTGGTGGCTACTGTATTGGACAGCATAGATCTTTTCATTTTACTACAGAGGAAACAGAAGGAAGCTAAGTAACTTAGACAATATCATTGATTTAATGGGTTCTTGGTTGCTGGTTTGCAGCTCTTTCTACAATGTGATTTTTCTTTTTTTGAGGAACTCTTCAAAATGCAGGATAGTAAAATATATTCAATAATGTGCTTTTTCACCCCTACATAATTCTTGTATGGACACATGTGAGTTTTTTTTTTCTCCTGAGAAAACCTATTGTAGCAAATCAAAATTGTGAAATGACTGTAACTTAAACAATGTTTACATACTGCTTTGTCCATAGACCATCAATAGTGCCTCAGATTGGATTTGCTTTATGTGGCAAATACATATATTTAACTCATAATTCATCACTTGAACACTAACTTTATTTTAAAAAGAGCTAATATCATATGAAAGCTCTTTTTTTTTTAAAGATTTTATTTATTTATATGACAGATCACTGGTAGACAGAGGCAGGTAGAGGGGAAGGGTGGGGGTGGTGGTGCAGGTCCCCTGCTGAGTAGAGAGCCTGATGTGGGGCTCAATCCTAGGACCCTGAGATCATGACCTGAGCCAAAGGCAGAGGCTTAACCCACAGAGCCACCCAGGTGCCCCGAACACTAATTTTTTCTTATGTGTCCTTCTAGACTTTGTTCATACACATTGGGCATTTCTATATTGTAATAGTATGAGTGTAATTTGGGCCCTTTTTTCCCTATTGCTTAAAGTTATGAAATGGAGAATTAACTAATTGATAAAAGCAGGTAGTTTTATGTAATCTGAGGAAATCTGAATTGAAGAATATTTTATTCATAAGACTTATTAGAATAGTGTATTAATACTTATGTAAGAAGAGACAGGAAAAGTTAAATGGTAAATGCTGGTATAAGTATGCTTAAACATTCTCTAAAAGGATAGAAAGAAATAACAATAGTGGCTTCATTTGGAGGGAAGTGTGGTGGGTACTGAGCCAATGATGGGGATGGGAAGGAGCTCTTCACTGTCCCTTTTGAAACTTTATATTGTTTGTACCTTGTGAATGTGTTACTTGTTTGAAATTTTATTTTTTAAATGCCTATAAAATTTTCCAGTTCTATTTATAATATCCTTCTGAAATTTTAATTGGGATTTTATTGAGCCTACAGATCAATTTGTGGTGGAACTGACATCTTAATATTGAATCTTCCAGTCCATGAACATAGTATATCTTTCCTTTTGTTATTGTTGATTAAGAATTCTTTTTTTAAGATTTTATTTGTCAGAGAGAGCACAAGCAGGGGGAGCGGCAGGCAGAGGGAGAAGCAGGCTTCACACTGAGCAAGGAGCCAGACATGGGACTCCATTTCAGGACCCTGGGATCATGGCCTGAGCCAAAAGCAGATGCTTAACCGACTGAGCCACCCAGGTGTCCCAATTAAGAATTTTTTATCTATGTTCATGTGTAATGCTGGTCTGTGGTCTGTTGCTTTCTTTACTTGTATTGTCTTTATCTGATTTGGTAATGCTGGGTTCATAAAATGAGTTGGGAAATTGGGAACTGTTTCCTATTTATTTCCTGAGTTTATATAAGATTATTCCTTAAAAGTTTGATAAACTCCTCTAGTGAAGCCATATGAGCTTAGAGTTTTATTTGTGGCAAGATAGTTACAAATTCAGTTTCTTCTATGAATATATATTTGATTTTTCCTAAATCAGTTTTTGTAACTTTTTTCTAAATCAGTTTCAGTAATATCTATGTGGTGACATTTATATAGAACACCTAAGTTGCCAAATTCATTGGCATTGAGTTAAAACTATTTCCTTATTATAATTTTTTTTAAAAAAATTATTTATTTATTTCACAGAGAGCACAAGTAGGCAGAGTGGCAGGCAGAGGGAGAGGGAGAAGCAGGATCCTCACTGAGCAGGGAGCCTGATGCGGGACTTGATCCTGGGACCAGGGATCATGACCTGAGCCGAAGGCAGACACTTAACAGAGCGAGCTACCCAGGTGCCCCTCCTTTTTAAAAAAAAAATATTATTTTATTTTATTATTTATTTGACACAGAGAGAGATCAAAAGTAGGCAGAGAGGCAGGGAGAGGGGGAGGGGGAGGCATACTCCCCCAACGAAGCAGAGAGCCTGATGCGGGACTCAATCCCAGGGCCCTGAGATCATGACCTGAGCTGAAGTCAGAGGCTTAAACCACTGAGTCACCCAGGTGCCCCCCAGGTGCCCCTCCTTATTATACTTTAAAAATCCACAAGATCCATAGTGATGGTTCCTCTTTTTTTTTTTCTTGGCAATTTGTGTATTTTCTCCTTTTTTCTAGATCTCACTAACTATATGTTTCTCAATTTCTATAAATTTAACAGCTCTTTTATTAACTTTGAAGTAGGTTGTTTAATTTCCAAATCCCTGAACATTTTCCAAATACTTTTCTTTCATTGATTTCATTGTTTCTAATTTCATTGATTATGGTCAGGGAACATACCCTTTATTATTTTAACTAGTGGAAATTTATTGAGAGTTTTTTTTTGTTGTTTTTGTTTTTTTTAAAGATTTTATTTATTTATTTGACAGGGAGAGAGAGATCACAAGTAGGCAGAAAGGCAGGCAGAGAGAGAGGGGGTAGCAGGCTCCCCGCTGAGCAGAGAGCCCGATGCGGGGCTCGATCCCAGGACCCTGAGATCATGACCTGAGCCAAAGGCAGAGGCTTTAACCCACTGAGCCACCCAGGTGCCCCTTATTGAGATGTTTTATAGCTCAGCACATTGATATATCTTAATGAATGTTCAGTGTGCACTTGAAGAGAATGTGGATTCTTTGGGTTCTGAGTGTTCTGTTTTATAGAAAAGTGTACAGAATATTTTTTATAGAAAGTATACAAAATACAAAAATTTTTTTTTACAAAAATTACATAAAGTGGGGCACATGGGTGGCTTAGTTGCTTGAGTATCTGTTCTTGATTTTGGTTCAGGTCATGATTTCAGGATTGTGAGATCCCTGCATTGGGCTCTGTGCTGAGCAAGGAGCCTGCTTAAGATTTTCTCCCTCTGCTTCTCTCACCCCAGCTCATATGCATGCTCTCTCTCTTTCTTAAAAAACAAAAAAACATAAACATAAACTTAGTTGATAGTTATTCAAGTCTTCTGTATCCTTATTGATTACCTGTTTACTTGTTCTGAGAATTTCTGAGAAAGGATGTGATATCCAACTCTAATTATCTGTTTGTTTATTTTTCCTTTTCGTTGCATCAGTTTTTGTTTCATGTTTTTTGAAACTCTGTTATTGGATACATATACACTTAGGATTGTTATGTCTTCTTAAATTGACCTCCTTTTCTTTTAAAAATGCCCCTCTTTGGGGGAGACAAACCATAAGAGATTCTTGATCATAGGAAACAAACTGAGGGTTACTGGAGGGGATAAGGGTGGCACAGTGGAGTAACTGGGTGATGGGCATTAAAGAGGGCATGTGATGTAATGAGCACTGGTGTTATATATAACTAATGAATCACTGAACTCTACCTCCGAAACTAATAATACACTATATGTTAATTAATTGAATTTAAATTAAAAAGTGTCCCTCTTTGGGGTGCTCGGGTGGCTCAGTTAAGTGTCTGACTCTTGATTTCAGTTCTGGTTGTGATTTCAGGGTCTTGGGATCAGGCCCCACATAGGTTCCTGAGCTCAGCATGGAGTCTGCTTGGGATTCTGTCTCTCCCTCTCCCCCTTCCCCAGCTTGCAGGCATGCTGTCTCTTTCTTTCTCAAAATAAATAGCCTTTAGAAAAAATTGTACTTCTTAATCACTTGTATTATTCCTTGTCATGAAGTCTTCCTTGTATGGTATTAATATAGCCACTCTAACTGACTTATGATTAGTGGCTGCAAAGTTTATCTTACTCTGTCTCTTTAACTTATGTGTCTTTATATATTGTGGATTTCTTGTAGATAGCACATAGTTGTGCCTTGCTTTTTATACAGACCAGCGGTATCTCATTTTTTAATTGGAATGTTTAGGCCATTTATATTTAGTGTAATTACCAGTAAGATTAGGTTTAAATCTTCTATCTCGTTATTTTCTGTTTCCCATCTGTTCTTTGTTCCATTTTCCCTTTTTTCTTACCTTCTTTTGGGTTAATTATCAATTTTTTAGTGTTCTATTTTATCCTCACTATTGATTTATTAGCTATACGTCTCTAATTTTTTAATGGTTCCTGTATTCAAGGATTTACAATAGACATCTTTTAACTTATTACAGTGTAACTTCAAATAGTATTTTACTACCTCATGTATAATGTCAGAGCTATGCAATACTACACCTTTATCTTCTGCTCTCATCCTCTGTGCCATTCTTGTCATATATTTTACTTACATATATGTTCTAAACCTGATGTTAAACATTGTTACAATTTTTAAATAGTCAATTGTTAGTTAAAGAACCTTAAAAATTATATGTAGAAAAAATTATATGTATACATATTTAACATTACTACACGTGGGGATCCCTGGGTGGCTCGGATGGTCGGGCATCTGCCTTTGTCTGCCTTCCAGGGTCCTGGGATTGAGCCCCACATCAGGCTCCGTGCTCAGTGCAGAGCCTGCTTCTCCCTCTTCCTCTGCCATTCCCTCTGCTTGTGCTCTATGGTTCTGTCTCTCTCTCTGTCAAATAAATAAATAAAATAAAATAAAGAATGTTTAACATTTTTACTCATGTAGTCATATATTTACAATTTCTAGTAATTACTTACTGTTTGTATAGCAGTAGGTTTATAGTTTTTACTATATTTAGAAATCTTCCAGTCCTTATTTCTTCAAATATATGTCTTTAACTTAGGAGGTAAACAGTATGTCCAATACAGCCCTGACCACATACCCACAACTCTGGGCAGACCACTTTTAGAGCAAATAATGATTCTTCCAGTATGTAGTATACCTTGTATGTAGTTATTTTTCAGCAAATATTTGTAGAGTCATATGTAGGAAATTCCTTTTAGTACTTTTTACTTTAAAATTTATTTAAAAGAAAAACATGTTCATGGTACAAACAGTACAAAAGGTATTTTGTGAAAAAAAGTCTTTTTTCCACCACCATTACCAATTCCCTACCCCTTCTAAGGCAGTCAACATTTTTTTTCCTCCCAGAAATTTTCTGGGCATGTTCAACCAT
The DNA here is from genome assembly GCF_002288905.1 of Enhydra lutris kenyoni. Lineage (NCBI taxonomy): Eukaryota > Metazoa > Chordata > Mammalia > Carnivora > Mustelidae > Enhydra > Enhydra lutris. Next base: position 13,733,692 of record NW_019154111.1, on the reverse strand, counting down.
ATATGAGTATATATTCTTTTTTTTTTTTTAATACCTCTTACCCAAGTGATAGCATTTTATATATACTATTCTTCATCTTTTTCTGGCTTTATAGGTCTCAGTAATCATTCCTTATCAGTATATATAAAGTTGCCTTATTCCTTTAATGGCTGCAAAACTTTACATCATATGGAAGTTTCATAGTTTAACTGGTGCCCTATTGATGGACATTAACCTTTTACAAGGTAAGGAAAAAGATATCAAGAACAGAGTACTGGGACACCTGGGTGGCTTGGTCGATTAAGCATCTGCCTTTGGCTCAGGTCACGATCCTGGGGTACTAGAATAGAGTCCCACATAGGGCCTCTTTCATGGTGGAGAGCTTGCTTCTCCCTCTGCTTGCCCCCCCCACACTTATGTGCTCACTGTCTCTCTGACAAATAACTAAAATCTTAAAAAAAAAAAAAGAGTACTGTGATAAAGGAAAAATAATGACCTTGAAGACTGTTTGAATATATGAATTTCCAGTAATATAGACTTTGCATCAATTAAAAAAATAAATGTTTTTTCTTCTAATGAGCAAGTCTTAAGAAGAAATAAGCCACTAAGATGTAAACTTCTGCCTCTGATGTAGGCATCAGCTTTGGAAAAACACCAGTAAGAAGCAGGCCTCCCACCTAATCTTAAGAGAATCACCAGGAAATTTAACCCCAAGCATGGTAGGATTGCCCCAGTGTGTGTCTTGGGAGTTTAAAAGACATGGGAGAACTGACTTACCTCCTTGGCTTGCTCCTTATATAAACACCAAAGTGAAAAAGCCTGATAACTGTCCAGTCATAGTCAGAGGGATAACTATGTTCTGCCCCCTCCTCAACTTCATGCAACCTGAAGAAATCTTTGAATTTTTCTTGTCATGGTGCCAAAAATAGATTGCGAGGGGAGGAGAGGAGTTGGTGCCACTACAATGCTATACTAGTAAATGTTTGACACCAGCTCTCCGGGGGGGAATATATATAATATATAATACAATAGTCATACATAATACACATGCTATATATCATTATTACCCATATAGCATAATATAGCATATAATATATAACTATGTAGTATATATCCTATAATTCAATATTATGTACTATAAATAGTAATTATATTAATTATATATTATAACAAGTATGTATAATATATATGCATGTATATATACCTATATGTACAAATATGTATTACATATAATTATACATGTTTTCTCTAAAATTTTACTGACATTGAGGCCGCTGAGTGGCTCAGTCGGTTGGGCATCTGACTCTTGATTTTGGCTCAGGTTGTGATCTCAGGACTGTGGGATCGAGCCCCACATCAGGCTCTGAGCTCAGCACAGAGTCTGCTTGTCCCTCTCCCTCTGCTCCTCACCCCACTTGCTCACTCTATCTCTGAAATAAACAAAATCTTTAAAAAACAATGTACTGACATAAATTATGTATAGCACACAATTTATAACTGACAATAAAACATATGGTACTCTTGTACATTTCATATAGGCAGCTTATTCGCACAGAAATCCTTCACTGATTTTTGTCAAACTCTTGCATTCCAAGCCAGCCTATGCAACTGACAAACAAGTGTTGTTTTGACATGAGTGTTGGCTGACTTCTCCACTTACATCAATGACTAAGATGAAAGAGAACTAAGCAAGTCGTATGTTGGAACTTCACGTGTTCATCTGTTGACTTAAGCAACTTCTTTGCTAAATCAAGACAGTAGCTTTCAATATACTGGGAAACTCCTCAGATCTGTTTGTGTCTACAGACAAATCTGTAACATCTACAGACACTTTTAAGTTTACTGCATCATTACCATTTCTCTATAACTTCAGACAGCCAACAAAACAATACATCAAGAGTAATTTATAACATTTACTGGTTCCCTGGTGTGAATAAGTCCCAGCACAGCTGGTTTGAAGGAAGTGACCGACAGGAAGTTCCGGAACACACACGAAGAAGAGATAGGCAGTCGTAGTGCACCATTATATAGTATTTCTACCCTGAAGGTACAAGAGATGTAAAGAACCTCTGGAGAGTAGTAAAATAATTCAGAAGATGAGTGTGGGCCATGACCTTTGCTTTTGTATAATTTATTTAAGTGCAAGTTTATATAATTTAATTTTTAATAATGGCTGTGTTTAACAACAGTCTGCAAAGTTCCTGAAAATTTAACAGTTTTCACGATCTCTTTTGCTCTAGCTCTGGCAGACCACTAAGCATCACTTCCTCATTTGCCCGCTGTTTCCAAAAATAAATAAGCCTCTTTGCTTTGTTAACAGCCTGGTTAAAAAAAAAAAAATTCTCATTTTATCCCATGAAATGGGGTAGGAAAGATTGGGATGAATTGCTTGCCTCTGTCCTGAGCTCCTCTGGCCAGGTGAGGGCCTAACTTCAGGAAATCAATTCGCTCAGGGAAAGTTTTTGTGAGGGGCTTCCCCATGGTGGGAGAGGATTGAAGGCCGTGGGTTCCCTGAGAGCCTGCCTTGCTATTCTGGTCAGCTCACTGCCCTCTTGGCAAAAGCATGGGGCAGTCCTTTTCCTCATGGATACAGAGAGATTGAAAAAGGGACTAAGACTACATTACTGATAGTGTGTAGTGTATAGGAAAGGGGAGGGAAAAAAACCCGCTCCCCACCCCACCCCCCCGCCCAGTCCTTCCTTGCCTCTTCTATTTTTGCTTTCCTGTTGTTACCCATCACATTCCTTGATGTCATGCCTGCCATTGTGAGTCGACAGGCCCTCCCTGGCCTGGTGGACAGCCTGTAAATCAGGAGGGGAGGTGGAGCTGTGGAGGTTGGGGGGAGTAGTGGTCACACCAACATCTCGGAATTGGGCTGGGTCTGCGTGGAGCCCCAGAGATGGTCCCCAGCTCATTCTTCCCAAGAACCAATGAGTAAAATTAGGGGCCTTCCACCTGAGGTCAGGGAACCAGGCCCTGGAGTGGAACTTGGGGTGGAAGATGGCCTTCTTTGTCAACTGATTCATTCTCCAGAATTCAACTTGTTCTCCGACTCGGTGGTGTTTGAAAGCAACTTTATCCAGGTACCTGTGTGCAGCTCAGAGCCCGCTCCCTTTCCCTTTCCAAAACCTCCCCCCAAGGGTTGATCCAAATTTGCCATAGCCTCTGAAAGCCCTGGGGAGGAGAAGGAAGCCGCTATGGCTGGAGACAACCAGAGGGTCTGGATCCCAAGTTCAGCCCAGTTTGTTTCTATGGCATCATGGGGCTCCCCACAGGTCCTGTGCTTCCAGGAAACAGAATTATATGCTGGAAGAGCCCACTCTCCAAAGGGGGTCCATAGGAACCCTCCCAGGGCCACTAGGGAGGGGATGGTTGGTTAGAGGGAATGAAGGTTGCTATCAGAATCCCTGCCCTGAAATCCAACCTCCTCTCTCTGGGATGGTTTAGAAGTAGCTTTGTTTGAGAACCAGGCCCCTAGAATCCGCCTTGCCCAGATTCCATATTCCCTAAAGGGTGGTGATATGGCCAATGGAAGTGAGCATTTTTGGACTGGGAAGCATGGGGCCATTGAGTATGGGGTGGTCATTTTGGGTTTTTTCATTTTTAATTTTTTAAGATTTTATTTATTTATCTATTTGTCACAGAGAGAGAGCAAGAGAGCACAAGCAGGGGAAGCAGCGGGCAGAGGGAGAAGCACGCTCCTGCTGAGCAGGGTGCCCAATGTGGGACTCAATCCCAGTACCCTGGGATCATGACCTGAACTGAAGGCAGCCATGCAACCAACTGAGCCTCCCAGACGTGCCTGGGGCAGTCATTTTAATATAGCTTGGGTGTGTGGCTGGCTCAGTCAGTGGAACAAGTTACTCTTGGTCTTAGGGTGGTGAGTTCAAGTCCCACACTGGGGCAGATTTTACCTAAAAAAAAAAAAAAGTATGACGTCTCATTGAGGGGCTGACCGACTCCCTCTAGAGGTCTAGTGGGGACCTGAGGGGTCTCTGCAGTTATGCCACAACCAGCTCTGCCGTCAAGCTACGAGCTGCATGTGGGGCAAGAGACACAAAGAGAGATCAGATAGTTAATGTCCCTGGCCAAGGAACTTATGAATTTGTCAATTTAAGGGGCATGTTGTAAAATGGTAACTGCTACGAAAGCTCTTGTCAGGTGGTTTGGACCAGCTGATCCCTAAGGCATGAGCAGGGAGAGGGGGCGCCAGTGTCTAGAGAGCTCAGAACATTCTTGGGACTTCGGCAGTTGAAGAAGCCTCCCCAGAAGAGGTGGGTTAAGCCATTCTTCGAGGTATCACTGAGACTTTGGTAAGTGGAAGGGCAGGGGGAGGACATTCCAGGCCAAGCGATTTCAAGTCCCAGGACGAAGGCAGGAGGCTGAAATGCACAGGAGGGTCTGAAGCCAGGAATCCATGTGACTCCGTCACAAAGCAGCGAGGACTTACAGGAGAGAGTAGAGACGATCTGAGCTTAATTTGGAGACACTTTAACTTAACGCAACAGTGAGCTACTCCCTGATGGGGTCCCTCAGATTTCAGACAGCCATTCAGGGCTCTGGGTGCTCCCCGATTCCTGTGCTGCTCTAGAGGCCACCAGCCAGCTGCCTGGGGGGCGTGCTCCTTCCTCACACAGTTTCGGTGGAGAAGGAACGGTGACATGGGAGATCCAGTCTCGGGATACCAAATTCCAGTCATTTCTATTGGGGTGTGATGTTTTGGCAGAGACTTATTCTCTTAACATGTTCTCTTTGACCTGATATTAAAACTGTTTAGATTCTCTGGGTGGATACATAGTGACTCAGGCAGCAGGAAACTCAAGACTGTACCAGGGAGGGGGAAAGCCTGCCTGCCGAAGCTGCCCCATGGGGGTGGTTAAACGTTTACTTGAGGGGGCGCCTGGGTGGCACAGTTGGTTGAGTCCCACTCTTAGTTTTTGCTCTGGTCGTAATCTCGGGGTCGTGGGATCGAGCCCAGCATGGGGCTCCACGCTCAGCACAGTCTGCTGAGTCTCTCCCCCGCTTCCTCTGCCCTTCCCACTCATGCTCACTCTCTGTCAAATAGATAAATCTTAAAAAGAAAAAAAAAAGTTGGGGCACCTGGGTGGCTCAGTCGGGTAAGCATCTGCCTTTGGCTCAGGTCATGATCACAGGGTCCTGGGATGGAGTCCCACATCGGGCTCCTTGCTCAGTGGGGAGCCTGCTTCTCCCTCTGCCTGCCGCTTGCTCCCCTTGCTTGTGCTTGCTCTCTCTGATGAATAAATGAAATCTTAAAAAAAAAATAAAATTCTTCCTTCAAAATAAAAATTCACTTTACTCGGAGCACCTTCTAGTCAGGTTTGTGGGAACTTAAATTTCAGTCCTTCCTGGGGCTTTCCTCTTGTCCCCAGTTCCACCGTGGCTGTGAAATGGTTCTGATGGTCCTACAAATTCTATAACATTAGGAGAAGGCCCTCTGGTCTTGGGAACATAGGGGTCCCCCCTCAACTGTTCCTTACCCTGGTCCCTGCAGTTCCTCGGAGGCTTCTCTGCCCGCCCTGGGCAGTGAGGTGGGGGTGTCTTAGCTGAGACACTGGGCCCAGTGTCAAGCATCCAGGCTCCTGTCCTGCCCCAGCCTCAGATGCTACAAGAGAACAGGTTCTTATTTCACTCAAGATCCAGCAACAAGCTGGGCCCCCTCACCTTGCAGGAAGCTCCCCAAACCTCCCTCATGTTGGGCTGCTTGGGTCTTCCCCATTCAACAGCTCTTTCCTCACTCTCCTCCCCTTCTGGAACTCTCTTTACACAGTCTCCCTTCCAGATCATTAGAAGCCTTGTTGGTTTCTTCTATCCAAGGATGGAGGAATAAAATTTCAAAGCCTCTCAGCTTTTTCTTACTAACGCTCCTTTAAAAGTTACATAATGCAAAGGCCCTGGGGTTGACTCAGTGGGTTAAGCATCCGACTCTTGATTTTGGCTCAAGTCATGATCTCAGGGTCATGAGATGGAGCCCCACATTGGGCTCCCCGCCCATCGCAGGAGTTTACTTGTCCCTCTCCCTCCCCCTCTGCCCCCCCCACCATCTCTAAATAAATAAATAAAATCTTTAAAGCTAGATCATGCAGAGGATACAAAGAGGAGCAACCCAATTTCCTGTTACCAGTGAGCTGGTCTCTTTGGGGAGACCCCCAAATAAGATGGAAGCTAGTCATGGCCCAGGACAGTGTGCCACACACCGGCAAGCAGCACAGAAGCTCCCAGCATGTCATCAAGCTGACATGCTGCTTTCTAGCACTCCTTTCTTCCACCCTTGTCTTCTGCTTCTCTCTAACCCATGTACCTGGGGCTGATTTCTAGGTCACTAAGCCTGGCAGCTGGATGGATGTATATGAAGGGTCTACCACTGTGATCCTTGGGGTGACCTCCTCGGTGCCCTCCTTGCCACTCCCCAACGTCCTCCTGATGGCCAATGTCACCTGGCCCCAGGGTCAGTTTTCCTCCTGGAGCACTCCTGACTGTGCTCCCGTGGTCACCCTCAGCAGGTAAAGAAAGGCTGGAGGGAGAGGCCAGAAAGGGTGGGAAAGCTGGAGGGTCCTCCCTGGGGCAGCCCCCAGGCAGAGGAGGGAGCCTAGTGAGGTTGGGCCAAGTGCTAGGTAGGCACAGCATGCTTGACTGAATGGGTGAGCTCCTCACTATGGGAACTTCCTGATCATGTCTAGGATTCTCCCCCTGAAGTTCGTGGAGCTACAAATCTGTGACCGGCTCCAACGCATCCTGCGGGTTAGGACAGTGACTGAAAAGATATACTACCTGAGGCTCCACGAAAAACACCCAGAGGCTGTGTTTCAATTCTGGATCCGCTTGGTGAAAATTTTGCAGAAAGGTCTGTCCATCACCACCAAAGACCCAAGAATCCAGTTCACTCACTGCCTGGTGCCCAAAATGTCCAGCAGCTCCACTAGAATAACAGTAAGTGGGGCCTCCTGTCAAGACCTGGGGTGTGTGTGGGGGGAGATGGGGAGCACAGCGCCTCTGAGGACTGGTGGGTATTAGAGCCTACCCTTGTGGAGGCAGACTTCATTTTCCAGGGTCAATGACAGCATACACCAAACTCAGGTCTACAGACATAAAGAGCCAATTCATTTACTTTTCCTAAAAAAGAGCTATAAAGTACTTCGTTCACTTAAAAAAAATGTTTTAAAGAGTTTATTTATTTATTTGACAGAGAGAGACACATAGCAAGAGAGGGAGCACAAGCAGGGGGACAGGGAGAGGGAGAAGCAGGCTTCCCACTGAGCAGGGAGCCTGATGTGGGATCAGGGCCTGAGTCAAAGGCAGACGTTTAATGAGTGAGCCACTCAGGCACCCCTACTCACTTAAAAATTTTCTGTTTGTTTTTTTTTTTTAATCTCCAGTATTAAAATAGAAAAAAGCTCACTAAAGAAAATTAGAAAATCACAGAAAAACCGCTCCCACTCCTCTCTAACCCCAAGCAATCACTTGGAACATTCTGGCACAATTCCTTCCAGTCTTCCATTTTATTTATTATTTTTCTTTTTTTGTTTGATCTTTATTAGGTTTTGGCATTAAGTTATGCTGTCTTCTTCATATCAACTGAAGAATTGTGCATGTGCTTTCATGTTGTTGAGTATTTTAAAACTTTGAAAACATTTATTCTTTAAAGGTTAGAGGCTAAAATGAATTTGCTAGGACTCCATTTAATCAAGGTTTTTAAAATTTATTTATTCATTTATTTTTCTAAGTTTCTATTTAAATTCCAGTTAGCATACAGTGTAATATTAGTTTCAGGTGTAGAAGTTAGTGATTCATCACTTACAACACCCAGTGCTCATCACAAGTGTTCTCCTTCATCCCCATCATCTTTTTTTTTTTTTGTCCCCATCATCTTTTAACCCATCCCTCCCTCCCACCTCCCCTCCAGCAACCCTCTGTTTGTTCTCTATAGTTAAGAGTCCGTTTCCTGGTTTACCTTTCTTTCTCCCACCCCTATGTTCATTCATTTTCTTAACAGTCTTCCATTTAAAAATTAATTTTTAATTTATATATTTGAGGATATTAAATATATAATGTGCTTCTGAATGTTGCTTTTTTTTCCAACTTAGATTATATCAGAAGCATTTTCCCATTTCTTTTTAAAGTTCTTTATGCACATCGTTTTGATAATTTCATGCTGTTCAGTCGTTGTTTGAATGCATTAAAACTCACTTTCCTAGGGGCAACTGGGTGGCTCAGTGGGTCAAAGCCTCTGCCTGTGGTTCAGGTCAGGTCCAGCATGGGGCTCTCGGCTCAGCAGGGAGCCTGCTTCCCTTCCTGCCTCTCTGCCTACTTGTGATCTTTGTCATCTCTGTCAAATAAATAAATAAAATTAAAAAAAAAAAAAAAACCCTCATTTTCCCATTCTCCTGTTACCAGCCATTTAGAGTTGATTCTAACTTTTCATTATTGTAAGTGATACTAAAACAAGCATATGTGTATGGTCCACATTTCTGATTGTTTTCTCAGGATAGTTTATTAGAATTCAAAGGGTAGGAACATTTTTAAGGCTCTTGATATATTTGGCCACATTATTTCCAGGAAGCTCATGTCAAAGTATAGTCTCTGCAATGAGTGTCTGTGCCTGTGTCCTTATCACAATTGAGAAGTATACATTTTAACAAATTTTCTAACACAGTAGGTAAAAAAAAGTAGCAGCTCTTTGATTTTCAGTGAGTTTGAACATTGTTTTATATATGTATTTATATATATATTTCTTTTTGCATTGTCTATTGTGTTCTTTGGCTATTTTTCTATTGGCAGCTTTGTGTTTTTCTAAATTGATTTGTAAAATAAAGCTTTTTATACATCAAGAATTTTAAACCTTTAATCACAAGTTTCTGCAAATCTTTCCCCCCAAGGATTTGCTTTTCCCTTTCAATTTGAGGTTCCCCCCACCATACTCCCACACCTTTCGACACACAGAAGACTTTTCCTGGACCTGCTTAGGGTAGAAGCACAGAAGGAAAGAGTTTGATAGGCTGGATTGCCTAATACCTTCAGGTTTCAGAATCTAGACACTTTCCTCCTCTTGTTTTAGTTGAAAGCTTTAGGTAGGCTATGCCTGATTTTCAAAGTCAGCTGCCCTGGTTTCTTAATGTCCTGGAGCAGTAGCCATGGCAGCTCATCAGAGAGAGGAGGAGGTGATCCTGCCAGGGGCGGGTTCGGGGAGCAACTGTGGTCTGATGATCCTGGAGCTTCATGTTTCAGGAACAGGTGTCCAGGTGTAGGCTGGAAGATTCCCGTGAGTTCCTTCCAGATTCTGGCCCGAGGCGGCCACGGCTCTCAGAGTACAGACCTGGTCCTCTTGACTTGTCAATTTCTCCACCCAGCCTGAAAGCAGCCTCCCATCATCCACTCAGCCCAGCGAAAACTTCAGGCTGTTGGCGGCCGAGCAGATCAGTGACAGTTTCTCGAATATCTCAGGAAAACCCCAGCTCACAGCAGACTGGTGGGTACCCTCCACACAGGCAGCTCCAACATCCCTTCCCGTGGCACTGAGCTGTGGGTGGGGTCGGGGACACCCTCCGCCAAATTAGCCCAGTTCCTTCTTTTATTCTAGCCAGTTATGTGTCCGACTTCTCCCCTCAGTTTTATGATAAGCCCGTCCTTGCAAACAGGGTCTATGGCTGACGGGTCTGAATATTTCCTAGGCAGACTGCAGGGCTTTCGTAGGCAGTGCTCGATAAAAGGAATGAGGGATGAGTAAATTAATTCAAAGAAGGGTAAGCTAATAAAGCAGACGTAGGGAGTTAGATATTGACGGTCTCCAGACCCAGTTCACGAGGGTTCCCTGGGTGAGACAATTCTGAATTCTCTTTGCCTCACTTATCTGTTCTGTAAAATTGACAGAATAGACAATAACCCGAAGCAGAGATGGCTCCAACACCATTTGTTAAGCCACTGTATGGTACTCTGTGCAATAAGTGATGGAAAACAAAAGCAGGATCATGCAACCAATATGCTGAACAAGTATAACTTGAAGGGTATCATCAAAATGTTAATTTATTTTGGTCTTCCCTTTATAATTTTTTCAGTGGGAGAAGCTTTCTTCTTGCCCCAAGATAAAAGCTGGTTCTCTGACAGCCTCCATAAGCATATGGGCTCCCCCTCAGAATATAAAAGGCCCTTTGGTCCCTCTAAATTGCAAAAGCAGTGTCAATTCTGAAATTAAAATGTCTGGTGCCTGATAATCATCAAAACTCTGAACTGTTCACAGTCTCCCTCAGCCTGGCCTCGTGTTCAGAGAGTCCTCCGTTGTGGGGACTGGGTTGTCACTCTTCTTCTGTTTCCTAATTTTAAAGCTCTCTTTTTCTCTTACGAGCTTTCTTGGGTTCTTTAGAGCCCTGTACCTGATGCCCCCCTCACCCCCCACTGCAACTCTGGTGATGCTCTGACGGCTTCCTTTCATCCGGCCACCGCCCCCCTCAGGCCCTGTCTCTGCAGGCATCCATGCCATCCAGGCACTACCTGTCACAGCCCCCTTGCCCTTTAAGGGAGTCCTCTTGGGCAGGGCTTATTTTAAAGCTAAAGACAGGAGAGAGGAACACAGCCCCCCCCCCCCCCCCGCCCCCGGAATAATAGAAAATGTAAGGCCATAAACACTTCATAAAAGCGACACAAGAGGGAGCTCTGGAGCCCGAACCAGAAAGCTACCTTGACTGACCCTCAATCCGAAACTTGAGGAAAACCATTTCAGGTTAAAAATAACCGTCACAGATTGCATGGAGCACTGGGTGTGGTCCAAAAACAATGAATACTGTTACGCTGAAAAGAAATAAAAAATTAAAAAATAAAAATAAAAACAAATTACAAAAAAAAACCGTCAGAAAAGGATAGTAATCAAACCCCACGCACAATTATATAAGGAAAAAAGGAGTATATGAAGCATAATAAATGCTTACAGACAACGCAAGCACACGAAAAAGACGTGCCTGTTAAACAAATGAAAACTACAACCCAGCAATTCAAAATGAGATGAAAGAAATTAAGAAAGTGATAGAATATATGAAAAAGCAACACAACCCAGAATTTAAAAGACTTATAAATGTGGTGATGAAACTGAGGAAATAATCAGACTTTTTTTTTAAAAAAAGATTTTATTTATTTATATGACAGAGAGATAGACACGGCGAGAGAAGGAACACAAGCAGGGTGAGTAGGAGAGGGAGAGCCTGATGCAGGGCTAGATCCCAGGACCCTGGGATCATGACCTGAGCCAAAGGCAGACGCTTAATGACTGAGCCACCCAGGTGCCCCAGAATCACACACTTTTAAAGAAACAATTATTTCCAAAACGAAGCCTAATGCACCAGAGAGAATAACAAAGCAGATCATGCCTTAAGAGAAATGAAAGTATAAAAGGAGAGCTTACAAAATTTTTAAAAATTAAGCTACACTCCGTTTTTCTAGACACAGTAAGTGGCTGTGACTTTTGTTAAGTTATTACTGTTCTGCAGAGCTATCTTTTTTTTTTCTTTTTAAGATTTTATTTATGGGGCACCTGGGTGGCTCAGTGTAAGGTTAAAGCCTCTGTCTTCAGCTCAAGTCACGATCCCAACGTCCTGGGATTGAGCCCATCGGGCTCTCTGCTCAGCAGGGAGCCTGCTTCCCCCTCTCTCTCTGCCTGCCTTTCTGCCTACTTGTGATCTCTGTTTGTCAAATAAATAAATAAAACAATTTTTTAAAAATTTTTATTTATTTATTTAAGAGAGAGAGAGAAGGAGAAGGGAGAGGTCAGAGGGAGAAGCAGACTCTGTGCTGAGCAGGGAACCCAGTGCAGGACTCGATCCTGGAACTCCAGGATCATGACCTGAGCAGAAGGCAGTTACTTAACCAACTGAGCCACCCAGGTGCCCCTTGGAGAACTGTCTTAAGGTTTTCTTCAGCTTTATCCTGCTGCCTGGAAGTTAGAATGGGCCTCAGGCAGATCCCAGTGAGCTCAGATCTTGCCTTCGAGTTTTACCTCACGCATAAGGTTCTCAACGCATAAAAGTGACACTTAAGGTTTGGAAGGGTGTCTGTTCCAGTCCAGCAGAGCAGGCCTGAGCTGGAGCCTCCCTCCTGCTCGGCTTTCTCTGCTCAAGTCACTCTTGACACATCGCACCACATATACATGCTGTCGCTATGCTCAAGGCACTTGTCCTGGAAAAGACAGCATTTAAAAATGGTTCTTAAATTCTTGGGGCACCTGGGTGGCTCAGTGGGTTAAAGCCTCTGCCTTCGGCTCAGGTCCTGGTCCTAGTGTCCTGGGATCGAGCCCCACATCGGGCTCTGTGCTCTGCAGGGAGCCTGCTTCCTCCTCTCTCTATCTGTCTGCTTCTCTGCCTACTTGTGATCTCTGTCTGTCAAATAAATAAATAAAATCTTTGGAAAAAAAAATGGTTCTTAAATTCTTAACAATGCTTTTTCTTTTATTGCTTTCAATGACCCCCCAATTCCTGGGCTCCAACAGTAACACCAATGTTGCCATCAAAATAGACAATCTGGACAGCTATAAGATACCCTCCCGAGTGGCATCTCCCGTCAACTTGAATATACCCATGAGAGCCGCCTTGAGCCACAGTCTCTGGGAACAAGAAAATCCAGATGAGCACTTCCTGCAAGCTCCTGTTGCCAGTTCCCTAGGAGAGAACCTTCTGGGACCCTGACACCAAGCCAAAACAGGGTGATCTTCCCTAACTTCATTCAGCGAACTTGATACAACCTCCTGTAATGTTGTTTTCCCACTGTGGGCCCAAGACCGTGGGAGAGGTATGATGGTGTTTATAGCAAAGTGCTTCTGTTCTTCCACCAATAAACCTCCAAGTGAATTCCTAATTGTTATAGATTGTGCTCTATGGGGCTTGGGCTAGGGATGGACTAATTAGGAGCAGGCACTCACTCCTTAGGGAAGTAAGTGGGAAAAAATGTTCTGTCTGCTCCATTGAAACCCCAAAGCAGCTAAGCCAAGCCAAGAAATCCAGTCCAGAGGAAACAGCTGGTAGTGACACAAGAAAGCCATTAAGGTTGACACACTGTTTGAACCACGGGTCTGCAAATCAGGGCTGGAGGACCTTCTCTCCCAGAGTTCACACTGTAGGAAATAGAGCGATGGAGGGAGAAAGCACATGGCCATCCCCTCCTTGTGTGCGCTCGGGTGGACTAAGCACTAAATCCTGGCCAGACCCAGTCAGAAAAGACAGGAGCTGAGAGGATGCCCAATGTTTGTGGGTTTCTTCTTGTCTTCAGTAAGTTAAAACAAAACACATTTCTTTGCAGCCTGTTACAGTCCAGCTGAACATTGCTGGTGCTGATGAGGGACATCTAGCAGCAGAACTTAGAGGCTGATGTGAAGGGTGACCTCACTTCCCAATTTATGCCTATGGTCCTTGTACCATTATCAATACATACCCAAGCCACTCTCATGTCCCTGCATGAATGGCCAACCACTCGACTGCTATGGGGTGTTTACAAACATTTAAGGGCTCTCCACCCTCACTTCCATTGCCTTGGTTTATGACTCCATCTGCTCTCACCTAGATTACTGTAATAACCCCAGCTGGCCTCCCAAGCTCTCATCATTATAACAATAACAGTGGACTTCATTAGCAACTTACCATGTGCCAAATCCTATGCTAAGACTTTACAAAGATTACTTAATCCTTACAACTCATTGGGAGGAGAGCCTCTTGATAGCATTTATGTGAACATGAGCCACAGAGAGGTTCAAGAATTTGCTCAAGGTCACATAGGGAGCAAGTCCGATGACTCTGATTTCTTCCAATTCGTTTCCCTTCTGCACTGCTAAAGAGCAATCTTCCTGAAACATAAATCTGACCACAGCTTCACCCTTGATTAAAAACCAAGCTCTTTGATAGGAAATGACCAGGCCTATCCCTCCAGCCTCTCCACTCCCCAGAGGCTGCTTCCCTTGCACCTCGTGCTCCCACCACATGAAACTTATTCTGTTTCCTAAACGCACCATGAGCTTCCCTACTGCAAGGATGTGGCACGTGCTTCGCTCGGCACCAGACATACGTCACTTCCCTTGCGTGTCTCTGTCGCTCTCGCGATACTTGCCCTTCCTGCGGGATCTCCATGCTATGTCCCTGTGTGTGCCTGTTCATGACCTTTCTCACACCCTTACAGTTGTTTACGGGTCTGTTTCCTTGGTGGGACTAGGAACTCTTTAAGAACGGATACCACTTCATATATGAGTTCTTTGCCCCAGACCAGGAGCCGACTCTCATTTTAAAAAACGGGAATTTATTGGAAGGATAGGAGTTAGCTCACAGAAGAGCCAGAGCCAGAGCCAGAGCTGAATGCCCCGACATCAGAAGAGCTCAGCGGATTCAGGTAAGGGTGGATAATCGAACATCTCACCCATGCTGCAGCAGGCCGGGGGGTTCTCAGGGGAAATGGAGGGATGCCACAAAAGAACGGCTAGGAGAACAGATGTCCGGTGGCTGATAATAACAAATGTCCACCTCAGTGTGACTCTTTGCTCTCGGTTCAGAGAGGCGCTCTGCCGTGGGCCTCCAGCGTCTCCGCACATCCTTGCTAAGTAAGCCAGATTTCGAGGCCCAAGTGGGTTGTTCTGCTCCCTTGCATGTTTCAGGAGAGGGAAGAGGAGTTTAGACAGATGGTGTTACACTTTGTGTGTTCCTTTTGAAACAGTTTTTCAAAGGATCCCATTCTGATGGGCTGACGACACAGTAGCATTTGGGGTACCCCGTTGGTGTTAACTCAGAGTCAGCAGCCCGTGGTCCCTGAAAGTTTCTGCGTTTCCCTTTTATGAGGGCATAGTGTCACTGTAAATGGTGTAAGGTCTCTTCAGGGATGTCTAGGAGGAACACTCATAGGAGGTGGTTTATGGTGCTTGTAATAGGGTCCCTGGTTAGGGATCCCAGCCTTCCCTTCATTCAGGGAGCTGGGGTGTGAGCACTGGCTGGGGACCAAGGAGTGTGAGCAGCCCGGCTCATCTAACTGTATCCACTAGAGACGGCTTTCCGTTGATGATACAAATGACCTGAGTCATCACCTCTCCATTTTATTCCTAGGGACCCTAACTCAGGCCTGATATTCTAGCTGTCAACAGCCAACTCTCACTACTAATTCAAGCATGAAAGGAACAGCTCAAAGGATATCCAGTAGCTGACAGACTCTCTGGAAAGGCAAGAGAGAAATGGCTTGAAGGCTTATAGAGCCCGTTACAGAGCAACTGCCCAGCGACGCTGCAGGACCTCTCCAACAAACACCCCGTACCACACCTTGCACGCATACTTCAGCTTCCACCAGTGGCCCTGGCCTGGAGTCTGCCATCCCTGCCTTCCAAAATCAGATGCTTCTACTGCCACTTGTCCTCCTCCCTTCCACACCACCCCGGGAGGAAATGTCTCTACGCAGTGCTAGCTCACTTCCTTATGCTGCTTACACCCAAGTCAAGGTCTCAGCTTACAGGATACTCCTTAGCTGAAAGGGAGGCTGAGAACATGAGCTCTGGCTTCCCCTTGAGGAGCCGAAACTCACGATGTATCAATGCCCAAAAAGAAGTACAGGCAACCCGAAGGCACGAACAATGTCCCCAAACACCCTTGATTAATTAACCACAGGCACAGAATCTCAACAGGTCAACCTATCCTCAGCTCTGATGACCATGCATAACTATGCTTCTGGCCCTTGAGTGCCTCCAGATTTCTCCTTTTCCCACTGAGATTACACAGCCCATTCACTAGCTTAAAAAGAGGCTCTTAAACATTCTAGTGCTTTCTTGAAACCTTGGAGAGCCCTGCAAGTACTCAGGACCTTCTAAAGGGACTGTGTCAGGCAAGGGCAACAGGAGGTACATGACAGATGCAAGTCAAAGTCAACTTTCTTGTCTCCCGAAGGCTTTGAATTACTTTTTCTACATCGCTTCAAGGAATTTCTGGTGGCTCATTGTTCTCTAATGTGAACCAGGCTGAATTCAGCTTTGCTTTGGCCAACACAGTAAACTGTAAGAAATATACAGTGCTGTGAGACAGCACAGTTATGATGTCATCTCTGGTAAGAACATCCACATCAGTAAAATCAGCCCTCTCTAAAATTATGCTCTCCCTCCTCGGTGGAGTGCCTTCAAAGTTATTCTCATCAGTATTTGCCGACTGTACAGACAGAAATTACCCAGTTCCTTCAATACATTCTCCTGGGTGAATACTTTCCCTTCCCTCTGCTGATTCCCATACTTATCTACCCACACCCACTGGGGCACCATGGCGATGAATTCTGGTTACCAGTCCAGTAACGTGGAGGGGAATGTTCAGTGCCCTCCTGCAAGGAGGGAAAGTCTTCCTCTCCCTTGGGATAGGTAGTAGGGGGATGCTCAGAAGGACCCGAGGGTTTGGGTCTTTTGGGTCTTCTCTGCTATCCCTGTGGCAGTTGATGGAGTCTTGCTGTCACCTTGTGCCTCTCTTATACAAGCGACTGGATGGAAGCTGGGACCTGACAGCCTTTGAAATTCAATAACTGAGAGACCCAAATCTCAGTGTTTTAACTTTTGTTCTTTTTAAGTTATTCAGTGTCATCGGAAGCACCCATTGTTTGTTTGTTTTTTTAGGATTTATTTATTTTTGAGAGAGAGAGAGCCTGAGGGATGGGGGGGCAGAGGGAGAAGCAGACTCCTTGCTGAGCAGGGAGCCCAACATGGGGCTTGATCCCAGGATCCCGGGATCATGACCTGAGCCGAAGGCAGATGCTCAACCGACTGAACCCCCCAGGCACCCTGAAGCCCCATTGAATTCCAGTGTCCTGGAATCCATTCCCTTTATATTGTCCTAAGGCAGCAGGTACCTACCTGCAGCAGACACACTCTGTCATCAAATGGTCCTAGTTACCCACAACCAGTCATTTAATGAGCTGTGGACCATTGACAGTCAAGTTCTCACTCCAGAATATGATGGAATCTTGACACATTCTATACCATCTCTTTGGTTAATAAGCTCCCTGGGGATCTGTAACCTGCAGCCCCCTCTCTCGTACCAAACTGTACGTCAGAGTTCTTCACATGTAAGCGACAGGGATGACTCTGAGGCAGCAAGAGCTTGGGTTGTATGTCCTTCTGTCCACGTGAGAATGGCTGGCAGAATCAGAAAGACCATTGAAGAAACTGGGAAGGCCAGAAGGGGCAGACCCAGGGTGGCGTCCAGGACTTGGATTTAATCTACACTCTGTTTGGGACACTTGTTGGCATGAATAGTTCCCCACCAAGTTCTCCATCCTTGTGTTTTCCATTTAGCATTCAATGTCCCAGGAATCCTAGCTTGGGCCTTGTACCTCCGTGTGCCAGTTATCTTCCTTTCTCCCTCGAAATCTAGTCCTCCTTTCTCCCCGTTCTCTGTGCCCCAGAATTCCTCTGGTTCCTGCCCGTTCTCCAAGCTGATCTGTCTAGGCTACATCAAAGGGCCCATTGCCTCTGGAGTCCAGGTGGGTTTGGCCAGTGGAAGTCCAGGTAGGAGATCAGAGGGAGAGAGGAGAATGGGGTGAAAACAATGACTCCCTCCCTTGTAGGCATGGAAGGAGTGATGTAGGAAAGATGTTAGGGGTCAGAGCTAACAGCCAAGAAAGAATTCTTGACATGTGTTTGGTGCAGAAAGGTGGTTTTATGAAAGCATGGGGACAGGACTGGTGGACAGAAAGAACTGCACTGGGGTCCAGTGGAGTAATCCATTATATACTTTCAGGTTGGGAGGGGGTTGGGGATAGCATAAGTCTCTAAGGAATTTGGGAAGCAAGGTTTCCAGGATCTTGAGGGGGATAGAGATTATTAGGAGAAAGTCATTTATTACTGTCTAGTAAAAACTCAGTCATGAGACCCTTCAGATGTGTATGGGTGGGCCATATGCTTGGGGGATGATTGAGAACATGTATCTTGGGGGGTAGAGATACAGGAAGTTTCCAAAGGAATTTTTTAAAGATTTTTTTTAATTTATTTGACAGACAGATCACAAGTAGGCAGAGAGGCAGGCAGAGAGAGAGAGGAGGAGGAGGCAGGCTCCCTGCCGAGCAGAGAGCCCGACGCGGGACTCGATCCCAGGACCCCGAGATCATGACCTGAGCCGAAGGCAGAGGCTCTAACCACTGAGCAACCCAGGCACCCCTCCAAAGGAATTTTTATATGTTAAAGTAGACTCAGGATCCTGGTGGTGGGGCTAAGACTGACTTTTGCCCTGAGCAAAGTAGTAACATCGAGGAAGCTAAGTCCCTAGAGAAATGTCACTCTGCCTGTTTCAAGGGCTTGTCAGTGGGCTGTAGGTAGTAAGGAAACTTAATTTTTCTTTTGCCTTTGTTTCCCACATCAAGGTGGGCCATGTCCCTAAACAGAAAGAGATCACTCATTTCATGGTGGCATCTTCTACTCAACACTCTCCTAGTTCCAGAACCACTCCCTCTGCTAACTCTTTAGGTCGGTTGTAAGGACTTAGCTGAATTTTATATCCTGAGCAGGAATATCATCTCCCTTACTCCTGAAGTTTCCTCTCGGTAAGTTTCCATCCATAGGCCCTCAGCCTGTGCCAGAGCCATGACCAGGCCGGCCTGGCTGCGTGACTCTTGCTGGGCTTCCATCCAGTCTATTGCTTCTCTTCTGGCTCCTGCCTGTCCCCCAAGCCTGGTTCCCTTCACTTCCATTTGTGGTAAAGACATGCCAGTAGTTTTCTGATGAATTCCCTTTGGCTTAGGTTGACCTGTCAGTTTCTGTGCGTACAGCCATGAAGTCTAACTAATGTGGGGCTGTTCCCAGAAAAGTGGATGCTGTGTAGACTGATATATCCGCCCTTGGTATCTTACTCATTTGTGTGTCCTCCAGTGCCTGGTTCCTGCTAGACACCCAATCAAAGGGTGTTAAATAACTCATTTCTGCCATAGCCAGCACTGGTGCCCACAATGTCTTGCCCACCCCCCCCCCGCTACCTCCCCCCACTGACTTCCAACACAGGAAGAAACTATGGCCTTTGCTGAATGGATTTATGATTAAAATTGATTTCTCAGGGGGTGCCTGGGTGGATCAGTGGGTTAAAGCCTCTGCCTTCAGCTCAGGTCATGATCTCAGTGTCCTGGGATCAAGCCCCGCATTGGACTCTCTGCTCAGCCTGCCTCCCCCTTCCTGCCTCTCTGCCTACTTGTGATCTCTGTCAAATAAATAAATAAAATCTTTATTAAAAAATTGATTTCTCAGGGCACCTGGGTGGCTCAGTCAGTTAAGTGCCTACCTTCGACTCAAATCATGATCTCAGGGTCCTGGGATGGAGCCCCGCATCGGGATCCCTGCTCAGCAGAGAGCCTGCTTTTCCCTCTCCCACTCTCCCTGCTTGTGCTCCCTCTCTCGCTGTCAAATAAATAAATAAAATCTTTAAAAAAAATTAAAATAAAAACTAAATAAAATTGATTTATCAGCAACTATTTCTTAGATGAAAATAACACCACAGAAGCGATCAGTAAAGCTTTGAAGAGCCAATAAACATGCAATTTAAAAGAAAAAAGAAACAAAACATTGTGACCCAGGGTCAATCCAAGCCCACCAGGCTATGACATCTGCAAAAACCATCACCAGAACAATGTAGGAACACATCTTCAAGTTTCCGAAATGGAATTCTGAGCAAAGAGAAAACGTCCTCCAGGAATAAAACTAAGACAGACCCACTTGAAATATGTGATGGAATGAGATGCCATCACAAATGGAATGAGATGCATCACAAATGCCCTCGTAAATCATAAGAAAAATAACAAATGGCTGGTCAATTAAGACTCTAGTGTTATTTGGGCCCCTGGGTGGCTCAGTTGGTTGAGCATCTGCCTTCGGCTCAGGTCATGATCTTAGGGTCCTGGGAATGAGTCCTGCATCGGGCAATCTGCTACCATCTCTCTGCCTACTTGTGATCTCTTTCTGTCAAATAAATAAAATCTTTTTTAAAAAATCCCCATTACTCCTGACACTTCCTCGTAATTTTTCTCCCAGAGACCCCCGGCCTCATCCTCAGCTATACATTCCCACTTGCCCCCAGCTTCATTGGGAATTGAGCCCAAGGCCTCTCCCCACTGCAAAATTCCATCACAATTGTCCCTATACCGACTGTGACCGCCTCCCCACCTCTGCCACAATAAAGTCTTCCTCACCCTGCTGAAAAACCAAACCAAAACAGAAAACAAAAAAACCCTAAAGCCCAGGAGGGTTCGATCTTGAGAAATAAATAAGACTATGATTTCAAAACAGGGAAACAACTGAGAGTGGTAAAGCTTCATAAAACAAGCATTTAAAAATGAACATTTAGAATTCTTAAAGCTAAGGTCACTTACAGATGCTATGACTTGAAACAACCCGAAATACCACAATCTAGAGATGTTTGAAGAGGAGGCTGTTCCGGTTTTTGCTCTGTTTCTGCCTCCTGCCTGACTTAGGATAAATTAATTTCCCCACTGGGGGTGGATAATGTTTCTTTAATTAAAATATCACTAAAAATTCTAATTTTGCCCAAACACAACCCTGGTTTTGAATAGTAATAGTCGCAATAGGAAACAGACCATGTGTCCTTGACATACAAAGAAATAGTCACAGATGGTTTGTTCTAAAATGGTTTTACAGCCCCCTAAAGTCTCCAGTCAGGCATTTTGCCTTGCACAAAGAAGGAAAGGAATTTCTGTCACAACCATTCTCTCCCTTTAGTGCCATTCGAGGGGCATATCTAGATGCAAGAAGAATGTGACAACTAGTGGCCTGAGATTGTCACACACGCGCACCCAGGACGTTCCCTTTGTAAATGCTTTGCATTTTTAAAAGTGTCTCCTCACCAACAATCTAATGTGATTCTCATAATTGCATGAGATAGCTGTTAAAATGAACTATACTTCACAGAGGAGAAAAGTAAAACCCAGTTTGGCCGGGGCAGCGGGCAGCGCATAATTCTCAAAGTCCAGAGGGCAGGAGGACAATGGCCTCTGGGCCTCTTCTCACAGGCGTCAGTCCCCGTCGTGCCCATTCCTGTCAGCATCATCACAGAGACCTTTGGATGCAGACTTGGAGCGCACTAGTTGCTAAGCCAAGGTGCCAAGCCGGCCTGAGAATCGGCATTCTTTCTTACATCTAGGTAGCAGAGTGGATAACTGCCACCAGGTGGCGACCCACTGCGGCTGGGACCCGGTGGCTGAGCAGACTAATCTCAAGCATTTCCTTAACTTCACCGAACACCATTCCATCCCTATTGACTATTTGGAACCCCACTTATCAATTTATAGTGGAGTTTTACTGTTTTCAAGTAGCCAGTTCAATACACCTTTACAGGTTTTTTATTGTTGTGTTTTTGTTTTTGTTTTTTGGTAACTACTGCATTCTGGGTATAAGTTTCTGATTTTCTAACTATATTTCATTTTGACCTCTAATAGAGTCATGCACCAGCATTTATATATTGGAACACATATTATTTTATTATAGTTTTTTTTCTTTTATATTACAGCCAGGCTAGCAAATCAACTTTTTAAAATAAATATAATAAAATAAAAAATAAAATAAATTTTAAAAAATAAAAAAATAAGTAAAATATAGGTAGGTTTTAATCACGAATTTTATTTCAGAAGGTAAGGGGGGAGTTACAATGTATTAGTCATGAAAAGGGGATTTGGGTGTGACAAGGTTGAGAAGCACTATATTGGAGCGTTGATATTTTCCTCAACCCTGCGCTCCTGACTTTGACGGTACTTTGATGGTACTTTGACAGCAATGTTTAGCCTACTTTGCTCTCTCCACTCCCACCTCTCCCTGCAGCAGCTCCTCAAAGCTGCTTTGCTCTGCTGGTCCCACACCTTCTGAGCTCTCAGGGAAGCAAGTCCTGGGACAGCGCCCCAGTACTGTCCCCGCCATCACCCCCGCCTGAGGCTCCCTCCAACCCCTCCCCAGCCCCACAGCCACATCCTGCCTCTTCAACCTTCACCACAGCCACATCCTGCCTCTTCAACCTTCACCCCGATTCACTTCTTATCTCCAATCTCTTCTGGACCATCTGTCTAGTGAGGAGGACCTGGCTGTGCTCTCTCCTGGCAGGGTTTAAAAATGTCCTCTTCTCTAGTTGGGGGTTTATCCTGCTCTCATGGGGTAATGTGTCAACTCAGCCCAAAGATCTAAAGAACAGAGAGCTCAGCTGAGCTTTCTGCCTCAACAGGGACTGCTCCTCTTGCAAATTTTTCTCTTGTCTCCCTTGAGCTGATTACTCACTCCCTCAGGCTGCCTCTCTCCAATTTGGGGGGACGGGTAGGAGTAGGTGTAGGTAATTTGTGAGAACACACACAATTATATTAACTAGCTTTCTTTCTCTGGTATCAGGCCATACCCAGATTTTCTGTTCTATTTTTTGGCCACCACTTAACCTCTTGTTAGGTTGCTACTAGTTAAATTAAAAAAACAAAAACAAAAACAAAAAAAAACGATTAATGTATTTACTGTGAATGTCAGAGGGAGCATTTCTGTGACATGGCTTCTTTGCA
Source organism: Enhydra lutris kenyoni (assembly GCF_002288905.1). Taxonomy (NCBI): domain Eukaryota; kingdom Metazoa; phylum Chordata; class Mammalia; order Carnivora; family Mustelidae; genus Enhydra; species Enhydra lutris. Next base: position 13,711,192 of record NW_019154111.1, on the reverse strand, counting down.
GAGGCTGCCGATTATATACTGATATTCCCATCCTTAAATAACAAATAGCAGAACCCCCCAGTTCTGAGTGGGTTCACAGCCATCCAGCTAAAAGCTACATTTCCCAGCTTCCCTTGCACCTGGGTGTGGCCATGTGACTGAATTCCGACCAATGGGATGTGAGCAAAAGTGATTATGCCCTTTCTAGGTCATGCCCTTAAAAGGAATGAGTGTGCCCTCCCCTTCTCACTGGCCAGCATGCAAACGTGATGGCAGGAGCTGGAGCAGCCACCTTGAAACCCAGAGACAAATAGTGACATATTGACAATGGCAGAGATACTCCACCAGCCCAGGACTGCCCGTCTTTGGACTACTGTGTAAGAGCAAATTGAAATTCTATTTTAAGTCACTACATTTTGAGGTCTTTTGACTACCTAGACTATAAGTAATTAATGTAAACCTCATGTCATTACTTTTACTTAGGATCCTGAAGTTATTTGTACTTATTTGTGTTTTCTTATTTCAAATCATATGTTCTGTGTCTTCCTTTTATAAAAAATTAAACTGTCACTAATAGTCTAATTTTTTCCCCGAGAACCAGCTTATGGATTTATTTATTCTAATGTGCTTAGTATTTTAAGATTATGTTGGCTTCCTTTATACTTGAATGGATGTCATTCCTGTATGTAAATGTAAATCCTGTTTGTGGAATTATTGGTTCACATCATTTCATTTTCTCATCCCATGTAAAGTTGCTGAAGTCTGGAACCAGTCTCATTTTATTCCCCTTGGTAGGAGCGCCTGGGTGGCTCAGTGGGTTAAAGCCTCTGCCTTCGGCTCAGGTCATGATCCCAGGGTCCTGGGATCGAGCTCCGCATCAGGCTCTCTGCTTCCCCCTCTCTCTCTGCCTGCCTCTGTGCCTACTTGTGATCTCTGTCAAAGAAATAAATAAAATCTTAAAAAAATATATATTCCCCTTGGTAGATTGTCTGCTTCTTCTATCCAGATGTTTGTAGTAAGATGCTTTTGTTGTGCTTAAGATTTAGCAACTTCCCAAGAGCTATACTGGTCTCAGTGGTTTCTTTACTCAGTTTACCTGGAATAGAGTAAATCCATTTGTGTGCCAGATTGGGTCTTTTGTTTCAGAAATGGCTTTTTCTTTTACGTGTTTGACTACTTTTTCAATTCCATTTGTTCTCTCTTCATCAGGGACTCTACCTGTATGTGTGGTCAACATAAATGTCTCCCACATCCATCATTTTCTTCCCATTCTTTTCATCTCTTGCCCTTCTTTATTATAGTTAGTGTGATAGACTCTGACCTGCTGACCATATCCCTGACTCGGTTTGCTGTCATGTCACCTCCATTTCTTGTGGAAATGTGACTGTCAGATACTGAGCGGGTTTTCTTTTTTTTTTTCTCCTTACCTCATCAGGTCCCCTTTTTATCTTATTTTGGTATCTCTAATTTTGTTTGTCTACTTGCTTGTTTCATGGGAACTATAAGGTCCTTTGATGGTACAGAGAGGATTCTTGTCAAGGACTTTATTCTATTTCCTGGTATCATTTTTCTTCTGAGATATATTCTTTTAATGTATTTTCCTATGGACATTCTTTGGGAGAAAAGGGTAATATCTTACATAGATCCTATGGTATATTTATTTATTTATTTTATTTGTTAGAGAGAGAGAGGGCACAAGCAGGGGGAGCAGCAAGCAGAGGGAGAAGCAGGCTCCTCACCAAGCAAGGAGCCTGTTGTGAGACTTGATCCTAGGACCCCAGGATCATGACCTAAGCTGAAGGCAGACACTTAACGACTGAGCCACCCAGGTGTCCCTCCATCAACCCTTTAGATACAAATTCTATTTCACAGGAAAAATAGTAGCTAGACAAGCAAACTAGACACCACAAGGAAGTAACCAGACAGATCCAGAAGGTGAGAGATTCTGTAGGACCACGATCTCAATTGCTTCCACTAGTAAGTGTCCTAAAAAAGGGACTGTACTAGATTGAAATAAAGTTAAGGGGGATGTGTGCTCCTGGATTGAATACTGATTTGGATAAATCAGTTGTAAGAATAACTGGAGTTAATTGGAGAAATTTCAATATGGCCTAGAAATTAGATGAGAGGAGATAAAAATATACCAAAATACAAAGGTAAAAAGTGTTGGCTAAATAATACAGATTCTAAAAAAATTAAAAACAATTTTTAGAGCATAACATCTCTCTCTCTGTCTCACACACACACACACACACACACACACATCAATGGTTGTCGCAGTGATGTTCTCTGGGAGGTAAGAATATGCTGTTTGTTTTTTAAACTTGTCTCTATTTTCTGATGTTCTACAAGCACATGTACTGCTTATGTAATAGTTTTTTTTTAAAATAGTGACACAGATTTAAATGGGACAGATTTGCCATGAAGATAATAAAGCTTATACTTCAGGGCCCTTTGTTCACACGGAAACTTCCCAGGCCCCTAAGAGGGCTTCTGGCAATGTTTTATCATATTTTTGTGGTAATACCATATTTATTTTCCTTTTTATGTTTTAGAAATGTTTTACTGTAGTAAAATAGACACAAAATGTACCATTTCAAGCATCCAGTTCAGTGGCATGACGTCCATTCACACTGTTGGGGGCCCATTACCGCCCGCATCTCTGGAACTTTGTCATCTTCCTGAACTAAAACTCTGTACCCATTAAACAATAACTCCTTACTGCCCCAACCATCCAATATTTTTATTTTTTTAAGATTTTATTATTTATTTGACAGACAGAGATCACAATTAGGCAGAGAGGCAGGCAGAGAGAGAGGAGGAAGCAGGCTCCCCACTGAGTAGAGAACCCAATGTGGGGCTCAATCCCAGGACCCCAAGATCATGACCAGATCCAAGGCAGAGGCTTTAACCCACTGAGTCACCCAGGCACCCCCGGTATTTTTATTTTTAGGTGTCTCCAAAACCGTATAAGCTCTAAGCTCCACAGCACCCTGGTCTAGCCCCAACTGAATATGCAATCAGGTATCCTGGTCACTCCTGAGCAAGTTTGAAGTGATACTCAACACTACTAAGTGATTTTAGCCTCAAACCAAAGTACTATCAATATTGTCAAGGAGACAAGACCACTGTGGTGGTGAGAGAGGGGGGGCACAGGGGCAAGAGAAGCAGACTCCCCACTGACCAAGGAGACTGATGTGGGACTCGATCCCAGGACCCCAGGTTCGTGACCTGAGCCGAAGGCAGATGCTTAACCGATTGAGCCACCCAGGTGCCCTGTATCAGCAATTTTTAAGCCTGACTTGGTATAACAGAAAACCCAAATTTATTTCTCTCATATATAAAGGAAGTCTGGAGGCACGCAGTCCAGGAAGGACTAGTATGGCCATTTTATGATCATCAAGGAACTGGAGCCCTTTTATCTTCCTATCCTACCATCAGCAGAATGCCACATCATGGCCCAGTGGGGCTGCTCAAGCTCCAGCTGTCAAATCTCTATTCTAGCCAGAAGGAAAAAAATTATAAGGACTGAGAAAGTATGCCCCTTCCTCCTATGTCTCTTCACCACAGATGCAGTTTGCGCTTACATCTCTGTTGCCACAACATAGTCACATGGCCTTACCCCTAGCTGTAAGGGAGGCAGGAAATGTAATCTTTATTCCAGAAAACTGTGCGCGACTAAAGATCAGCCATTCCACCATTAATAAGGAAATGGAGAGAATGGATATTGAGAAAGGCAACTAAGCATCTATCAGATGGTTTTTGTGCTAGCTTTTGAGGCTTGATGGGGGCAAGTAGGAAGGGTAGACATCTTAAAGACATTTGAGTATTGCTTTAGATTCTGTTTAGAGCCGAAAGCTCACTTCCCTCATAATTAGCTTTCTAGACTGGGCGCTAAACCCTCTTCCACATACCACAGAAATGGGCTAAACAGACTTGCAGAGAAAACAGAAAAAGCCATCTTCCCCACTGAAGGGGACTTTTGGCTGTCTCAATGGCCAAATACATACAAACTACGTATTTAGACCAATCAGCTAGACTGTGGCAGGCAAGTTCAACTCATCTCAGCGTGTTAACTGCCATCACTTTTGGACTGTGTTTTGCTTGCAGAGAAATGTCAACCTCAGAACGGGGTCTCTTGATCCCATCCCTAGAGACTATTCCATGGAGGACATTTGTCCCACGTGATAAACAGAAGAAAACAAGGAACATGAATGCGGCAGTTGCTTTACCAACCAGGGAGTGGTTTCAGGTGCTGGAACGGGCAAACTAGAAGCCACTAGACGAGGGGCAGATGGAACCAGGTCAGCAGAGCCTCTAGACCTTTCAGCCGCCGCTCTGACTTGATAACGAAATGCAAAAGTAATTCTTCACACTTGTACATCACATGCACTGGTTGTCCGATTACTGTTCTGAGTTGATCATATTTGATTTTGATTTGATAATACATAGCTTAGTAAATTCCGGAATTTCGTCCAAATTAGAATATGATTCCTCCCCGAAGCGGACTTGAATAGCGGTCAGCCTGCTTCCTTCTTTGCCCTTGACCTAGCCACTGCAGGGTTTGGGGCTCTTGCTTTCTCCGACTCCAGGCTGAGGAATGCTGTCACTCTCTGAGAGGGGGAATGTCTCGTTGATCTAGCGGAACTGGCCCAAGGCGGTCCCCCCTTCTCCGCTGGGCACCCTCACAGAGCCAGCCTCTGGGGAAGAAACTAATTGCGTGGACTCCTCCTTCAGTGTGACCTCCTGAGGGAAACAGACCTGCAGAAGTAACTACGCAGGCAGAGCAGAGCGCGGAGCAGAGCCCTGCGATTCCTTCCAAGACGGGTAAGTGTCCTCCGGATAAACACAGCCTCATCACAGCTGGGAAAGGTGGGGTTTGAAAAGGACAACAGCCCTTGAAACTGCTTGGGGTAGGTTGCATTAAGAGTAAGGGAGAGTTAAGGATTCCCTGCGGCTCAGTCAGTTAAGCAGCTGCCTTCCGTTCAGGTCATGATCCCAGAGTTCTGGGATCAAGTCTCTTATCGGCTTCCCTGCTCGGCAGGAAGCCTGCTTCTCCCTCTCCCCCTGCCCCTGCTTGTGTTCCCTCTCTCACTGTCTCTCTCTCTCTGTCAAATAAATAAAATCTTAAAAAAAAAAAAAAAGATTAAGGGAGGGTTGAAAGGCAGGGAAGAAAATACCCTCCCAGCAGCTTTCCTTCCTTGCTTCCTGCCTGGCTCACCCCTTTCCCAGCAACCTCTGGGGGCACTATGTCCCCGGGTTCCGGACAGGGGCTGGGGACTATTAGGGCAGAAACAAGCCCTCTGCATGAAAAGAGAGGCCCCTCTGCATTTTCCTTTCCCACAGGCCTGCCCTGGTTTTTTCATGATGTCATCCATTCATCATTGTGAGCTGATTGGCGGTCCCAGGCCTTGGCCAGCCGCCCAGGGCCAGGAGGGAAGAGAGAGATACCAGGCCAAACTTGCAGCAGGCCCCTGAGCATGTGCGGAAATGTTGTCATCAGTTCCACAGAGAAAGACTCGGTGGAAATCAAAGAAGACAGTAAAAGTCACAAGATCTTTTCCAACATTCCCTTCCCTGAATGCCTGGGAAGAAGTCAGGGGCCTCTTGTCTGTGGATGGGGAGCCGAACCCTGGAGTGGGCTTGGGTGTAGAGGAGGGACTTCTCTGCCAGATGCTTCGTTCTCCAGAATTCAACCTGTTTCCTGACTCAGTGGTGTTTGAAAGCAACTTTGTCCAGGTACCCTTGGGTCGCTCACAATGGCACTCCTTGATTCTTCTCAACTTGTTCCCAAGATGTGGCTGGGAGAGTCTGTCCTGGGGCCTGGAGTAGAGTGAGCACTGAGGCAAGGAGAAGTCAGTGGGCCTGGAATGCAGATGACCCTGACTTTGCTGAGCCCCACACAGAGCTTTTTCTGCAGACACTTGTCATCGTGGGGACAGAGGTCAGGTGTTCTCTGCTCTGAGTAGAGGACTTGGTATCCGAACCCCTCAATGTGCTTCCTTCTCCAGGCTGTCAGCCCCAAGAGGTGAACAAAGAGGAGGCAGTGAAGGGGGCTGCCCTGGGAGGCTTCGTAGCAGAAATGCTGGTTGGTGAAAGAGCAGGAGCAGGGCCTCGAGAGGGACCAGGGCTCAGGGTCTCTGCCTTCTTGTCAGGGGGTGTCATTGTGCAAGTGATCTGCATGCCCTGAATCCTAGTTTCCTCTATTTATAAAAGGGATTGGCCCAAGCTGGTTGTTGCATGTGAACCCAGGAAGCAAAGGTGCAAGTACAAAGGGCACTTGGGGCATTTTTTTTAAAGATTCATTTATTGGGGCACCTGGGTGGCTCAGTTGTTAAGCATCTGCCTTCGGCTCAGGTCATGATCCCAGGGTCCTGGCATCGAGCCCCTCATCAGGCACCCTTCTCAGCAGGAAGCCTGCTTCTCCCTCTCCCACTCCCCCTGCTTGTGTTCCCTCTCTTGCTGTCTCTTTCTGTCAAATAAATACAATATTTTAAAAAGAAAGAAAATGAGAGAGAGAGAGGAAAAAAAAGAATAAAGATTTATTTATTTATTTGAGACAGAAAGAGAGCATGTGTGAGTGCACTGCACAGAGGGAGGGGCGGGAGGGGGAGAGAAACTCAAGCAGACTCCTCACTGAGCACAGAGTCCACAACTGGGTGTGGGATGGGCTTTATCCCAGGACCCCAAGATAGTGACCTCAGCCAAAATGAAGAGTCAGCCTCTTAACCAACCGCGCCACCCCGGGGTCTCTCTGTGCATTTTTATTTCCTTGCCTGTTCTTCCTTTCCTCTGGCCGAGTGGAACCCAGAATAAACAGACCTTGGGAGCTGCAAGGGAAAGTGCAGGAGGTAATAGGGCCCCTCAAAGAATGGAGTAAGGACACATTTTTCAAAGAAAATCCAGGAAACAGTGTGGGAAGGAGTCACAGAAATGTGACACAGGACCGGGAACTCTTGGGTTATAGTTCTTGTGGGCAATTGTTAGTAGGTGGTGGGGTAAATACTCCTCCAGTTGTTGAAGCCATATAGGTTTAAACAGTGGTTCTCAACAGGTGTTGATTTCGCTGGTCACCACCAGGGGGCATTTGGCAACCTCTGGAGATATTATTGATGGTCCCAACTTGGGAGGCAGGGCGTGGGGAAGGGTTGCTACTAGCCTTTAGTGCATAGAGACGGAGACTGAGTAACCATGGTGCCTTAGTGGGGAAAGCCCCCTCCCCCAAACAAAGAATTAGCCAGTTCCAAATGTGGATAGGACTGAGGTTGAGAGACCACCTCTGCTAGAGTACGCTGCTGCTTCTGCCCAATGCTCAGGCTGTGCCCCTCGGGCTGCTTTGCAGGTCAGAAAGGGCAGGAAATGGATAGACATCTACAAACCCTCCAACACCATGGCCCTTGGGGTAACCTCCTCCGTGCCCTGCCTGCCCCTTCCCAATATCCTCCTCATGGCTAGTGTCAAATGGCACCAGGGACAGAGCCAGACATGGAACAGACCATCTACGGCCCCAAACATCAAGCTGAAGAGGTAAGCAATAGAGATGCAAACAGAGGATGAATGGGGTGAGGGGTGGACCCAAAGCGGAGGCTGCTTTGTGACTCAACTCAAAGTAGGGAGAAACAGAGAAGTCACTGGCAGTGACATTCCTTTTTTAGACAACAGTAGCCCAAGAGAGAGCGTGCACTGGAAGCATTAAGGCCAAGGTTGTGGGGAAAAGAGAAGTGTTATGTGGTCAGCAATGAGAAGCCAGTCAGCACACCCGCTTTCCTTCTTGCTGCTCTCACCCACTGAATCCATAGGAAGTCTCCCTGCCGTGGGCCAAGGGGCAAGGAAGCAGTGAGGTCCGGCAGATAGAGCACTAGTTATGAGACACGGGTTCCAGCCTTCGGTAGCCAACGACTCGAATCATTTTTGAGTCTCAAGGCTATCTGCCTCATCCCAGTTTTCCTACTGGTAAAACGAGTGGAACTAAGTCTCCCTTAAAACTGTAACATACAGTGACCTCAGACTCCTCTGGGAAGAAACAGTCCTTTTTGATATAAGTAATCTGTAGGATATCTCAAGAATCTCTAGAGATTCCCAGAAATCCAGACAAACCCTTCATTCCTCCATGTCGGCTCCGTGATAAACCTCGCCTCTATGTTCTGGGCATACCTATAGAAAGCCCAGCCCAGTTCCTTGAACTTTAGCCCCTTTGGGAAGAGTAGTGAAAGCACTGGGGTCAATGAACGGACAGGCTAGACAGCGCCACTCTGTGGCAGAGAAGGGCAGTTCCTTTATGCTATCAAGAAAGAAACCGGAAACTCCTGCTACCCGCCACCTTACCCCAGGGCTATCTCTCTCAAGCAGGATCCCAGGGAACACCAGCCTGAGAATCATGGCAGATTTCAGGGCGACACCCCAGACCCACCGAATCTGAGTTGCAGGGGATTTCTTCAGGTGTCTGCGTTTTAAACAAGCTCCCCAGGTGAATCTGGTCTCTGCAAATTTGAGCACCACGGTGCTGAGCATTCTCTCTCCTACCCCCGAAAGCCTCAGTCCTGTAGGAGACACTCCTCATATTAACGAAGACGGGGTTGGATCAGAAGCCACAGGGCTGCCACGGTGTGTCTTCTCTTGTGGCTTCAGGATCCTCCCACTGAAGTTCGTGGAGTTCCAGGTCTGTGACCGGCTTCAACGCATCTTGCGATTGAGGACAGTCGCCGAGAAGATCTACTACCTGAGGCTCCACCAGGACCATCCTGAGACTGTCTTCCACTTCTGGATCCGGCTGGTGCAAATTCTGCATACAGGGCTGTCCATCACCACCAAGGACCCAAGGATCCTTTTCACTCACTGTCTGGTACCCAGGATCAGCTGCAGCCCCTCGGGAGACACTCACGTAAGTGGGCACCATTGCCCCCTCCAGCAAAGGCCAGAGTCGAACTGTGGAGTTAGGTGAGCTGGTAGGTGAGCTCGTAGGTGAGCACCCCGTGAAGGCAATCCCTGCTTTAGACCTTTGCTAATCAGCTTTATTGGGGGCACAATTTACGGCCATAAAACCCAACCTTTTCAAGTGCACCGCACAGCGTTCTCAGTAACAGTACAGAGTTGGGCAACCATCACCCTACAAATTCCCTTGTGCCCGTGCACAGTCCTTCAAATATCCCTATTTTCCTGCCCTACGCAGCCACTGCCCAAGGCAGTCTCTATAATTTCTTATTTCTTAGAAATCTCGTATAAATGAAATCCTACGATACTAGTCTTTTGTGCCTGGTTTCCTTCCCTTAGCATGGTGTTTTTCAGACTCATCTAGATTGTAGCATGAGGCCACTTCTGCACAATCACAGACTATCTGTTTTCCTCTTCATTGCAGATTAGCATTCCGGTGTATGGATATATCACGTGTTCTTTATCCATTCACCAGTTGGCCATTTGGATTGTTTCCAGTTTTTGACTATTATGAATAATGCTGATGGGAACATTTGTGTACAAGTTTTTGCATAGATGTATGTTTCATTTGTCTTGGGTAGATTCTAAGGAATGTAATGGCTGGGTCATTTTTAAAAATTTTTTAAAGGTTTTATTTATTTATTGGACACAGAGAGAGCCAGCACAAGCGGGGGGAGCAGCAGAGGGACAGGAAGAAGCAGGCTCCCCACTGAGCAGGGGACCCGATGCAGGGCTCCATCCCAGGACCCCGAGATCACGACCTGAGCCAAAGGCAGTTGCTTAGCAACTGAGCCACCCAGGTGCCCCGAGAAATTAATTTTTAAAACATCTATTAAATTCCTACAACGGATATTTGATCTCCCTACATTTAAATACAAAACTAAGTAGCAGAAGCTTTACTAAAATTTATAAGAATAGGCTGTTCAGGAACGTATGAAGGTATGTTCATAAGAATAGATGATCTAGGGGCACCTGGGTGGCTCAGTGGGTTAAAGCCTCTGCCTTCAGCTCAGGTCATGATCTCAGGGTCCTGGGATTAAGCCCCACATCGGGCTCTCTGCTCAACAGGGAGCCTGCCTCCCCCTCTCTCTCTGCCTGCCTCTCTGCCTACTTGTGACTTCTGTCTGTCAAATAAATAAATAAAATTAAAAAAAAAAAGAAGAAGAATAGATGATCTACTAAATTACGTCTAAAGTTTTCAATGACAGTATTATCCTTAAGGCACCAAAGGCTATTTATAACAATTCAGGGGACAGAAACAAACAGAGATGGCCTCAGAATGGCCCCTCTGAGCAGCTGACCCAGCAGCCCAGAGGAAGAGCCCCAGTTCCAGCACCTTCATGTCTGGACTGTGATTAGGAAGATGCAGAGACCCCAAGGCCTTAACCATCTGGCTTTGTTTTTTTCCTCCACCTAGTCAGTACAGAAGAAACCCCAAGTCTCTCAGCCCAGCGAGAGCCTCATGCAGCTGATGGCCAAGGGGGAGAGTGAGGCGCTCTCTCAGATTTTTGCTGACTTGCACCAGCACAATGAGTTCAGGTATGTGCCTTAAATCAGGCCAGCCTCCTGTCCCTGCCACAGCCCAGATGGCCTGGGCCCTAAGATCCAGAAACCAAGCAAAGGGAGGAGCGTGAAATGCTGCCACTCAGGATCCAGGTTTTATCCTTGACTCAGAATAACCTTTACCCCGTTCTCTTTGCCTTAGTCTCCTCCACACAGCCAGAGTGGTGGGCCTGACTCCAGAGGAATGTCGTACAAAATAAAAAGTAACTCTTCGACAAGAAGAGTAAGTTAGTAGCATAGGTGGGAAAGGAAAACCTAATTTCTAACCCAGTTCCTAGTCCTTAGGGAGAAAAAGTAAAAACATTGTCTACTCATTGAGTGCCTTTACCTCTTCCCCTGGCCTCTGCCTAGCCTTCATGAAGCTTCTATGGTTGCTTTCTAAATGGATAATCTGTTCTGGAAAGCTCCATTGTACCGGCCCATGTCCTCTGTGCCTGCGGAAATGTCCCTGTATGTGCAGGTGCCTTAGGGCTGACAGGCACTGAGAGCACTTGGACCATAGGGCACTGCGACCAGAGGGCAAAGATGATGTGGGAAATCGGGGTCCTGGCAATCTTGATTTGTGGTTTAAAAGAAAAGGGTGGACAGAAATAAGTTAGGAAATGTCACCAGAAGAGAAAAACCAGGAAGGAAGGAGAGAGAGAGAAAAGAAAGAAAGAAAGAGAGGGAGGGAGGAAGGGGAGAGGAGAGGAGAGGAAAGAAAAGAAAAGGAAAGAAAGGCTTTTTTCTCAGTTTCAGGAGTGAACCAGCAGAGTTGGAGGGGACAATCTCTTATAGCGGTTCAGAGCTCACCCAGCCCTGGGCCCGAGGCACTGCTCTGACTGTGAGCCCTTGGGCCCATTGTTTCACTTTTCTGGCCCCAAGGGTTCAGATCTGCAGAATGGAAATAAATGATGGTAGTGCCAACCTCACCCAGAGAGCATAAGGTGACATGAGCTCATACACATCAGTCCTTGGCATGCTCCTCAGCAGATTCAGAGGTGGACGGAGGAAATCCTCAATAAATATTAACTTATATTATTAACTCAAACGTGGGCTGGAAGTAGAAAAGTATTCATGCAAGAGAAAGATGTGTCAGTTGCCCACTGCCTAAGAATTTATACCGGAAGTTGTCACTCTATGTATGTATCAGAGGCTTAACTACAGAGATCGGTAGTTAAGAAATTTCTGGGTGAGATGTCACATTGCTGAGCTGGAGACCCCTGGACTCTAGTAGAGCAAGATATATTGAAGTAACTTACTGACCCTCTCAAAATCTGAAATCATGGGTTTTTCTTTTGTCATTACCCTTTGCTTCTATTTATACTCCTGGCCACCATTCAGTCACCTGGCCACACCCAGCTACAAGGGAGCTGGGAAATGCACTCACCAGCGTGTGTAGCCACGTGCCCAATACAAAGTCAGAGGCTCTGCCGCCCACAGAAGGAAGGAAGAAGGGGGTCTATGGGCCCGTTGTCAATCTCTGGCACAGGCAACTTTTAATATTTCTGGAAGGTCAGAGGGGACTTAAGGCCAGAAGGAGAAATAGGCTCTACCCAGAGGAAGGGTGGAGAATGCTGCAGAGGTTGAGGGAACAAATGAGGCTTCATCCTGAGGAAGAGATTGGTGAGTTTAGAAAAAGGGAGGGTGGGCCAGTGCAGAAATGGCAGTGATGGGAGGACGGAAGGAGAAGTGGGCAGGGCCGAGCCAGGGCCTGGGAAGCCCTGTGAATGAATTAAGGCTTTAGTGGAGTGGGAGCCTCAGCCTCATTTTAAACTGGGAAGTGACGTGATCCAAGGTGACGCTGGCTGTCCAGGTGACAGTTGATTTGAAGGGAGGGAGCCTAGGTGTGAAGAGGCCGGCCGGTAAACTGAGGCAACCTCATCTGGGCTGTCATGTCCCGAATGGATCAGAGGGCTGTGAGAAACAGGGAGAAATGAATTTTTGCTTCACTGTTCTCTCAGGAATTGCTTTGGACGGACATTTGGTCTCTTCTCTTTAATTTCCCAGAACGAAGCCTCCAGTGATGGTTTCTCTCTCCTCATCCAGGCAGGTTCTAGTCTGGTCACAATTCTATCAGTTTTTGCACATTGGCAACAACAAGCAACTTACAGCAAATAAAATGAAAGGCTGAGACAAAGGACCAAACAAATGGAGTCGCACCCACTCTTCCTCAGCAAAAGCAGCAGCAAGGGCTCTGCTCCCACCTCACCCTCCTCTCCCCTCCCCCTTCCCTAGTTTTTCTTCTGGTACTTTGTTACCAGGGTAGCCGCAGCTGGCCTTTTTCATATTTATATCTGCCTCTAAAGCTTTTGCATCAAGAAAAATATGACTAGAAACAAGATTTGAAATGAGAATTTCATGCTCTGTTCTTTTCCTTTTGACCTTCGTTTCCTTGATCCTGAAATGGCTGGAGTTCCAGGAGCAGCAAAAAGACACAGACCAAAAGGGACAGCTCAGGTAACGGAGGGAACAGGGCACCCACGTCTCGGAGAACTTTCTGCCCCACAGATGTAGGAAGAAGGTCCCCTCCAGCTCCCCATCCCAGCTTCCTCAGATCTCTGTTGTCCTTCCATACCTGAGTCTGACTTCTTCTAGGCTTTTGGCCACACTCAATTTGGCAGCAAGTCTTAGCGATTTCTCTCTTCGAAATGTTTCTGATATGCTTTCCTTCAGTTCTACCCCCACAGATTCTACCCTAATCCGCCTTATCACCACATGCCTGGCCCGTCCAGTGATCATCTGCTAGTTTAGTCATTCATTTACTCATTCCAAAACATGCAGGGAGCCCTTGTAAGTGCCCAACACTGTGAAGTCCCAATGAAGGAGGACACAGTATCCCCTCAAAAAGGTTTATAATTTGGTGGTCAGATGGGTAGATCCTGAAATCACAAAACCTCTCCTTCTAGGAAACATTCAGAACTCATGCCTGGGGTACCTCGGAAGCACAAAGACAGGGGTCCCTCACTCCCCCCAGGAGGCTGTTGGGGAGGGCCTATGAGCTGAGTCATAGAGGAGGGGTACAGGCAGGGCCGGCAGAAGAAGAGGAGGCAGAGCCTTCTGAGAGACAGAGTCTGTGTGAAAGTGCATGACACATTCTGGAAACAGCAGCCGGTTCCCTAGAAATTGCCAGGTTCTAGTTTACCCCAACAAATCCACTCCTTTTGGCATGCATGACCCTGTGCGAACTTCCCCCCTTCCCCATCTCACCCGATCCCTTTCTCCCCCTCAAATAGAAGCCCTGTGCCCCATCTTTTTCTCCAGCCCAAATCTGCTCTAGGTAAGCCTTAGCTATCCTTCCCCATGTGTTATTCATCCCGTCTGCTCCCTTCCCCCTGATGCTCCACCCACAATCCTACCTATCTTTCCAGATGAATCCTTCCTTGGTCATAACCTCTCTCACATTATTCCCTACTTGTTTCATAGGCTTAAGTCTCATTTCTTCAACCAATATTCATTCTTCTCATGCCTCTGAGTTATCTGCAGTGGCAAGCCCAGGATTAGGAAAGCAAAGGGAGCTCGAGAAATATCCGTGCACCACACCACTAATAAATTATTCCTACAAACTGGTTCGGGAGGTAGCCAGAATATCGTGTTATATTTAGGGATTTAGAGGAATGCGTAGATCTCAGAGAAGCTCTGCCGACTTTCTTCCAGTCCAGGGATTGCAACTCAAATGTCTGCAGGTGCTATGAATGGGTAGGGAGTCTAGGTGTCCTGTAAGAAATGGCTGACTTTTCTCTCCACTCCATTGTGAGTTACACCCCAGCTGGACTGACCCTTGGTTTCAGCACTGAGGAGGGAGTAGGAGGTGATGGGGAGGGTAGCATCAAGAAAGTGAAGGTTTCCATGAAGCCTTCAGTTTTCACCATGGTGGAACACAAGTCTGGTATTGCCAGATACTCTGATTTCTCAACAAAAGCCAAAAATCTGGATTCTTACGTAACACAGCCCCTCCCCCATAAAAACTAAAACACAGTCCAGGCTGATACTTAGTGGGCAAACACAACATATCTGGAGAGCGAATTCAACCTGGAGGCTGCCAGGTCATCCAGTCCCTGCTCTAAATGGTGGGTAGAGTTGACTGGTCCATATTCCCCCAAGCCTGAGAATGCATTCTCATGTCATGTGAGCGATGATACAATCATGATGCATTAATGTTTTCACACAAACATTCCATCACACACACACACTCAAAACATACTCCATGAGATTATGGTTGAAGAAGACAGAATAAGTCACACTTATTTCTAGGACTCGAGAGAACAGCTGGAATTTCAGAATCATGAGGTATGTGTTGTCACGGGAACTACGACGCCCATGCTGTCCTAAGGCTGATTTCAATGAATCATCCTAGGATGTCCCCAGGACTCTTTACTTTCCTTGGAACTGAAGGAACCCTTTTTCAACTCTTTGGTCCAGATAGTATACCCTTTGAGTTTGGAAGGACAATTATACCCCAGCCTCTGGGAACTTCTGGATGAAAAGAAAGATAGAGCTACCTTTGGAAAAACCAGTGTCCCAAGGCTTACCTGTGTGGCTGAACCTTTCAACTCCCCCATCAGTGGGTAGTGCGGCCCTACTGCAGTGCTTCCCAAACTATACTGTGCAAGCAGCCCCCTGGAGATCTCGTTAAAATGCAGATTTTAAGTCAGTATTGTGCATTTCTAACACGCTTCCAGGTTATGCCAAAGCTGTTGGGCGGCAAGCCACCTTTACAGTAGCTGAAGCCAAGTGGACTGAGAACAGGCTCAGGCTGAAGGGCATCTGGGTTCAAGGCCATTGCCATTTCAGCTAGCTGAATCTCCTCGGGAAATTCACTCAGTGATCCTCTCCAAGCCGTATTGGTTCCCTCCTTTTACTGGCACTGCCTGGTTCAAATGAGAGAATAGTTAAAACATGGGCTCTAACTGCCTGGCTTTGAATTCTGGCTCTGACTCCTCATTATATGACCCTGGGTAAGTGACTTAACCGCACTGGGCCTCAGAGTCCTAGTAAGATGGGGACCAGAGCAGCGCTGATCTCTCCAGCTCCTTGTGAGAATTAAAAGAGCTTTAAGGCGCATGATGGTTGGGGACCATGCCTGGCTCCTAAGAAGCACCCCACCAGTGTTGGGCCATGACTGCAAGACTGCTCTGTGAATTAAAGGTACAAACAAATGCATTCCCTTTATGACCTAGAGAGAGAGACTCACAGAGAGGATGGCATCCCTTGCATCCGCGACCTCAGCTGGAGAAATTCGCTCACTTATGGAGAGTGGGAAAGAGAGAACCCCTCTGGGCCGCAGCCTCTTTCGCTCCTCAGCACCCTGGCAGCCTCCACGGGGCTACAGCTGGCCCCACTCATATAGGTACTGTGTTGGAAATAATCTGACCATCTTCATGGGACAGCTCTGGAGTCCCATTTTAGGCCTGGGTTCAGGTCCTAGGGGCCTGGGGGTGCTTCCAGGAGGTGGTGGGTGGGAGTGGGGGGTTCCAGCCAAAGCCACCTCCATTCTGTTTGTTCCTTCCCGGTTCTTCTCTACCTCCAACTGGGTTGAGTGAAATCCTAAATGTGGCAGCTCCAGAGCCCCCCTAGAGGCCCCTGGGAGTTCTTACCAGTGGCCCTGAAAGGACAGAGACCAGGACAACACTGTTGTGGCTAGACCTGCTTTCTCCCGGCTGTGTGGGAGGGGCTGCGTCCTCCTGTCCTCCTCCACAGCACAGTCCCTCCCTCTGGCTTCGAGGGAGTGAGAAGCTGGCTCTTCCTTTTCCTTTCCAGAGCTCTTGGGGAGCCCCAACGTTCTGTCACAGAATGAACGAGAAGGAACTAGGCCAGAAAGCGTGGGCTAGGGGGTGATACTTCTCTGGAGCCCAGCCTTTATCTTTCCATGTGCCAAAGGTTCATCCCCATCCATATATTCGTTTGGCCAATATTCATTAAGTACTTCCTATGTGCCTCTGTCTGACCAGAGAGAGATCTCTAAAGAAGGGAGGAGTGGCTTGTGTTTTCTCCAGCCAAATAATATCAATATAACACTAACCCTTATGAGATGCCTGTAATTAAGAGTTGACAATTAAAAAACTACCTTAAGTATCTTTGTGTCCACAGACGAGTTTTTTAGGCAAGCTGTATCTCATTGGACATTTTTCTCCCCTACGCTAACAGGAAATTCTATCTGAACCCCTTCTGCGCACCGGGGAGAATCTATGCGGCCCTCGCCAACACCACTCACATTCGGCTTTCCGAGGGACTCTGTCTGATGTAGGGAAGGAGAAAGCTACAACTAAGGAAAAATAAGAGTCTCCTCATATTGACAGCATAGCCTTTCCTTGGAGAACCATTTGGGAGCATGGCTCCGGGTAAGGGCATCATTCCAGCATCATTCCTCTACACAACTCTGGTCCACACCACCACCATCCTACCTCACCTCCATTATCACCACCAGGGCGGGCACAGGAAGCTGTGATGGAGATGAAGAGAAGAAAGGAAAGGGAAGCAGGACTGACGGAGAGGGGAAGAGAACAAAATGGCGGTGAAGAGGAGGTGGAGGGAGGATGTCAGAGGAGAGGGGAGATCTCACAAAAAGGTGGTAACAGAAATAAACAGAAGGGACCTGAATGAGAAGCCGAAGAGGAAAAGAGAAGAAATACACCACTGAGAGATGCCTCACGAAGCTTCTATTTATCTAATTTAAAACTTGAAAGTAAGGCCATATACCCAAACAAATGTGTTTTCTTCTCTGTGCCAATTATTCTGGTAACTATGAGGGACTAAAAACAATTCCAGCCAAGGGCCTCTCCTGAAGTTTCCTTTTTTCCCTATTTTATTTTATTTTATTTTATTTTATTTTATTTTATTTTTGTTGTTAGTCCCTCTTTTGATTCAAGCTTTGCATCTTCTTCCTAAGCACATTCCCTAACTTGGATTTGCTAGTCTGGCTCTGGTGTTTCAAATGAAGGGTTGGGTTTGAGGCTGCAGAAAGGTTCCTCAGGAGGCAGTATTAAGATAAGGTGTGTGAGGTAGGGGGACTTTCTCTTTCATAGTCCAACATTCTAAGATGGCTGTGGTCTCAGTCCTATAGACACTAGCTCAATTTCTTTTGCATCTGACACCCCCTTTAAATGTTGACATACCTTGTTAGTGCTTATGAAACCAGTGATTCCACAGAGAGGTGGTCCTACCTCAAAACATAAGTAAGTCAGAGGCTCCAGGCTTAGAGTAAAGGTAAAATCAGAGGTTCACAAATTACAGATCAAGGGAGTCACCAAGGAGTGTCTGTCTCATGGCTCACAAACTGGCCACTTTATTTAAAATACACAATATTTCAGGGGTACCTGGGTGGCTCCGTGGGTTAAAGCCTCTGCCTTCAGCTCAGGTCACAGTCCCAGGGTCCTAGGATCGAGCCCTGCATAGGGCTCTCTGCTTGGTGGGGAGCCTGCTTCCTCCTCTCTCTCTCTGCCTGCTTCTGATCTCTGTCTGTCAAATAAATAAAATCTTTTTAAAAATTAAATTTAATTTAAAAAATAAAATACACAATATTTCACATTCAGTAAAAAATAGACTATGAGTATTTCAACCAACTTTCCAATTAGAAAGCTTTTTCAGATGTCTTGCTCTGATTTAAGATAGCCTATGAGGGTCTTTTCCAACACTGGAGTAATTAAAAGGGTTGGAGGGCTAAAAGGTAAGGTCCTGGATCACCATCACTCTTTCCAGGGACAGGTTGTGTCCTAATTGTTGGTGATTTCAGTATCCACCTAGATGAACCCTCCCATGGCCTGGTCGAGGTTCCTTGAGCAGCATGCTGTACCCCAGTAATCCTGCCCACTACCCTCATCAGCCACTGACTCTTGTGATTTTATCCTAGAGTTTGTCGTTAATAACTGCACCCCACTCCATGAATCCCCCTCTCCAGCTCCACTACCTCCTGTCTTTCCCTGAGTCCAGTAATCCTTCCACCCACTAATCCCATAATCTATTGCTGCTCCTGGGTTTTCAGTATCCCTCACACTCCTCACGTCCTCATTTCCTTCCCCTTCAGCCTAGATTCCATGATCAGTCATTATTCTCACCACTCCCTTCCATGCACCCTCAACACCTTTGTGTCTCTTCCACGTGACTCTATTTACTTGGCCAAGTCCCAACTCTCCACCAACTCCATGCCTGCATCATGCCGTTAAACTTGGCTGGAGAAAACCATGTGATATACTAACCAGTATTACCTCAAAGTCATCTCAGGTTTCAGGAGGGTCCTCAATGTTGCTTGGAGATTGCACTATGCTCCCTCATCTGTTCTCTCTGCTGAATGGCTACCTCACACCTTCTCTTCCCTCAGATGCCCAGTGCCTCCTGTTGACCCAGCTTCCTTTTTCACTGAGAACATCACAGCAATGGAAAGGGAACTCCAAGCTCTCTCCACCATGACCACCACTTACCTGGAACCAGACCCGTAGATCTAGTTTCTCTCCTTATTACTGTGGAAGAACCATCTCAGTTCTAAGCAAAGTCTAACTCTTTCCATTTTGTACTAGATCCTATCCCATCTCTTCTACTCAAGGACATTGCTCCAGCAATTCTGCCTTTTTCCTACATCAATTTTATCCTCACTCCTAGATCCTTTCCATTTGCAACAAGCTGGTATTTCTGCTTAACATATTTCTTCCATTTTAAAATAGAAGAAAATAAAACAAAACCTTCCTTGGCCCCACTACCCCTCTGCTCCAATTTTCTCCACCCCTTTAAAGTAAATTCCTTAAATGGGTTTCTAATTTCTTGCTTCCTATTCTCTCCTGAACCCCTCTGGTAGGTTTTGGCACCCACTACCCCACCAAACCTGATCCCCACGTTGCTAAACCCAATGGCTAATCAGTCCTCCTCTCACTGTTACCGGCATGTGACATATGTGACTACTCCTTTCTCCTTGAAATGCTTTCTTCGCTTGACTTTTAGAACACTACACTCTCCTGGCTTTCCTCCTTCACTGACTTTTCTCAGTTTCCTTTGCTGATTCATTCTCATCAACACCTTCTACCATCTCCAAATCAAAACTCTTGGCTGCATATCACACATAAACCAATTTTATTCCCAAATTTATATCTCTAGTCCAGAACACTGTGAACTCCACCGACACACATCCAATTGCCTACTTGACATTTCTATTTGAATATTTAATAGGAATCTTAACATGTCCAAAACTAACCTTTCAATATTATCCCTCAAGACTTGCTCCTTCCAAGGTCTTCTCTATCCTAGTCAATGGCAGCTCCATTTTTCTGCTTTCTCAAAACTCTGGGATCATCTTTGACTCTCTCTTTCTCTCCACCCCATTTCCAACCCATTAGGAAATCCTCTTAAGCTACTTTCAGAATATCTGCAGGATCACTTCTCACTGCTAACCACCTTATACCAAGCCATCATCATTGTCATCACCTGGATTGTTGCAAAAGCCTCCTAAATGGGTGGCTTGTTTCTAATCTCACCCCCTTTGGTCATATGTAACCCCTTTAAAATGTTAGATCATGTCACTTTTCCACTCAAAACCTTCCAATGTCTTCCCATCTGTATTAGTTAAGGTAATGTTAGCTCTGAAAGAGATAAATCCCAATATATCAGAGGTAGAAAATAACCCATAGAATTCATTTTTCACTCAGAAAAAGTCCAAAAAACTTGTTCCTGTTCAGTGAGTGGTTTTTCCACAAGAACCCGGGCTCCTTCCATCTTGTGATGGGCCATCTGTACTACATGATTTCTAGTGTTGCCACAGAAAGAGAGCTTGGAGAATGGCTCATAGCAGGTCTGTAAGACAAGTACTGGAAGTGGTAGACATCATTTCTGCTACTTTTCCCTTGGCCAGAGCTCAGTTACCCATCCATACTGTAGTCCAGCCGTGTCCATAGTAGGAAACAGTCTGGTCAACAGCCAGTCTCTTCCATGTCATAGTCATAGTCCTTCTCATAGTAGAGGGAAAGCCCTTACAAGAGCCAAAAGGCCCTACATGGTGTCCTCCTGCTCCTTGTCCGCATCTCTGCTCCCTCCTCTCTGACCTCATTTTCTTTACTCAATTACCACAGTCCAGCCACATTGGCTCCCCGCTGCTTCTTGAACACTGCCAAGCATGCTTCAGATCAGGACCTTTGTTCTTGCTGTTCCCGTTTCCTGGAATGTTCTTCACCACCTTTGGATATTACATGTCTTCCTCTTTATAAGCCTTCCCTGGCCACTCTTTAAAGATTGCAACACCATCCTGGATAGTCCCAGCCCTCACTTCTCTCCTTCCCTGCCTTATTTTATTCCTTGGTACCTATCATTACCTCCCATTCTCTATGTTTTGCTTTTTTATCTGGACTATTGGCTACATACCAGAATATAATCATCATGAGAGAGTTCGGTCCATTTGTTCAGTGCTGTATCCCCAATGCCTAGAACAGTGCCTGGTACATGGGAAACAATCCATTTATTTGTGGAGTAAATGTTCAGGAGCACTGAAGAACATCATGCTTGAAGAACATCAGCCTTTTGCCATAAACAGTACCTCAGTACTTCTCTGAGAGACAGCAACTGGGACTCATGGGCTTTGGGGGCAGCTAAGGTGACATTTCTTATGCATGTCACCCTTCAAGTCCTCTTCCTCCTCCACCTACTTTCTAAATCCTGGGCTCCCTGGAGGGTTAATGCACTTTTCTTTCCTCAGCTCACTCGTTCTCATGGCTCGCTTGGCTGACTCCTGGTCAATGATCCTTCTGAGTATCTCCTCCAGCCTATTAACTCTCTTTATTTTAATTTTTTTTGAAGACTTTATTTATTGGAGAGAGAGAGAGAGAGAGAACGAACAAGCAGGGTGGAGGGACAGAGGGAGAGGGAGAAGCAGACTCTCTGCTGAGCAGGAAGCCCCATGCTGGGCTTGATCCCAGGATCCTGAGATCATAACCTGAGCTGAAGGCAGCCACTTAACCAGCTGAGTCACCCAGAGGCCCCTATTGATTCTTCTAAGATATTCTGCCATTGTCTTAGACTCTCCATGTCTTAAACTCATTTCTCTTTTCTTACACCCATTTAGTTCATTCTTTCACTTTCCTATGATTAATAATTTAAATTTTTGAGTGTTCCTTCATTTCTTTCATCTAAGAAGTGACTAAGCTCAGGACTTATTTCCACTTTAAAAATTCCTCTTGTATATAAGAGTTTTTTCCACTTTCCTTGCTCTGCCTTAGACCAAGCCCTTACCCACAGGGAATCACAGGGGTGGATGGTCCCATCACTGGCAGAGTCCCACTGCCTTATCCAGCTTCCTCTAGGACACTTCCGAGATGGGTGGCTCTCCCACCAGACTGCAGTTCTTTGAGGGCTCAGACCATGTCCTATTCATTGTGGGTTTACCAGCACGGTGCTTGACTTCAAGGAGGCATTTCTTAAAGTATTAAAAACACTTCCTGATGCAGTCTCTTCTATAGTTAATCCCTATTAGAAAGAACCCCTCCTAGAAAGAACCACTTAGAATTTTCAATCTCATTCTACCTCCCACATAGGCACAGATTTAGAAACCTTCAAAAGACCCATAATTCCCTCTGCCTTCAGCTCAGGGTCCTCAGATTAAGACTTTATATTACTTAGACAAACTTACATCTATGCTTTCTCTTCATGCCCCAGCCCCACCTTTTTTTTTTTTTTTTTTACCTCCTCCCTCCCCTACCTGGCCCAAGAATTTACCCCCCATCTGTCCCCCACCTTCTCTTGTTCCTCGTTACTGCTGTTGCTAAATAGTTGCATTCAGGAATTCCTTAGTCCAGTATGACTCATAGCTTCTTAGGAAGACCTCTCGGATTACCACCGGATTACCACCATCACTCTTTTGTCTGAATTCCCAAAGCATTCGTTGTCAGTCTGTCTCCTTGGCACTTAAAAGTGGGTTAACTTGCTTTGTATTTAAAGCTTTCATCAGCATGCTACTTGTTTCAATTGGATGTTAAAGCATGAGGCTTTATGTGCTAAGAACAGAGTAAGTTTATGTTCCATTTGTAGTCCTCATTCAATGTTTGAATTTCATGACATGAAATTGAATGAGTAAGTGAAAAATTTCCTGTATTCCTCTTAAATCAGGGACATGCAGTGGGCCCCGCCCATTCAGTTCATAAAATTATTGAGCTTTTTTAAAGATTTTATTATTTATTTGACAGGCAGAGATCGCAAGTAGGCAGAGAGAGAGAGAGAGAGGGAGGGAGGAAGCGGGGCCCCCCCGCTGAGCAGAAAGCCCGATGCGGGGCTCGATCCTCGAACCCTGGGATCATGACCCGAGCCTAAGGCAGAGGCTTTAACCCACTGAGCCACCCAGGCACCCCAAATTATTGAGCTTTTGCTATGAACTGGGCAGCAAGGTCAGAGCTGTAGATAAAAAAAAAATGAATAAAGCAGGGGCGCCTGGGTGGCCCAGTCAAGGGTCTGCCTTGGCTTAGGTCATGATCCCATGATCCGGCCCCCCTCCAGCTCCCTAAGCATCAGTGAGTCTGTTTCTCCCTCTCCCTCTGCCCCTCTGTCTTCTTGGGCTCTCTCTCTCACACAAATAAATAAATAAAATCTTATTTTTAAAAAAAGATGAATAAGGCAGATCTTACCCTGGAGCTTAGCCTAGAGGAGGACATATCGATAAAAAGCTTTTCATAGCAAAATCTGGCAAAGTGTATTGAAGATACAAAGTGTTAGGAAGGCAAATAATAGAGGAATTATGTCTAGCGGGGTCAGGAATGACTTCAAAAGCTAACCGGGACTACTACTGGCATTCATTAGGCAGAAAATCAGAAAAACGTACTTAGTCCTGGCAGAGGAGATCCACTTGATAAAGACAGATCAAATCAAATACAGATCAAAGAGATGTGAAAGGGCGGGTTGTTAGGAAACACCGAGAGGGTGGTGACGAGAGCACAAGCCAAGCGGGATGGGACGGGTAGGAGATAAAGCTGAAAGTTACACTTAAGCCAACGAGTGAAGAGCCTCTTGTAGGCTACATCAGGGCGGTGGCGCTGACGGGAAATAAATTGGGATTGTTAATACAGTTGGCGACTGATAGAGTCGAATTAATTCGGCCCGGCGTGCTTGTGGGCTTGAAGATAACTACAAGGGTAATCCAAAAAGCCGCGTGGAGGCCGAGTCACACGCTGTGAACCGGGGCGTGGCCGCCAGACAGCAGCGCACACACGCCACCCTGAGTAAGGGGCTGGGACCCGCCATCCCCACAGGGCCGGGAACCCGGGTTGGGCGGGAATCCGGTCCACGCACTCGGCGCGCTCGCGGGGACGTGGCGCTTTCCAGCCAATCCCGGTTACGCGACTGTAGAGCCAATGGATGTCCGGGAATGCTGCACGTCTCCGGCGGGTTCGTTGATGATTGGTCAGAAGGCTGCCGGCGAGGCGGATGGGAGCGGGGCGCGGAGCTGCTTCCGGTTGGGCGGTGCTTGTGCGCGTGAGCTGAGCCGGTGGGTGAGCTGCGGCCGCGGGACCGTGGGTTGTGGGCGCTACGAGGAAAGGTAGGTACAGCGGCCCTCGGTTCTTCCGCAGCCTCGTCCTTTTCCGCTTTCTTTTTGTCCTCGGCCCTCGCTCGCGACGCGGCATGGGTCCCCTTCGTTCGGGGCCCTTGTTTCTGCTAGCGCGGGGTACGGGCCCCGAGCCTGCTTGCGACCCCGGGGCCCTCGGCGCGCCGGGATGTGAGTTGGAGGCCGGCGCTCGCCCTCCGTGAGCGCTGGGAAGGGGCCTGGGTCTCGGCGAACTCCGGCTCCCGGTTTTGCGTTCTGGGGGGTACTGTTTTGTGCCTGGCTCGCCACGTCCTCGCCTGGGCCCCGTCTCTCACCGAGTCCCTCCTGTTTGCCTACTGAAGGTCGGAGAGCGGTGGGGTAGTGTTATTGTAACAGTTCTCTGCCACCTCCCACCAGCCGGCCTACCTGTGTCCTCCAGCGCAGCCCCAAGGCCACAGCCCGAGAAGAGGGTGCGTCTGCCAAGAAAGTCGTGTTCGCTGACTTTGAGGGTGTAGAAACGGGGCGGGGGGAGGGGGTCGGGGAGAAAGCCGGGAGACACTATGTGATTAAAACAAACACAAAAAACTTTGATACAATTTTAAAGAAAAGCCGACTGCTTCGAGCTTCCATGTTTGGCTGCATACTTTTGTCAGCGACGGGAAGTAGTTTTTAAAGCTTTAGTAGGGAATTGTATTTTACCTTTTTTGTTGCTTTTAGCTGTAGATCTTAGTTCTCATTTTTGGCATGCTGTGTTGAGAAGTAAAGTTAATTTACAACAGCTGGCCTGATTAAGAGCATAGTTAGGTGGTCGGTAGTTTTGAAAGCAGCTTTTGCACCTCGGCAAAAGTTTCCTGCTAAAGTTGTAGGATCTCAATTCCTGATTGTACAAATTCCCAGAGTAATGTCTCTTGAGAATTGAATTGCGATCACTTCCTGGTGGCATGTACCATAAAGTCAACGTTAATGAATTGGGAATAAGGTTGCTTCTAATACGGCTTAGTAGTTACGAAGTAGAGGACGTGTAATCTCTGATAAATTTATTTCTTGCTCGAGAGTGGAATACACAAGACAAATACATGTCTGACCTCATTCCTTGAATTTAGTTAACCAGGTAACAATGGCCATCGCTGAAGAATTTAAGTATTATAGTACAAATCTCTAAATTGTATTTACGGGTAGAGGATGAGTTGCTTAGGCCTAATCTGAGTTTTACAGTGATTCAGGGGTCTCCAGTAGGATTTGGGGGGGGGGATTGCAACTAGGAGGACCATGAACTGATAAAGGTGAGTTGGGCATGCCTAAATGGATGGTACTTGGTTGCAGCTTTGACATCAACTCCTATTGAGAACTCTCAATATAATTGTTGGCTTCGTTCATCTAATGATGTGTCACAAGATATGTATTTGTGGCATTTTCTATATGTTACACTAGTACAGGAGATCGGTAACTGATATTAACACAATTTTACTATAACATGGGTGTGCTGGGGTGTTCGAAGGACAGAGGTGTAGCCAGGGATAGCCACCGGACATGGTAGGCTGTAACATCCTAGATCCGTTGTGAACTCTTAAATACGGGTGTTGGTTGATGTTGTAATTTATCTATTAGAGTTAAAACAGCTGAAGTAACACTTTGCCTGTTGCTGCCTGATCACCAGTTCCGGTAAGGGGAATTGGGGGTTGGAGAGCAGGGGGGACCTATGTTGCTGCCAAGTACTGTCCAACTAATCCAGTGAAACGTATTGGTATATAAAAAATGCAAGACATTGTATTAGGAACTGTAGAAAGACACTAATTTGTAATAGCTGAGAGTCCTGCCTTTTAAAAATGTAGTGTCTATAGGGGAGCTAAGGAGCCAACTTCAAGTAGCCTATGATCATTATTGTGGAGTGGTACAAACAAGTTTTATAAAAGTTGAGAGGAATGGGTACGGATTACTTCCAGATGGAGTAATTGTCTTAGTTATGTCTTTTCATCTAGGACTTTAAAATTATTTATAGACATTTGGCACCGAAGGGAGGTTGAGCTAAAATAACTACCAAATTCTCAAGGACTTCATGTGTGTTAAGCATGCACTGCAACATTGCAACCAGAAGACAAAACTCCTGTCTCTGCGTTTTGCAAGGCATTCCTATGGCCATTAATTATGTGTTAAAGTTTCATCAGCACCAAAGGAAACTTTTTCTCCCAGAGGTTTTAGAACTTTTTTTTTTTTTTAAAGATTTTATTTATTTATTTGACAGAGAGAGATCACAAGTAGATGGAGAGGCAGGCAGAGAAAGAGAGAGAGAGAGAGAGGGAAGCAGGCTCCCCGCCGAGCAGAGAGCCCGATGCGGGACTCGATCCCGGGACCCTGAGATCACGACCCGAGCCGAAGGCAGCGGCTTAACCCACTGAGCCACCCAGGCGCCCCTAGAACTTTTTTCTTAATGTTTTCACTCTGTAACCAGAACACTTTAAAGTTTGTACTGAGCTGCTTTGGTTATAAAACTAAGGAAACCTGAGTAATGGTTTGTCATTCTCAAAGCTCTTCTTTAGGCAAATTTTGCAGATTTTGTATTCTCAGCTGTCATATAAATGTGTGCGCTCAGTACCACAAATAATTTAATTAGAATGTGTTAATGATCTGATGTAAATTTGCTTCGTCACTAGAGAAATATTAAACAAATGGTTTCTCATTATAACTTCTATCAGGTCACGAAGGATGACATTATTCCTTGGATGTGATAATCCATTGTGGTGCTTGCACTAAAATTGTAAGTGAGGAATGTCAGATAAACAGATAGCTTTAATTTCTATAGTTCATAACATTCCTAACAGCCTTAGTACATTTACACTGCTGTCAGGTTGTTCCCCCAACCCAAGATGATGTAGACACTTAGGGAGTAAGATCCTGTTTTTGCTGCATTATAGAGGATTGCCCTTTTTTTTTTTTTTTTTTTGCTGATTATCCAGCTCAGAGAACTGGAATTTTACTACCACACCCATTTCTCCCACTTGTTAACTTTGAGCAATGGGTCTCTGGTCAACCAGAATACCTGTGGGATCACTCAGTGCTCATGTTCTTGAGAAGTTGTATTTCATCCAGACATCTGAATTTTCCTGGAACAATTTCAGTGTTCTGTGACCAATGACTGGGAACAAAGGGAGGGATATGGCAAGAATTTAGAGCTTTCAAGGAAATTTTCGAATGGATAAAATAAACTCATTCTTAAGGCTAGTCTTTGTTATTGGAAGAAATTTAGGCTTGTGCTGTTAATCTTTTCTCCTTATAAATTAACTGGAGCAGTCCATGAAAATAACTGTGGAAGACCATTATTGGTGAGATATTTCAAAAGGATGATAGTTACTTGATATCTTTCCTGTTCTGTTTAATTTATGTCTCTAATATGGCATTATCTAGTAGAAATATAGTACATGTCACATGAATATAGTTTCACCTGAAATTGTTAAACAGATTAAATTGATTTTAATAATTTAATCCAGTACATACAAAATGCCATTTTTCTATGTAAAGTGTAACATTTGATCACAGCTTAATTTACACCCGCCAGTTCAAGTGCTTAGCAGCTGCATGTGATTCATAGCTATTATCCTGAACACTACAGGTCTAGAGTTTTTTTCAGAGATTCTATTTATTTTATTTTAGAGAGAGAGAGAGCACACGCAGGATCCAGGGGAGGGACAGAGGGAGAGGGAGAAACAGACTTTCCAGTGAGCAGGGAGCCCGACATGGGGCTCAGTTCCAGGACCCTGGGATCATGACCTGAGCAGAAGGCAGACACTTAACCGACTGAACCACCCAAGCGCCCCTAGATTTTTTTTTTTTTTTAAGAGAAAAAAAGTTAGATGTTTCCTTTGGCGAAGGAGGGACAGAATTTTGGAAGGAAAAACTTAGAGGTCATTTGAGAAATAGGAGATGGGGAGATGCTTTTTTTCCACAGCCATTGATTTACCTTCTAGATCACATGATAAAAGTTCATGCAACTAAGTATGTTTTCCTGATATCCTGTTTTCCATTGATGTGTAGCTGTGATGAAGAGGAAAGGAGAAAGAGAAGGGCCATTTAGTTTTCCATCATTTGGTTTCAGTTTGAAAAGATAGAGATGCTTCAGA
Organism: Enhydra lutris kenyoni; assembly: GCF_002288905.1. NCBI lineage: Eukaryota > Metazoa > Chordata > Mammalia > Carnivora > Mustelidae > Enhydra > Enhydra lutris. The sequence goes on along the minus strand of NW_019154111.1, from coordinate 13,683,142 downwards.
AATAACTGCACTAACGTGGTTCTTCAAATACCTTGTGTGAAAAGTTTTTTTATACTGTTCTCACATCTTCCCATATAAAATAACCTTTGTCTTGGGGGATATCCTTTGTTTCTACTTAAACATTTTTATGTATTGTATGGATTTAGGTAAATCTAGTACAGTCTTTTTTTTTAGTGTCTATATTCATAGAACAAGAGGCCTTTGTGAAAGTTTCTGATAGTCGGGAGTCGGTATATTATATGGGGTACAAAGAGTGTATATTTTTTAGAAGTTATTTATTTATTTATTTTTAGAAGTTATTTAAAATGCAGGGTTTTTCATTGTCCACTGCAGAGAGATGAAAGTAGGACCATTGGCTTTGTCCATCACGCGGTCCTTGTGACCTTTTTAAGTAGTTTCATAAGTGGTAGATGGAAAGCTAGATTTCCGGGGATGCCTGGGTGGCTCAGTCGGTTAAGCGGTTGACTTGATCCTAGGATCAAGTCCCTCATCGGGCTCCTTGCTTGGTAGGAGTCTGCTTCTCCCTCTGCCTGCTCTGCCTGTAGCTAGCTCTCCCTGCTTCTGCTCTGTCTCTCTCTCTCTCTGACAGATAAATAAATAAAATCTTTAAAAAAAAAAAAAAAAGATTTCAGGGTGGCAGTAGATAGTGAGGATCAGAGATAGCACCATAGACACTTCTATGGGAGAAGCAAAGGGAAGGGCAACCTTGAATGAATAGTGAGGTCTGGGAAAGACTGATTTTGGATTGTGGAGACCTGAGAAGTGTTGATTGACAGAATAGGGGAAGGAGGGGCGTCTGGGTGGCTCAGTGGGTTGAAGCCTCTGCCTTCAGCTAGGGTCATGATCCCGGGGTCCTGGGATCAAGCCCTGCAACGGGCTTTCTGCTCGGACGGGGAGCCTGCTTCCTCCTCTCTCTCTGCCTGCCTCTCTGCCTACTTGTGATCTCTGTCTGTTAAATAAATAAAATCTTAAAAAAAAAAAAAAAAGAATAGGGGAAGGAGCCTTTAGAGGCGTGGGATTGGAAGGTTAATGGAAAGAGAAAGGGAAAGGGATGGATAGATGATAAAGCAGAAGCTCTTGACTTTTACTCTGGAATTCTCTTATCCCTGTTATCAAGATGTTAAGCTTCAAGCTTAAATGTAGTTTTGCTTCTAAATCAGTGAGTTACTGTTAATTTCTGTATGTTACATGTATCAAAACTTTGTACAGTATCTTTTCCAGCCTTGGTAATGGGCTTCAGCATTTATTCCTATTGTAACATTTGGGGTTTGCAGGGGTTGTCAAAGAATTATGCAAGAATTGTTAGGGCATTTTATTCTGAGGATGTAAATAATTTTATATAAAATTTTCCTAAATGTGAAGTTCCCTTATTAATAGGATAAAGAAAATCTTCTGTTGCAGTGACTTGATTTTACTTGATTTTTTAAACCTCTAACATATAGATACTGTTTGGATATATCACAAAATAGATATTTATTGTGGAAAATAACAAAGTTGTTTCTTGTCCCTAAAGAGTTTTATTGGTCTAGAGAATTGTTTGTAGTTTGAGATGGAAGTTTTATTTTGCCCTAAAATAAAAACATACTCATTTTGGCATTTAAGAGAGCCATTAACTCTTTTAATTTTCTTCTGTTCACTGATTTGATTGATCAGTTGAATTATTGAAGGGCAAGCTGAAGAGTTATTCTAGAGCAGCATGTTTTACTTTAAAAAGTTTATGTCGTAAGGGGCGCCTGGGTGGCTCAGTGGGTTAAGCCTCTGCCTTCGGCTCAGGTCATGATCCTGAAGTCCCGGGATCAAGTCCCACATCGGGCTCCCTGCTAGGCAGGGAGTCTGCTTCTCCCGCTGACCTTTCTCCACTCATGCTCTCTCTCTCTCTCATTCTCTCTCTGTCTCAAATAAATAAAATCTTTTTTTTTTTTTTTAAGATTTTATTTATTTGACAGACAGAGATCACAAGTAGGCAGAGAAGCAGGCAGAGAGAGAGGAGGAAGCAGGCTCCCCACTGAGCAGAGAGCCCTATGTGGGGCTCGATCCCAGGACCCTGAGATCATGACCTGAGCCGAAGGCAGAGGCTTTAACCCACTGAGCCACCCAGGCGCCCCTCAAATAAATAAAATCTTGGGGGAGAAAAAAAAGGTATGTGATTTTTCTTCAGTCTCGTTTTTTAGTCTGGAGAAATAGCTTGAAAATGTTTTCTTTGCAACTAGTATTGAAAAGAGTCTTTATAATATTTAAAAAGTAATATACACAGGTGGTACACAGTGTGTATTCATTTACCAAATATAGACAACAGAGTACAATATTAAAGTCCACTCAACACCAGCCTCACCACCCCCCCATCTCTTCTGCCTTGAATCTGGGGGTAGCCACTGTTTTCATATAGGTGTTTATTCTTCCACGCCATTTTTGCGCATATGTCTTCTATTTTATACAATAAAAACAACCTCAGAGGTTGTTTGGTTTCGCTTTTTACATAAATCTTAACATTGTTTTGCAACTTGCTCTTTTGTTGTTCGCTTTACATGTCTTAGCGAATTCTCCATTTCAGCGCAAATAGATCCACTTTCTACCTTCGTGTAGTCTCCCGTAATATAGATTTAATATGTATTTACTAGTTCTCTGGTTTAGTTTGTTTTCCATTTTTTTATTATTATAAATGTTCATTATGGAATATATTTGTGCAAATGTCTTGTATACAAATTTGGACATTTTGATGGGAGAGCATGAAACAGAATACTGATAAAGTTTCAGAAGCATAGCTGTGTTCTGACATTGGTGGGAACAGCTTAAGGAAAGTCCCACCTTTTTCCCATTTCCCTAGCAGTCTCATGGTCTTGATTTCACATTGTTTCTTAACGGGTTTTCGTCAGTCTTACCAAGCATCCAGTAAGAGTACTATTTATTGATTGATTGATGTATGTATGTATGTATGTATTTTGGAGAATGGGCATCCCAGGAGTGACTGCCTCCAGTCATCTCCTTAGAGGTGTTTGTGTTTGACTTACTGATGCTGTCCTATTTACTGTAGAATGTTTTCTACAGTCTGTTGATGACTCCTCTGCCATTTCAGGACCTTCTCCCCCTTCCCCACTACACTGCTTTCCCAGGTATGGAATACAGTGTCCTTGTGTGCTTTACAGCCTGAAAGTTATTCATGGCAGCCTCAGGTTGTGCTTTTGTATAATCATCTCTCTAGGTTGTGTTGGGATTAAACCTATTTCTCTATTTGCTTTCCTCCTACTTTACAGAATCTTTTTTTTTTTAAAGATTTATTTTATTTATTTATTTGACAGAGATCACAAGTCGGCGAGAGGCAGGCAGAGAGAGAGGAGGAAGCAGGCTCCCCGCAGAGCAGAGAGCCCAATGTGGGGCTCGATCCCAGGACCCTGGGATCATAACCTGAGCTGAAGGCAGTATCTTAATCCACTGAGCCATCCAGGCGCCCCTACTTTACAGAATCTTTATGTAACATGCTCACCATTAGCTGTTGTAAGCATTTCTTTAGTTTACTGAATCCAAAGGACTCTATAAATCCAAGGTAATGCAATGTAACTTCCTTTACTATTTGTGGATTACAAGAAAAACATACATTGAAATATGTCTAATCTATTGGCATACTTAATTTCTTTATCCCCTGGAACAATTCATTCTAGCTCCCAATACTTTCAGGCAGGATCAGATATATGGAGTTTCTTCATATTAAGTATATTTTCAGGTCAGTTTTTTTTCCCCCCAAGCTTTTTCTTACTTATTTGTCGAGAGAGAGAGCACAAGCAGAAATGGAGCCTGACCTGAGCCAAAGGCAGGCACTTAACCAACTGAGCTACCCAGGCACCCCTAAGAGAAATAATTCTTAATCAGGAAGAAACAAGATAGGGTATTTGTTTGATTGCAGCTTTATTATTATATTTTTTTAAGATTTTATTTATTTGAGAGAGAAAGAGAACACGAGCAGGGGGAGGGACAGAGGGAGAGGGACAAACATTCCATGTTGAGTGGGGAGCCCAATGCAGGACTCAGTCCCAGAACCCTGGGATGCTTAACTGACTGAGCCACCCTGGCATCCCTCAGGTCAAATTTCTTAAAATATTACTTTGGCTATTTGAGAGGTTAGTTAAAATAGTGGTTCACAACCTGGCTGCCTTTTAAAAATATTAATAGGGGTGGGACTTAGTGATCATATTTTCTTGAAAGTCTTTGGGTGATTCTAGGGTACAATCTAGATTCAGAACCACTAAGTTAGAAGTCCTGCTGAAAGAATTTTCACGTTTTTAAAAATATTCACGTATAAATTGTGAGTCCTTGGACTAGATGATTCCACTAGTGACATCCTGGGAAAGTTGAAGTCTGGCTAGCATAATCTTCAAATTAGGGTAAAGTAATGCATTTACCTTTCATGTGCTGCAGTGGTCCTCTGTACTGAGCTTTTACTAGTTTCCTAGGACTGCTGTAACAAATTAGCACAAACTGGGTGGCTTAAAAGGTCAGATGCTTATTCTCTCATAGTTCTAGAGGCTAGAAGTTAGAAATCAAGGTGTTGGCTGAGCCATGCTCTGTCTGAAGGCCCTAGGGGAGTATCCTTCCTTCCCTCTTCCTAGCCTCTCGGGTTGCCAGGAATCCTTGACATTCTTTGACTTGCGGATACATCATTCCAATCCGGCCTCTTCATAAATTGGCATTCTCTTCTCTGTGTGACTGTCTAAATTTCCCTCCTTTTATAAGGATATCAGTCATTGAATTAGAGCCCACCCTCTAATCCAAAATGACCTCATTTTAACTTAATTACATCTGCAAAGATCCTGTTTCCAAATAAGGTCATATATATTTTTTAAGATTTTATTTATTTGACAGAACACAAGCAGGGGGAGCAAGAGAGGGAGAAGCAGGCTCCCGCTGAGCAGGGAGCCCAATGTGGGGCTCGATTCCAGAACCCTGGGATCATGACCTGAGCCAAAGGCAGATGCTTAACGACTGAGCCCCCAGATACCCCTAAGGTCACATTCATGAGTACTGGCCCGTTAGGACTTCAGGATATATATATATCTTTTGAGGGGACACAAACCCACAAACAAGCCTCATGCCTAATAGCTACCTGCCTATCCAGTAAGGGAGCCATTGGTTACAAGTGGAAATGAGTAAGAGATTTTCTGAAATTACAAAAACTGACTCCCTGCGGGGGGAAAGGCATTCAGAATCCATGTTCTACTGGTGAAAGATTAGTTAAAATATGAAAGTTGGGAAAACCTTTGCTCTTGATTTTTAATTTGATAAGTTTTTTTCTCTAAGACCATAGTGTTTCTAGACAATACTGTGGGGCATCTGTAGAGTGTGCTAAACAAGTTACCATCCAGCGCCCTCCCTGCGATTTTTTGGTCAGTATTTTTTGGTAAAGTGCCCAAGCCTTATGCTTGTTCATTAGAGTCAGTTGTGACTGCCAAGATTCTGAAGGTATGGAGTAGTACCTGGGGGTCTATCTGTACTTTGAACAGTACTCCAAGCATCCTCATGCCGGGGAAAGTCGGGGAAACATAGTATAAGGAATGCCGAAGCGGTTGTTCTCCGTCACTGTACCATCTGAATGGTTTGATCTCTGAAGATGGTTTGAAGTTGACCATGGATATGGGAGACAACTTGTTGCTATATATAGGACAAGGAATCTGCTCAAATAGTTCGTGGTTCCTGATATAATGATCACTATTATCACCTGAGAAGCATTTACAACTTCAGGTGCATGCATTCAACTTCAGAAATTCTAATTGAATGGGGGAATTTTTTTAAAGCTTCTTAGGTGATCCTAATAACCAGCCAGTTTTAAAGACCAGATCCCTGATGTAGTACAAAAAGTAAAGTTATTTGTAGTCAGTAGGTCTGAATTTAAATAAAGTTGGTCTTTTCGCTTTTAGTCTTAAGAACTTGGGCAAGAAGGTTAATGTGTTTTTAAAAGGGAGCCTACTTATAGGGTGGATATTTTAACTGATTCTTTGTCAGCTTCCAATCACATGAAGGAAACTGGTGAAAATTCCTCACCATAATATTGGAAAGTGATAGGCTACCATTCTTATTTTTTGGATTAAGTAATAATATTTGGGATAATATCAGATTAATAACTGGATATGAGCTTTTAATTTCTTATTTGATTATAGAGCACACTGTTTCCTGAATTAACTAACCTTTGTTTTTCTTTAAGATCTAATTATCATGGACCTGCGACAGTTTCTTATGTGCCTGTCCCTGTGCACAGCCTTTGCCTTGAGCAAGCCCACAGAAAAGAAGGACCGTGTACACCATGAGCCTCAGCTCAGCGACAAAGTTCACAATGATGCTCAGAGTTTTGATTATGACCATGATGCCTTCCTGGGTGCCGAAGAAGCGAAGACCTTTGATCAGCTGACACCAGAAGAGAGCAAGGAAAGGCTTGGGTAAGGCACCATCTCTCAGGGGGCTAAAGTAATTACATTTCATTACAAATCGGCTCATTCTTTTTTTTTTTTTTCTTCTGGCTTGGCCACCCAGTAGGACTGTTTTGAACTACATTTTCTGAAAGCTAACCACAGAATTGCTACCACTAAAATTTAATTAATTGCTTGCTTTCATAAATTTCTCCACTAACAGTTTTACCTCATTCTACAAAGCAAAGTCATTTTTGCTTAAAAGTACCAAATGCTACCGCACCCAAATTGAAATGCATCTTATTTTCAAAGGAACATTACGTGGGGGGGCCTCTTATCCCTGTTGTTTTTAATTTTTAAAAATGATGTGTGACCTATTCATTGTTCTCCAAGCCAAGCCTTTGAGTGGAAAATAAACTGCAAATGAGACCCCTGGGCTATTTCTGTAGTTTGTGATTTCTGAGAATATCCTTCACCCTCTTTGTTTTCATTCTCAGATATTTGCTTAATTAAAAACGAAAGCCTTTTAGAAGATTGTAATAAGTAACAGTCTTAATGTTGAGTGTGAGTTGCTTTTTTTTTTTTTAAGATTTTATTTATTTGAAAGAGAGAGAGAGCATGAGCAGGGGGAAGGGGAGAAGCAGACTCCCCTGCTGAGCAGGGAGCCTGACTTGGGGCTCGATCCCAGAACTCTAGGATCATGACCCAAGCCGAAGGCAGTCACTCAAGCAGCTGAACCACCTAGGTGCCCCTGTGTTGCTGTTTTAATAACAGGTGGGCCATAGTTGGGTTCTGTGGCTCTCAGCGGGCATCTTTTAACCTAGTGAGTTGATTTGGTGGAATCCCAATTGATTATTTCTGAGGATCTAAGAATATCTTTTTTTTTTTCCTTTTGGCTCATCCAAACCCTTGCTTTTTGAGGAAATGCATTATTAGTGAACATTTTCTCCTTAATGAGCACCATTGGTATAACTTTCTGAACTATATTTAAGAGATTTGTTTGGAAAGTTGTATTATGTAAGAATGTCCAAAAGTATTTTGCCGTCCTGGATAGGACTATGAGTAGAAGATGTTATAGAGGGACGCCTGGATGACCCAGTTGGTTAAGTGTCTGCCTTCGGCTCAGGTCGTGATCCCAGGGTCCTGGGATTGAGTCCCACATCGGGCTCCCTACTCAGCATGGAGCCTGTTTCTCCCTCTGCCTGCCGCTCACCCTGCTTGTGCTTTCTCTCTCGCTCTCTTTTTCCAACAAATAAATGTTTAAAAAAAAAAAGACGTAACAGAGTTTGTTTTGGGTGATACTTCAGAATAAATTTATTTTATCCTTTTATTGGATTATCTGCAAACTAAAGGATACAATATTTTATTCTTAAACACTGACAGAAATACTCCAAAGATTTTTGCTTTGTAGAATGAGAAACTACAAACATTTGAAAATAGGAAAAACAAATACATTAAAGAGTCGATCTTCTATTAGGTTGCTTTTCTAACTAAGAGACCATGCTCACTTTTAATTTTAATTTTATAACTGCTAACATTTGGGCTAAAAATAGGGATGCATGAGGGTGTCCTCAGTCTTCATGTCTTACCTATTAATAATGTGCATATCTCACCCACATCTGGGTCTGCACATGGCTCTTCACAGAATTACTCTTAAATAATGAAAGGCATTTAGCCTTGGTGTCAGTCAGTATGTTCTGGCTGTATGCAGGTAGTGGGGCTCTGCTAGCAGTTTTCAGTGGAGAGAATGTTCCTTTTTGTTATTAGTAAATAGCAAAATGTCAGCACATGAGCAGACTCTATATTTGATTAGAATAAGATGGTTAAGATAATGCTTTTCATAAAATGTATGAGCAAATAGTATTTGCTTCTAAATTTTGGAGATAATGAGAAATAATGTTTATTGGAAGTAAGGATTCCAGATGAACTTTTTTTTTTTTTTTTTTTTTAACTCGTTCATTGTGGCATTTCTAAACATTGTTTTGTTAGGTAACTACACACCAGAGGTTGGGGACAACAGATTCCCCACCCCCCAGCTGCCTGCTTCCACCTATATAGAAGGCAGGTGATGAGGAGAGATGATCATTGTTAACATCTATAGTTGCAGAAATTCACCATTATTTTTAAATCTTCAGTAATATTTAAAAACATTTTATTTAATAGAGTTTTCCCTTTTTCTTAAGAATGTTGACAGAATATTTTTTCTTATGTGTGTATTCTCCTTCTGCCATCCAAAGGAGTCTTAAGTGTACTTAAGTTTCTTTTTTTTTTTTTTTTTAAGATTTTATTTATTTATTTGACAGACAGAGATCACAAGTAGGCAGAGAGGCAGGCAGAGAGAGAGAGAGGAGGAAACAGGCTCCCTGCCGAGCAGAGAGCCCGATGGGGGGCTCGATCCCAGGACCCTGGGATCATGACCTGAGCCGAAGGCAGAGGCTTTAACCCACTGAGCCACCCAGGCGCCCCTTAAGTGTACTTAATTTTCATTTATGTTTCCTTCAAATGAGGTTTATTTGTTTTGAGGTGGTGGCCCTTAATACTCAAAAGTTTTCATCCTTGGCATATTTGCTTCAGAAATGAACTAGAGCAGTTCCTCATCCTTCCTTAGATCACAGGCCAACCCCTTTAAGAGTCTAAGGAAAGCAAAGGACTACCTCAGAAAAGTACACGTATGAATATATATAAAATTTTGCATGCTAAAAATTTCAGGAATATTATGCATCTTCCTGGAGCTTACTTACTTGGGTTCATTAAAACAAAACAAAAAACCCAAAGGATTTGCTTTTTGATTCTTGAAATGTAGAGGCATGTGTTACTTCTTAGAAATAACATGAGGTCCACTAAGTGTCGATCCTGAAATAAATGCTTATTTGGTGGCATCATAACTACATCTTTAGGGTCCTTCAGTGTCACAGGAGAAAAACACCATTAGCTTTATAAATTTGCACAGGTTTTAAAAGACCAGAGTTTAAAGCTTAGTGCCTAAAATAGGATATACCCACTTACACTGTACTTTTACAGCTGCCTACAGGCTGGATGGCCAGCAAAATAAGAATGGCGTGCGTGTGTTTGTGTGTGTGTATATACACACACACACACACATATTTATATATATTTATATATTTAAGATTTTACTTATTTGAGAGAGAGAGTAAGAGAGAGCATGATAGGGGAGAAGGTCAGAGGGAGAAGCAGACTCCCTGTGGAGCTGGAAGCCCGATGCAGGACTCAATCCCAAGACTCCAGGATCATGACCTGAGCCAAAGGCAGTGGCCCAACCAACTGATCCACCCAAGCGCCTGGCTTTTATATTTTTAAATGGTTATTAAAATATAGAGATATGTGATGAACCATATGTGGCTGACAAAATAAGAAACATTTACTATCTAACCCTTTCCAGAAAAAGTTTGCCAACCTCTGGGTTAAAGCATTTGAGATACGTCTGTGGGAATAGAGTGGAGTTCAGCCAACTTCATTAACAGACGTCCATCTTGAGCAGTCATATGCCTCTTTATCTGAATGATCCTTCTCTTTAGGCCATTTATAATAGTTTAAAATTTTCATTTGAGAATGGGAGGCATTCTGATACCTTACCCTTTTCTTAATGGTACAGTGGCATTATTGGTAGTCAGTAATACCATTTGGATATAAACTGGATTCCTTTGTAGATAATGCAGAAGTGTATAGTGAGTGTACTGGTATAACTTAATGTGTTAATATTTTTTTTTAACTCTCCAGGGTTGAAGTTGCAAAAAAAAAAAAAAAAATTTTTTTTTGTCTTATGCCCATGTAGATAGAGGAGGGTATTTAAGAGATAGCTTCTTACTGCTTTACCTTTTCTATTAACATTTTAGAGCAAAAGCTAGATTACACATTCTCTGAAGAAAAATTACAGAGTTTAAGGACTAGATGGTTAAGGCTAACAACATACCAATATCAAGATGAATCTCTTTTCATAGTGTCAGTAGTACTCTGTGATTTTAATCATTTTCCAATATTCATGAAATGAATGCAGAGTGGGAAAAGACATTATTTGCTACCAAGTGGCAGTCTTTTTCAATCCTGCAAATAGTAGGGCATAGGAGTATGCCAAGATTTCAGATCTCTTGGATGTTTTGAAGTTCCCATTCCAAACTGGGCCACTTAATTGGGTGACACTACATAGGTTGTCTGCGCCTCTATAAATGAGTGGTTGCATCCTTAGAGGCTTATATGTCATGCACATATTTCAAAATTCTTAATTAAACTTGAGATGGCAAGCCTGGAAGAAAACCTCATGAAGGGTGAAGTATATTGATTCTTTAGCTTTGTAGTTTTGCCTTATCATCTGTATCCTCACCCTCTCAGCTTATTAACATTCTCCTAAGCTCATGTATGTTGGGGCAGACTTTCTTATCACATCCTTTCCTCGGAGTTCTCTGTCTTTGTGGTTATATGTGAAAGTTCAACATAATGTATAATGAGCTGCTAGTTGTTTTTTAAAATAAACATGCATCTGTCTTTTTGTCTTTTTGTAACTTTGTGGACTTTTTTCCCCTCTGTTTTGGGATGTGTGTGTGTGTGTGTGTGTGTGTGTGTGTGTGTGTTGGGTTTTTGGCTTCTGTTTTTAAATCTTAACTTGAAGTAAAGTGATCCCAGAACTATCTTTGTATCTTTATATTTTTAACAAAAGTGTTAACCTTTTTTTAAAAAGCAACTGGATTTTTTAAAGTCTGGTTTAAATTTTTGAATTTTTAGAAAACCGTATCAGTGATTGTGATTATTTATCAAGAAATTGAGATTCTTCTAAAAGCAGTAAAGAAAAACATAAAGATTTGTGTGTTTTTTGATACAAAGAATGGAGAATGCAGATAGGAATGGATAGTCACTCCTGAGTTCTGACTGTTGGCTGTAACCTACCCCTAAAGGGATGAGACTAGGTTTGCTTTTGGATGGAAGTGCACCAGCCGTGGACTGTGCTTGCCTTATCTGGAAAGTTCATTTCAGACCAGTGACAGGTCACTTAATGAGAAAGACTTTCAGTTGCCTGTCTGGAAGGTTTTTTTGGAGACTTTTTTTTATGTCCATGCTTTAGCCCTGGGCAACACCTCTGGTTACAGCACACACCTGGCTTAAGTCTAGAGGGAGCCTTGTGTCCTTTTAACCTCTTGCTGGATTTCTCTGCATTTTCTACAGAAAGATTGTAAGTAAAATAGATGGCGACAAGGACGGGTTTGTCACTGTGGATGAACTCAAAGACTGGATTAAATTTGCACAAAAGCGCTGGATTTACGAGGATGTAGAGCGACAATGGAAGGGGCATGACCTCAATGAGGACGGCCTCGTTTCCTGGGAGGAGTATAAAAATGCCACCTACGGCTACGTTTTAGGTAGGTCCCTGCTATCTGGGGGAAAAAGCCTTATGGAGCTGGCATCTTGAAACGTAACTGTTTTGTCTTGTAGAATGATTGTAGATAAAATAGACGTGGATAAAGATGGGTTTGTGACGGAGGGGGAGCTGAAATCCTGGATTAAGCACGCCCAGAAGAAATACATATATGACAATGTTGAAAACCAATGGCACGAGTTTGATATGAATCAAGACGGCTTAATCTCCTGGGATGAGTACAGAAACGTGACTTATGGCACTTACCTGGGTAAGGGGCAAGATGTCAGCCTGATAGAGACCATGGTCTTGAGTCAAAGAAACAAATGGGTCACAAAGTGAAGGAAAGTGCTTATTTTAAATAGTCCAATGCTGAACTGATTTCCCTTTATTTTATTAACTTTCAATGTGTATATTAAGTATTTAATTTTGGTTTTCTAAGGTCTGGCATCTTCTGTATCTTTAGCATTCCAGATAATATTATTTTACCAAATTTTCTTTCTGTGATTCCCTCAGAGACCATTTTTGGAGTAGATCTCGTCTAAAAGGCTGCATTGTTTCAATAATGCAAAAGCAAGAGACTTTGAGATGTCTCTTGACATAGTCACACTAAAGTATTGGACCTGATGGGTGTTATATGCAACTGATAAATCACTAATTTCTACCCCTGAAAGTAATAATACACTATATATTAATAAATTGAATTTAAATAATATATAAACATATAATATTTATAATATATATGATATATATAACATATATAAAATGTAAATATAAATACTTTTTTTTAAAGTATTGGACCTGAAATTCAAACCAAATTAGATTCCTTTGTAACTCGTGGGAATAGAAAAATTACTGTCTTTCCTTAATAAAATAAATATCAAATATAATAGCTTTCCTTGATAAAATTTAACTCCTTTATTTTAGTATGTCTGCCAACCAAAGTTTAGAAATGAAATTTCCCATTTGTTTTCTCTGGCACATGAGTTTATCAGCCTGCTATGCAAATGCTTCAAGGCAAATAAATGTGACTTTGATTGCTTTCTGTTGATTTGGTAGCTTATGTGCTTGGGCCACCTGTTAGTAATTTTCTTTTTCTTATTATTTGCCTGTTGCTGAATGCTAGGTGGCAATCTTACTGAGTTGATGACTTAGGATGTTTTTGTTAGTGAGAGTCCTGTACTTGGTTACAATTTGAGATAAGAATGTATAAATGTTACTTCTTGCATTTTTATCCTGGAAGTTAGGCAGATTTCTGGGTTAAAGCAGGCATTCTCCACCACTGATTAACAAGCAGTGAGTGTATAATAAGTCTGTTTCCCCCGCTGGATAGCCAGCTGTCTGTGTTAGTTACAGGACTGCATGTATTTCTAGTGAAGAAACTTATTCTGTGTTGGGCTTGTTCTCATTCCTAAGACTAAAGTGGCAATCTCTCTTCATGCTTGACACTTAGCCAAGAACCAAACATATCCTTCACCCAATTAAGAACATGTGTATTAAAAGTCAGTGCAGATGGAGAGGCACCCCGTGCTTCTTGCTTTCTGGCTGAAAGCCAACACCCTCCTGAGTTATTTGGACTTACAAAAATAGAGTGAAGGGTAGGCTATTGGTGATCTAAACAAAATGGTGTGTTGATAAATCTCCATTCAGACCTACGTAGGCACTCACTTGCTATCCAGAATGAATCTTAAACTCTTTGTATGATTATGTGCGTAGAAATCTGCTGAGAGCTCTGTTGCTCGATAGGTCAAATGATTCAGTGTAATGGGTGTCTCTGCTGAGACTGCGGATGGAAGCACTCCCGAGAGAAGCTGTATCTTTGTAAGGCATCTTTCCCTCAAGGCATGTGGGTGGTTAGTGCCGGGGTAATGAGGCGACTTGCAGAAGTGTTGAGGGGCTTTTTGTGAGTATATTCTTGATTCAGTTTTTGAGTTCAGGCATAAATCATCGTAGCTTTTAATTAAATTCTGTCTTAATGAATCTGCTTTCCACAAAAGGAAGGTTAACTCTGTCTCTGCCATAAGTAAAAATTTAAAAATACCAAGATCCATTCTGGCTGTGCCAAAACTAGATCAAGAGCCTGCCCCAAATGATACTGGCTGGATAGCACAGAAAACGTACTTGGAATAGATCTGGCACTCCAGGCAATGACAGCAAACACAGGAGTTTAGTTATTAAAAGTCAAGTTTTTATCTTCCTTCTTCATCTTTCTGTATATCCATGATTGCAGTCACCACGTTTTACCCTAAGCAGAGAAGAGGGCTCTTTGTTAAGAATCTAGTCTTAATGTATAAGTTGTCTTCTATTACCTTTTTTTTTAAGGTTTTGTTTTTTTGACAGAGACCGCAAGGGAGGGAACACAAGCAGGGGGAGTGGGAGGGAAGCAGGCTTCTTGCTGAGCAGGGAGCCCGATGTAGGGCTCGATCCCAGGACCCTGGGGTCAAACCACCCAGGCACCTCTTCTATTCTTATTTTTGTTACGTAGTTAGGACTGAAACTTTATTTGTTTAGAAGAGATGACTTAGTATCTTTAAAGAGTTGTATATTTTCCTTTAATTCTCCATCTTCAACCGTTACAGTTGTGACTATCAGAGATACTCATGATTCAATAAGCCATCTTACTGAATTTTGACACTTGACAAAGAATGAAGCTTCGAACTGCCCAACTCTCAAAGTATAGCAGTAGTTTGTTTTTGTTTTCTAAACTGTGCTTAATGTATGGAAGGATTGAACGACAATATCAGCAATCAGCAGTGTGATGTTAATTATTAAAGGGGTCCTGTGGGTTTTTTCATAAAACTAGTGTATCTTTTTTTATTTGATCAGTATGTTGTAGCAAAGATTGTTTCTTAGGTTTAATGTGATGTCTTTTACATTTCATAATATCTTCACATGTTTCCTTTTGGTCCACACAGCAGATTGAAAGGGGTTTTTTGCTTGTTTGTTTTGTTTTTCCTACAGATAACTCCTTAACATTTTTTTCAGCTTAAACTGAATTTCATTCTTCTAGATTCTTATATAGAGTCTAAATAACTACTGCTTCTGTAGTTCAGCAAACAGATGTTTAGGTCCAGCTTCAATTTGGTTGTAATCTAATGTTTATTTTTTGTTATGGCTTTATTGAGGTATAATTGACAAATAATACACTGCACATAATTAAAATGCAAAGTTGATGAGTTTTGCCATAGGTATATACTAACGGACCCATCACTACAATCAAGATAAATGAATATAGCCATCACCCAAAAAGTTTCGTCATGTCCCTTTATAGTCCTCCCTATCCCTGGGTAACCCCTGACCTATTTTCTATAACTCTGGATTAGTTTTGCATTCTATAATCTTACAGAAATGGGGAGGGGGGTGTTGGCAAGCGGCAAGCAGTACTTATAACTCATGGTAGATCTCTGAGTTGGCTGAAAAAACTAAAGTGTGACCTTTCAGAGGATAATATTCTGTTGACTTGAATCAAAGTGGCCTTAATACAAGATAGGAGGTCTTTGATATCTAGCTTCTCAGTGGGAACCTAGTGTTCAATAAAAATAGCAATAGCTAAAACTTACTGAGAGCCAACTATAAGCTAGGCACTTAGATTTATTCGCTCATACACACCTCCTAATAGTCCTGAGCAGCAGGCACTGCTATCATCATTTTACAGATGAGTAGATTGAAGCACAATTTAGTTACTTGCCCAGTCACACAGCTAGGAGGTGGTAGAGTTTAGGATTGAAACCGAAATAGTATGACTTTAGAACTACCACTGTCTCTCAGATATAACCAGAAAGCTTGAACCTTCTAGTAGCCTTGACACCAAAAGTAGCAAAGTGTCACATAATAGGTTACATAGCCAAGGAGCCAGGGTTCCATTGGAATGGCAAACATTTACATTCAATTTGCACCTGACTTTGACTACCAAAACTGAATGCTTTCACACTGTTACAGTTTTACCTGTGTAGTTGGGTTATTTCTTCATTGCTTGATTTATCTTTCTTGTAAATTGATTTCCTCAGTCCACACATTTTCATGTTTTGTGGCAGTGTTATGATTTGACCTAAACGTCTTGTTTTGTAGATGATCCAGACCCTGATGATGGATTTAACTATAAACAGATGATGGTTAGAGATGAGCGGAGATTTAAAATGGCAGATAAGGATGGAGACCTCATTGCCACAAAGGAAGAATTCACAGCTTTCCTGCACCCTGAGGAGTATGACTACATGAAAGATATAGTAGTACAGGTTGGTGGAGAGCAGTGATTCTCAACGGAAACCCAGTTCCTCTTTTTGTTGCTTATACTGTTTTTCCTCTTTATTCTTTACTCTGTATCTGGAAGAATGACTTGCTTTTATTTTTAAGCAAGCTCTAAGCCCCAGTGTCAGGCTTGAACTCACGAACCTGAGATCAAGAATCACATGCAATACTGACTGAGTCAGCCAGGCGCTCAAGAAAATCCTGGGGGTTTTTTTGGTTTTGCTTTATTTTTTTTTTTTTAATAACACATAATGTATTATGTATTACTCCTGTACCCCAGGAGTACAGGTCTGTGAATTGCCAGGTTTACACACTTCATAGCATATACCTTCCCGAATGTCCATAACCCCACCACCCTCTCCCTACCCCCTTCCCCCCGGCAACCAAAAATCCTGTTTTTAAAAATGTCCCATAACCAGTGATGAGACACTAATAACAGTAATATTGAAGAATTCTCACAGAAGGCAGTTACCAATAAAACTACAGACTTTCTAGTTTTGTAAACATAAAATACAGACTATAGTTATAGACATACTGGTCGCATCTGTTAGGATGACTTCAGCATGACTCGGTCTATCCTGCATCATCATGGGCTTGGTGGGATAGGTCATTTTTTAAACGGTACCAGTGTTTTCCAAGAAAATTCATAGTTATTTTGGATTGAAGCATAAAAAATAAGTGATGTTTTACCATTTTTTAGCTGGGGAAAAGGCAGTTTCCTGTGTGTGTGTTTTTTGTTTTTTTAAGATTTTATTTATTTATTTGACGAGAGAGATATCACAAGTAGGCGGAGAGGCAGGCAGAGAGAGAGATAGAGGAGGAAGCAGGCTCCCTACTGAGCAGAGAGCCCGATTCAGGGCTCGATCCCAGGACCCTGGGATCATGACCCGAGCCAAAGGCAGAGGCTTTAACCCACTGAGCCACCCAGGCGCCCTCCTGTGGTTTAACCATACCCACACATAAACATATATGTGTGCGTTTGTGTGTTTTAATGAATGATAAGGTATTGCCTAAATCTCATCCAGATACTTACTTTGTCTCCTCTTCTGTCTAGGAAACAATGGAAGATATAGATAAGAATGCTGATGGTTTCATAGATCTTGAAGAGTATATTGGTAAGTCTGTTTCTACTGTTTTTCCTAGGAGAAGCTGAGAAGCTCTCTGGAAGTGCGTTAGCGCATAGAAATAATTTACCCCATGGGTCAACTCTTAGCGTGTCACTAAGGCCAGACGAGCATGAGGAATAGTGGGTTGTGATAAAGTATCTGAAGCAGCACTGTCCAGTCAAAATGTAAATGTGAGCCACATGTGTATTTCTACTTTTCTAATAGCCACATCAAAAAAAAGTTTCTTTAAAACATGATTATTTTCAATAATATATTTTATTTAACCTAATATTCTAAAATTCTAGACTTTCTATGTGTTATCAATATAAAGTTAGGATTTTTTTTTATTCTGTGTTCAAAAGCATATTTTACACTTGCAGGACATTTCAGTTCAGACCAGCCACATTTCAAGTTCATGATAGCCCCATGTGGCCAGCAGCTACCATATTGGATAGCAGTGATACAGTGCATCCCATATGCCTGTGGAATTGACAGTAAAGAGTTGCAGGGAGCCTAGGTTGACATTAGGAAACCCAAGAGAGGAAGATAGGGAATAGAATAAAAGAGATTGGTGGGGTGCCTGGGTGGCTCAGTGGGTTGGGCCTTTGCGTTCAGCTCAGGTCATGATCTCGGGGTCCTGGGATCGAGTCCTTCATCGGGCTCTCTGCTCAGCAGGGAGCCTGCTTCCTCCTCTCTCTCTCTGCCTACTTGTGATCTTTGTCTGTCAAATAAATAAAATCTTTAAAAAAAAAAAAAAAAGATCGGTGGGTAAATAAATGACCACGACTTGCTGATTTCTCTTAGATCCTTTCTTTGTTCCTTTTCATGATTTTCTGTTGTGTTTTCTGTCTAGGTCTTCTGTCTCCTTTTTTTTTCAAACCTGTCCCTTGAATTAAACAAGTTATTTCTTTTCTCAGATTTTTATCTAATTATACTTGCTATTTATATATAGGGTTATTTACTTAAATTACTCCCTGAATATTTACCCTTCTTTTCTTCAAAGACTCACTGATGTGTTTTGAGTTTTTTAGAAAAAGAGAGATGAGCAGTAGAAGATAGTTCTTTTTTTTTTTTTACCAAAATGATTATTTTTAATAGAGTTCATTAGCACAGTGGAAATAAATGTCTGGGTGCACTTACTGAGCCTGTTTCAAAGTTGACTATTTCTGCCTTTAAATGTTTAATTATTTTCTCTTTTGTTCTTGTCTTTTGCCATTTTATCACCATTGCTAAAACTGAGGAACTCATTTGACCCTCCAGAGGAGAGGAATTAAGGTTTATAACTGTTAAGTACCATCATTTATCAAGCACTGAGGTCAAATAAGGAGATACTTCTTTCTACATCTCTATCGTATAGGTCCAAGGGCAGAGGAATTGTATTTTGAAACTATTAAAACTATCAACTGTGTGTATGTATGTATGTATGTTACTTTCTTTTGTGAATGATCAACTAATGTAAACAGTTTTACACTGAGGAGGCAGGGAGACCTGAAAGTCTCCCAAGCAGTGTCTCCCAGTTCCTGGGGATTGTGCTAGTTTCTACCCTGTTGAGGAAAGAGATCATAAACCACATGGTCATTGTCTCTCATATTTAGCATTAATAAGAAGTCCCTGGAGTTATACTGTTGAGTATTTTTAGTCTTTAAATTTGTTATAGAGGCACCTGGGTGGCTCAGTTGGTTACGTGTCTACCTTGGGCTTGGGTTGTGATCCCCGAGTCCTGGGTTTGAACTCCATGTCAGATTCTTTGCTCAGCAGGAAGCTGCTTCCCCCTCTCCGCTCCGCCTGCTTGCTCACTCTGTCAAATAAGTAAATACAATTTTTTTAAAAAAATGAAAAATAAATTTGTTACAGAACATTGCAAACACATAAAATTAGAATAGTATAATGAACCCCTGTGTACCTGTGCCCAGCCCTAACAGCCATCAGCCCATGGCCAGTCCTTTTAAATCTTCAACTATTCCCCCCCCTTTTTTAAATTATTTTGAAGTAAATACCAGTCATCATCTCATCTCATCTGTAAGCATTGGGTTATGTATCTCTAAAATTTTTTTGACATAATCTCAAAAAAGTTTTTGAGATTATATTAAGGATTAAATCATTTTTAAATAGAAAATTCAATATTATTGTCATCTTATTTAGGTTTAAAATGTACTTAAATTATAGTTGTTTTTTTAAGATTATTTATTTATTTATTTGACAGAGAGAGAGATCACAAGTAGTCAGAGCAGCAGGCAGAGAGAGAGGAAGGGAAGCAGGCTCCCTGCTGAGCAGAGAGCCCAACTCAGGGCTCGATCCCAGGACCCTGGGATCATGACCTGAGCCGAAGGCAGAGGCTTTAACCCACTGAGCCACCTAGATGCCCCTGTATTTTTTTTTATAGTATTTAATATACTATTAATAGTATGTCTTTCAAAGAGTGCCTGGGGGCTCAAGCATCAAGACTCTTGATTTTGGCTCAGGTGATGATCTCAGGTCAGGGTCATGAAATTAGCACCTCATTAGGCTGTGCGCTCAGCGTGGAATCTGCTTGTCCCTCTCCCTCTGTTTGCTTGCTCTCTCAAATAAATAAAATCTCTGAAAAAAATAAAAATATATAAAAGTATTTTTTTTCATTCATTTGTTTATTCAAAAGTATGTCTTTTAAGTACACATTTATTCCCTCTCTAATTCAGAATTTCCTCATAGGTGTACTGTGAAAGTTCTTCTTGGCCCGCAGGAGAGCCAAGGTAGGGCGCTGGCCCAGCAGCTCATACAAATACATTTTCTGAATGTGCTGTAACATAGATAAAGAACTAGGAAGTCCTGCTTTGAGTTATTCCTTCTTTGTTTTTTTTTTGTTTTTTTTTTTTTTTAATATTTTATTTATTTATTTCACAGAGAGAGAGATCACAAGTAGGCAGAGAGGCAGGCAGAGAGAGAGGAGGAAGCAGACTCCCCGCCGAGCAGAGAGCCCGATGTGGGGCTTGATCCCAGGACCCTGGGATCATGACCTGAGCCGAAGGCAGAGGCTTAACCCACTGAGCCACCCAGATGCCCCTCCTTCTTTGTTTTAAAAAAAAAAAAAAAAATAGTAGGTCTACTCTTAGCCCTCAAATTCAGAAAGACAACAATACCAAATGACAATAATATAGTTTAGTAACGAGTTCATCCTTTATTCAAGGGAAAACAGTCCACGGATTGGGGAGTGCAGTGCCTAACAAGCAGTGGAGCACTTTTCCCAAGGGATTTTGGGCAAAAGTGAGTTTTATAAAGCATTAGAAGTAGTAACAGAAACAGGATAGGATTGGCTAGAAGGAGTGGTTCCACAGTGTAATGGTGAGCATTCTGGATTCTGATTGGCTAGAAGGCTAGGGATTTCCTTATAGGGCTGGCAGGTCCTGTTTTCTAGGGTCAGGTGAGCTGCAAGTGGAGTTGGAGAATTGTGATTGGCATATGTTAATTTCCTTGCAGGGTGGTGTTTCCCCTAAGCGCAGGCTAACTTGGGTTCAGATCGGTGGTGGTGTGGGCCGTGCTACTTGAGCAACCTCATTTTGTGGGTTTCAACGTATGAATTAGCTTTATCACAACTAAATAGCTACCTTTCCTTAGAACTGCTAGACATATATAAGGTGTGTTCCCATACCTTGTATGCAGTGCACATATACTTACTTCGATGTAGTAAACTCAGTAGTCTTCAGACTTCTTCACTCACATA
Source organism: Enhydra lutris kenyoni (assembly GCF_002288905.1). NCBI lineage: Eukaryota > Metazoa > Chordata > Mammalia > Carnivora > Mustelidae > Enhydra > Enhydra lutris. The sequence goes on along the minus strand of NW_019154111.1, from coordinate 13,662,334 downwards.
ATTCTGAAAGAATTTTGCCAAAGAGTATTCCCTTATACATTTTAAAGTTGGCATCTACAGTATTTAAGTAGAAGTTCGTATTTTTTTTAAAAGATTTTATTTATTTATTTGAGGGAGCAAGCGGGGGTGGGAGTACGGAGAGGCAGAGGGAGAAGCTGACTCCCTGCTGAGCAGGTAGACCGACTTTGGGCTCAGTCCCAGGACCCTGAGATCATGACCTGAGCCGAAGGCAGACACTTAACCAATTGAGCCACCCAGGCGCCCCTAAGTAGACATTTAAACAATTGTGAAGAATCTCTCTCTTGGCTGTAATACTGAATTTTAAAGTACCTTAACTCTTACATAAATCTAGTAAAATTCAAGTACCATAGCAACTTCTTACCTATAGTGTTCATATAAGTAATTTGAACAAACCAACTTTATTTGTTTATTTATTTATTTTAGTTGGGCGGTGGGGCTGGTGGGAGAAGGAGAGGGAGATAGAGAATCCTAAGCAGGCTTCATGCCCCACACAGAACCTGACTCAGGTCTTAATCCCACACCCCTGAGATCATGACCTGAGCCGAAATCAAGAGTCAGATGGTTCACCAACTGAGCTTTGCAGGTGCCCCTGAACAAACCAACTTCAGAAGATAATTAGGAAAGTCACATTTGGACTGAGTATTCAATAGTCCCCAAAAGTTGATTTTTTGAAATGTGATAATGGACATTATGGTGTATATATAGCCATCATTTTTAGAGATACATTTTTAAAAGTACTTAGTAATTGGTTATACACAGTTTGGGTTTCTAGCATACACTTCTCAAGTTTTCTTGAGAATTTAACATAGCACCTTTCTAAAAGCAATACATTTAGCTAGCTACCTTGGGTGGAAATGGAATGTAGGGAACAGCTATCTTTTAAAAGTTTATCTTTCCAGATGCTAGTCATTGCCCTTTATTTCTGCATTTCTTGAGGGCTAAGGATTCTCTTTGCACTCATATTACAATCAGCAACTAAAAACATTCTTCTTCTTCTTTTTTTTTTTTTTTTTTAATTCAGTTTAGTTAACATGTAGTGTATTACTAGTTTCAGGGGCAGAATTTAGTGATTCATCAGTTGCATATAACACCCAGTGCTCTTTGTGTCGAGTGCCATCGTAATACCCATCTCCCCATTATCCCATCTCCCACCCTCAGTTCCCTATAGTTAAGAGTCTCTTATGGTTTGCCTCCCTTTCTGTTTTTATCTTATTTTTCCTTCCCCTGCCCTATGTTCATCTGTTTTATATCTTAAATTCCACATATGAGTGAAATCATACGGTATTTGTCTTTCTCTGAGTTACTTTGCTTATTAGCGTAATACTCTCTAGTTCCATCCATGTTGTTGCAAATGGCAAGATTTCATTCTTTTTGCTGGCTGAGTAATATTCCAGTGTATGACTTTACCACATCTTACCCATTTATCTGTTGGTGGACATCTGGGCTCTTTCCATATTTTGGCTATTAAGTACATTAAGCAGTTGGAAATATTCTTGTTATAAGGTCATTGAGTAAGCCTGAGGAAAATGCCTTGCTTTCTCTGACCTAAAATACCTTTGTAATTGCCACTAGGTTCCAGACAGATGGATGAGGAAGAAGAGTTAAGCCAGATTACCATGTGGCAGTCTTGAGAAAAAGACAAACTTACCTTTTGCATTATGTACATGTGCGTGCAGGTGACATGTACAGCCATGATGGAAATGCTGATGAGCCAGAGTGGGTAAAGACAGAAAGAGAACAGTTTGTTGAGTTTCGAGATAAGAACCGTGATGGGAAGATGGACAAGGAAGAGACCAAAGACTGGATCCTCCCCTCAGACTATGATCATGCAGAGGCAGAAGCCAGGCACCTAGTCTATGAATCCGACCAGAACAAGGTAAGTCTGGCTAGGCCCAAACAACCTGGTAGCGATCGAATAGGGAATTGCCTAAAACATTCCTATTGAGGTACATAGAGCATGTAAGGTCTTAATTGGTCTAAGCCTGCTACAAATATTAAGTCGACAATTGAAAATTTACAGGGCAGTGCTAGCTAGGTGATCTCATTTTAGAAATCCCTTTGCTCAGTAGTGTTCACACCATCGGAGGCATTTGGCTTCAGGATGGAGCCTCTGTATATAGCCTGTATCCAGTGTGTGTCATCTGTTGTCTTCGGATCCCCAGGAAATTTTCTCTGCTTTTTTCCCTTTGTTATTTCCTTTGTGCTTTTACCTATTACAGGCTCATCTGCCTGCTCAGAGTTGGTCATTTCCTTCTTAAATACACTTTTTAAAATTAAGTTCTTTGTAGTAGGTTATAAATCAGCATTTATCTGGAGCTGGTTAAAAGTTTTCTTGATCATTTATCTGAGGCATTTGTTTCATAAAAAGAGCAGTAGTCTCACTAAGTCGTCACCTTTTCAGCAATTGAATGCTCTGCCTAGAGTAGGCTGAAAATCAATCTAAAGATGGAGGGGTTTGTATTCTGAACATTCTCCTGTCTAGGCCAGTCTTTGCTTTCAAATGCAGTGTCTTATCGTCTGAGCTGTTTTAAGGGACGGTCTGTTTTGAGTTCTTGCTGCAGTCACTTCAGTAGCCAGGTGCTGTGTCTTGAGATATGTGAGAAAAGAAAACTCTCAGGGTCATCCCTTGTGAATCCGGCCTAGATAATTTTTGAGCTGAGTGTCTGAGCCTCCGTTGGGGGTTGTGTCTGGAATCTGTTGCTGGCTAAGGCATAGCGGGGGTGAAGACTTCGTGCGGACGTTAGCAGATTTTATTGTTCCTGTTAGGCAATGACTGGATTCACTTTAAAGTATTTTCCCCAGTTCTTCCTGTCTCTTACCTATACATAGGAGATGGCCCACATTTTGCTTGATGCATTAAGTTACTGAGCTGTTATTTCCACCCTTCCACTTTTAACTTTCTTGATAAGAAAAATGTGTTAATTGCTATTTTCTTCCCTCTTTGTATGTTGTGGAGGGTTGGGGGTGACGGTTGAGTTCACATTATTTTAGTGGGAATTAGAATCTTAAATCCTGACTAACCCCGTTTTGTTTTATAGTGGTGTTTTATAGCGGTGTTGCTAAATTGGGAATGGGAAATCGTTTTTTCTCAATTTACTCTTCTCTCTAATTTCAGGACGGCAAGCTTACCAAGGAGGAGATTGTTGACAAGTATGATTTGTTTGTGGGCAGCCAGGCCACAGATTTTGGTGAGGCCTTAGTACGACATGATGAGTTCTGAGCTGCAGACAGAGGAATCCACATTTCTTCCAAAGTAATTTATTTTTACAGCCTCTGGTTTCACATGAAATTGTTTGCGCTACTGAGACTGTTATTACAAACTTTAAGACCTGAAAAGGTGTAATGAAAACCATCCCGTCCCCATTCCTCCTCCTCTTCGAGGTACTGGAGGGAACTGTGCTTCTGAGGAACAACTCTAATTAGTACACTTGTGTTTGTAGATTTACCCTTTGTATTATGTATAACATGGTGTGTTTATTTTTGTATCTGTTCTCTGGTTGGGAGTATGATATGAAGGATCAACATCCTCAACTCACGCTGTAGGCAAACGTTAGCCCTTCACTCTTTCTCAACCCTTGCCATATAATTTTTGTAATTCTGACTTAACTAATTTTTTAAGCCTGAGATCAATAAGAAATGTTTAGGAGAAAGAAAAGGGAAAAAATACACCCCACTATTTTATTTAGAGAGATGACACTTCATCTTGCCTGTTGAAAACTGTTTCCGTAAGTAGTAGGGGCTGCATATTCCATTCAGTTGCTCTCAGTCCAGGAATTGATTGTGGCATTATCTGGGCGAGGACCGATCCCTGTGCTGTCAGAAAGCTTGGCTCGACTTGATTTCGTTCAGTTTTTTTCTTCCCAGTAGGACTAGCTGTTTGCTAATTTTGCCAGGCACAGCTGTGGTGGGAAGAGTTAGGGCCAGTGTCTTGAAAATCAATCAAGTGAGTGTGATCTCTTTACAGAGCTATACATAGAAACAGCTGGAAAACTAAGGGAAAAATACAAGTGTTTTCAGGGCACACACTTTCTTTTGGGTGTGCATCTGTTGAAGTGCTCAAGACTTTCTTGCCTTTTGAATCACTGTGAGTGCCCCGTTCAGCTCCTATTTCCCCAGGTGTTCCTAGGAATTAATCTTGCTTTCACTACAGTTAAAATGTACTCCTTTCCAATTATGTCATTTCATTGAAAGTGCCTTTAATGAGAGGAATGATCACCAAATGAGGGTTTTCTTGAGAAACCCTGAGATGAAATAAAGAGTTTATTTGGGCCACCTTATATGACGCTTACAACCTCCCAATGTATTGGGGATTTTTTTTTTTCCCTTCTCTTCCCTTTCTCTTTCAGACAGTGGTTAAATAGCAGTATTAGTTAGGAGCTTGGTTGCAGTGTTCTTATCTTGTGGGCTGGTTTCCAAAAACCACATGCTGCTGAATTTACCAGGGATCCTCATACCTCAGAATGCTAACCACTTACTACCAGGCCTATTTCTGTGTCAGCTGAAGAGCTTGAACTCAGACTTAAAGATGAGAGGGCCTACTGAGAGGACTCTTTGGTTTGAGGACCGTAGCTCAACCTTCTTGCCTTTGACCCATGGCCCCCTCTCTGCGCTGCCCCCAAAAAAGTTTATCGTGGATCAGCAGGTTGCCAATCCTTGTCAAAGAGAGGGACGTTGTAGAAAGAGCTGAAGAAGCCGCCTTCTGTTCCCAACTCACCTTTACCCATAGTTTATGTAACACGAACTCTGTCTTTTTTGGTCCTTTTCTTAAAGATGGACCTCTTTTGAGAAGAATTATTGTATTCCAAACCTTTTTAGCCTCAGGTTACTAAGATAAATATATGTATATCTAACCTTTATTATTTCATATATCTTTCTGGATAATACATTCAGGTGGTGCTGGGTGATTATTATAATCTGAACCTAGGTGTATCCTTTGGTCTTCCATGATCATGTTGAAGTGGACTACTTGGCCTGGTTAAAAGCCAGACTGGAACGTAATTTGATCCTGGCCTTTGCATTGAGCTCTTGAGAGTGGATACACTCTTTTTAACCCCAGTATAGGGGAATGTAAATTCTCTGCTCTCCAGATTCCCCATTTTTATCATTCAGAAGATCAAAGATGATAACATCAACCCAGGATTAGAGAGGGCACATCATGAACGGTGCGGCAGGAGGGCCCTGCAGCTCACTAGGTACAGAGAACCCAGGCCTGATGTTAAAGTTACGCACTTAGAAAGCAAACCTTCATATGCTGAAATGGCAAGTTCTGGATACTGGGTGCTCAGCAGCAAGCATACTCTAACCTCTGATGACCCCGGATTATCTTTTTGGTTTCAGTCAAGCCTGAGGCTGGTGAACAGTAGCTACACACCCACATTGTGTGTTCTGTGAATGCTAGCTCTCTTAAATTTGGATACTGGTTATTTTTTATAGAGTGTAAACCAAGTTTTATATTCTATAATGCAAACAGGTACCTATCTGTTTCTAAATAAAACTGTTTACATTCATGGTGGGGTATGAGTATGTCCTTTATTCTCTTAAGAAATGGAATTCTTGCTTAGAAAGATGGGTGCTAAAAATTTCAAGAAAAGGAGGTCTAGAAGTTTTACCATGCTTCCTCCCCATCCCAGAGAAGTTCTGCCTTCTCCCAGATTAGCTATTCCTTTTTTATTTCTGAAATTTTCTAGCATCTTTCTCACTACAGCTGTAACCCTTCTTTCCCGTCTTTGCTTTCCTTGGGCCATATGACTGGAGAGGAGTCCAGCTGCTCATTACATAATTATCAGATACCAAACACAAGCCATTCCTGAATGTACACACAACATTTATCTTGACTTTTATTTCAACAAGGCTCTTTTTCAGGGGGTGCAGAGGGGAAGCATAAAGTATAAAGTAAAACAGTTTTTTGAACATTTTGGTATATAGTTTATAAATGATATTAAGAGGTACATAGACATTTTGAGAACATGAAGGGAATTAACTGTTAACTTTACTAAATAATGGAGTTTAAGACAGATGTATAAGTTTAGCCAAATTTGGTGGGAGGAGCTCGAATAATTCATGCTGGCTCGGGATCTTCTGGATATGGCTGTCCCTGCCAGAACTATTGGGTTATTGGCTGTGGTGGCATAAAGATGGTCTTTCAAACTCCTATTTTGGGCCTACTCAAGGTTTTGGTTTTTTCTTTATATCTCCCATTTCTAGGGTGTTTAAGTTTGTTCTAATTCCAAATGTATCATCTCCGAACAGATCCCCCAATAAGGAAAAAAAAAATCACAAAAAAGGAGATAATTTTTTAATTTTTTTAACATCTTAATTTTATTTTATATTTTTCAGCGTTCCAACATTGTTTATGCAGCACACCCAGTGCTCCATGCAATATGTGCCCTCCTTAATACCCACCCCCAGGCTCACCCATACCCACCCCCACCCCCCACCAAAACCCTCAGTTTATTTCTCAGAGTCTATAGTCTCTCATGCTTCATCTCCCCCTCTGGTTTATCCCAATTTCACTTTTCCTTTCCTTCTCCTAATGTCCTCCATGTTATTCTTTGTGCTCCACAAGTAAGTGAAACGTGTAATTGACTCTTTGCTCGACTTATTTCACTCAGCATAATCTCTTCCAGTCCTGTCCATGTTGATAAAAAGTTAAGTATTCATCCTTTCTGATGGAGGCATAATACTACATTGTATATAATGACCATATCTTCTTTATCCATTTGTCTGTTGAAGGCCATCTTGGCTTTTTCCACAGTTGACCATTGCTGCTATGAACATTGGGGTACAGATGGCCCTTCTTTTCACTACATCTGTATCTTTGGGGTAAATAACCAGTAGTGCAATTGCAAGGTCATAGAGTAGCTCTATTTTTAATTTCTGAAGAAATCACACTGTTTTCCAAAGTGGGTGCACCAACTGGCATTCCTACCAACCGTGTAAGAGGATTCCCCTTTCTCTACTTCCTCTCCAACACTTGTTATTTCCTGTCCTGTTAATTTTGGCCATTCCAGCTGGTGTAAGGTGGTATCTCAATGTGCTTTTGATTTGAATTTCCCTAGTGGCTTATCCATACACTGAAAAATCCATACTCCTTTATAGTGGCCTCATACTTAATCAGTTCTCCAAATGCTATGAATGATGCCACTTAGGAGTAGAAATTGAGGATTGTTGACATGGCCTTTGGAGTGACCTGAAGTAGACCCAGTTGGAACAATAGCTTTGTAGGTAGGAAAGGAGCAGTAGGAAAATGGAAAGTTGACTCCCTGAATTCCCATTATTCCCTTCCCATCTTACTCTGCATTTGTTAGTTTGGTTTTTGAGAGAGAGAGAAGAAATTTCTCTAAATGTAAAATCCTAATTGCTGCAGATAAGCCAGTATGGCTCCTTAGTTGGGGCCAACTTGACTGGGAGAGACAGAAGAGACTTCTGTTTTCTGGGAGCTGGACATTTCAGAATCATCTGTCATGGGCTTCCCACACACCATCTCCATGATGCAGGCTCGGAACTGGAAGGAAAGGGCAGAATTGGAGCTAGCCCCTTGTGACCAGTACAGAGGAAGTGACATCAAGAAATATGGGGGACAAAGAGATCTCTTTGTTTGTATTCCCAAAGCCTTGTGCAATGCCTTATACCCAGGATCTCCTCACATGGTTTGTTTTTTGTTTTTTTTCTTTTAAAGATTTAATTTATTAAAGAACGAGTGGAGGGAGGGGGACAGAGAGAGAGAAAAACACTCCATGCTGAGCATGAAGCCTGACACGGGGCTCTATCCCAGGACCAAGAGATCCTGACCTGAGCCAAAGGCAGACACTTACCTGAATGAGCCAGCAGGTGTCCTCTCAGGTGGTTTTGAATACAAATGCCTAATCCTTAGAGCTATTCCTGGGTCTACATTAATAATCCCTACATATTTTGGCTCAGAGGCTTCACTGTCAGGAAACCTCCAAGCAGCACTTGCCTCATCAAAATACTCAAAAGCAAGGCCAGAGTAGGCCTGCCCACCCACCCCACCATTATTAGGGGGTGCTCCCAATTGGAAGGAATTGCCAGTTTTGTTCCCATCCAGAAGTTTTGAATCCGTCTTTGTGGACTGAGGAAACAAAATAGCTATTAATTCTCAAAGCAGGGAGTTTGCCCCACAAGAGAAGAACTCTCTTAGATTCATCTAAGTTTGGGTTTTTATTAGCTCAGATACAGAATTTGGGATAGGAGGCCACTTGGTACCTTCAGGTGATAAGCTGTGTTAGAGATTTATAAATGTGTTGGATTCCTGTGCTTTTGCATACACTCTTGCAAGCTGGCAGTTGGAAGGGAAAGGATTTAGGGCTTCTGAAATGGAAGGAGTAGGAATTTAGGAGAATGATTAATCTATTAGTTTTTCAGAAAAACTCCTTTCGCTTCACATCCTGCCCCTCGGAGCAAACTGATTTTTATGGCTCAAGTTCTGTTTTCTCTGGATTCTATTACCTTGTCTCGGTAACCACACCCATCTCCCTGTGCTTACCAAGAGCTTCCCTTGTTCACCCCTCAGAACCTTTTGAGTGGAGTCTAAGGTGCTCTGAATCAAAAGTTGTTAGAAAAGAACCAGGTCTTACCAACGGGGTTTCATAGGAGTGTAAATAGAGAGCTTTACCTGCTTATTCATGAAGCAATAGATGATGGGATTGTAGACACAAGCACTCTTGGAGAAGAAGGCAGGAATGGTGACCAGCCGTAGGTCCACCCCGTGGTTCCGGTTGTTGATCAAGTACATGGCCATCGCAGCATAGGGCGTGTAACAGAAACAAAAGGACCCCACCATCACCACCACCATCCGGCTCACCTCCCGCTCGGCCTTCTGGGTTGAAGCAGACTCCTGTTGCTGGGCTGCAACCTGGGCAGAGCACAGAGAAATATCCTCTTCTCCCTGGCCCTTAACTCCCACATCTCCACCCTTTCCTACCAGGGGGGCATCCTCTCCAATGGCCGCTCTTCTGTCCCAGCTTCTGGCCTAGTGCCTCTTGCTCTCCTTTCCTGAGGAAGGCGGGTGGAGACGGCTCTCTGGTCTGTGACTTTGGAAGGAATCACACGAATCTCTTGCCACACATTTGAGCCCTACTCTTCCCACCATTCCATCATACTCCCTGCCCCCACTTCCTTCACTGCTTTTAGATACCCCCTCTACCTGGCTGTGGACGTTTCCAGATGTCTCCTGTTCTAAAGCCCTCACCCACTCTTCCGGCTCATTTGGAGCCCCCTGACCGCCCCCCTCCCGAACCTCACAAAAATCACTCACAGCTCGGAGGGCTCCCAGCAGCTGCGAGTAGGAGAAGCAGATGAGGGAGAGAGGCACAATGAAGCAGAAGATAAAGAGGAACCAGGTGTAGTACTCGCTGCGGTATTTGGTGCCCACGGTGTACCAGTCGGGGCCGCAGGAGCATTGCAGGCCCTCAGGGATGTACCTGCAAGGGACCAAGCACTCACCCACCGGACAAGCACTTACCCACTGCGGGGCTCACCACAAGAATGAGTGGAGTGGGAGCTGAGATTCTAGACTGTGCTCTCCACTTAGAGGATGCTCCAGGACTCCCTGCAGGGGCAGTTTCTGCCCTTACCAGCTGAGGCTATAGCAATTCCAACCGCAGGGTGAACGTTAGCACTTGCCTCCCACAGCCTCACCTACTCCACCAGCTCTTTAAAAGTGGAAGTTAGGGACGCCTGGGTGGCACAGTTAAGCATCTGACCCTTGGTTTTGGCTGGGTCTCAGAGTCATGAGACTGAGCCCCACATCGGGTGCCGCATTCAGGGCAGAGTCTGCTTAAGACTCCCTCTCCCTCTGCCCCTCCCCGACCCTCTCTCTAAAAGAAATAAATTTTAAAAAGGTCAAAGACTAAGGTCATACCCAACTCTTTCCACCCACACCAACCAGAACTCCTAGCTCATCACCATTGCCCTACACCCTCACCGGCTCCAGCCAAAGAAGGGTGGGATGGAGACGCCAATACCAATGGTCCAGGTAGCCAGGACCACCATCAGTGCGTGCTTGGAGCTGAAGCGGAAGTTGCCGAAGGGCTTACAGATGACCAGGTAGCGCTCAAAGGCCAGGAAGGCCAGTGACCAGCCTGTCACCAGACCTGTAGTGAAACGTGAGAGTAATTGGGGTAGACAGCCACACCCAGCCTGGCAGGCAGAGTGGCTTACAGACGGTGGAGCAAGAAGGGGTAAAGAAGGGATTGGACTGATGGTTGCTGTGGAGTTTGGGACTCCGTTAAACTTCTAGTCCCGGCTGCTTTGTACCCCAATGATAAAGAGCACCAAATTCCTTTTTCCCCGGGCTCCTCCTTTAGGGGCCCACTCTAACCCAACATTCTGGCCCCTGCTTCTAATCCTGAAGCAGTCCTTTGTTTCCCCCAAGTCTCCTTCCCTGGCAGTACCTGCTGTAGTGCCCAGGAAGGCCTCCAAAGCACAAATATGGTGCCCAAAGATGAAGTATCCGTGACAGCTGGCGATGAAGACGCTGGACACAGAGATGCAGTAGATGAAGCCCCCCAGGGACACATTGACCAGAATATAGTTGAGTGGCTGTCGCAATTTTTTGTAGCGGAGGGTGGCCACCAGCACCGTGGCATTGAGTGGTGTCCCTGCAAAGAAGACAAAGCCCATGAAGACTGCCTGGAGGCGGAAGGCCCAGACCGGGGCAATGTGGTACTGAGGCCCATCCCATGGCCCCACCAAGGAGATGTTCTTGAACAGATAAAACTCCTCCTCCCCTGACATCTTACTCAAGGGATGTCCCCCACCCTCTCTGATTCCTCTTATAGGTTACCGTCCCACCACCACATCCCCCACCTCCAAAGCCCCTTTCCGGCTCCCTGAATGATCAGTACTGACCCTAAGCCTCCTAAGGATGAAGTTTGAGATTAGAGATGTGCAAGCCCCCATGATAAACCTTTTGTGGACCCAAAGCCGATTGTGTGTTCTGGGGAGGATAAAAGACTGGACTCAGAATCGACAGGCAGTGCTGGGTGCTGGAATGAACAGGAGTGGGCTCACGGCAGCTGAGTGCTAAATGCGTGCTGACCCATATTTAGCGGAGATGTGTCCACTTCCTGTGTGTGTGTGTGTCCTTTCAATGGAACTATTGAAGGTCCGCCTTTCCGTTTGGCTTCTGGCATGACTATATCCCTATAAGTTTCTGCACCCTTCTGCTCCCTTGTGGAAGGTGCCCCCTGAGGGTGCCCCCTGAGACTACCCCTCCAGAGATCTTGGGCTCACAGCCAGCCTGGGAAGCAACCTTGGGCCACAGAAGGGCCAGGGAATGGGGAGCACCCGGGGTGGGAGCACCTCAGTGAAGGGCCTTCACAGATCAGTACAGGGGCAACAGGACAATGCTGCCGCTGTTTCTTAATGTGGAGTCTATGCAGGGAGGTTTTCTGCTCAGAAACCCCCACTCCCAGCCAGGCTGAGGTTGGTTGGCTCGCTGGCCCCCCACCTTGAACTCGCAGTGCCCAAGTCACCATCGTGTTGCCCTGTCTGGTCTCCAGTCCTGCCCAGCTCTCACAGCCTGACTCAAAACCTGGCCTGTGCAGCCTGCCCCAGCGAGGCCAGCTCTGCCCTTAGTCCTGTAAATGTGTCCCCTGCCCCACCTCAGCGGTCCCTGAGCCCAGAGATAAAAGCGATGCACTTTAAATACAGGTTTAAGGGGAAGTGAAAAGTGGCCCCTCTTGGCACCATTGTTTGTATCCCATGAATCCCCCCACAGGGAAAAATTATAAACAAAATATGAAAAACGACTCCTGGAAAGCACGATCAAGTACCCCAAGGCAGGGCAGCAAGGGAAAGGACCCAATCCTTGATTGAATGAAGGGAACCATCTACGTGCAAATGGATTATTTACTGAGGGCACTTCCCAGTCTAAAGGGGCAGGGGATGGCTGAAACTCCAGTGGAAAGTCCCAAACTTTTTCCCCTGAAGAGTCAGAGGACAGAGTCTGGGACTCCAGAGTAGCTGAAGATGGAAGGTGAGTCCCCTGGAAGGAAGGATGCCCCAGAAGAGGAAGCCTTCAATTCCGAACACAAACTCCCCTCCAATCCTAGGCTGCCTGCCTGCTGAGCTATGCAAGGAGAAATGTCCCAAGAGCCCAGCAAACGGTGGGAGCTGGGGCGTCTGAAAGCTGAGCAGAGGTTCGGGCTGCTATCCAGGGCCACAGAGAAAGAGTCTGAGTTCGATTCCTCCATGTTAGAGGAGCAGGGCAAACCCTTCTGGCTTTCCATCTGAAATTCCAAAAGGCCACACCTTAGGACTAACATCTATGTCCCTTGAATCCTGAGCTAGACATGGCCTCTCCTAGGTCCATCCTGAAATCTTTCCAAACAGTCCCTTCCCACCTTATGACACCCAACCTCAGATAGAGGGCCAAGGAGCCCAAGCTGGGAGCAACTCAGCCCTAGGTAAGATGGGGCTGGTGGGAGGGGTGGCAACAGCTCAGGCCAGATAGAGCCTTACCCAAGTATAGGGTCTTATTGGTACTGACGCAGGAGACAACAGACTTTCAGAGTCAGCGAAGCCATGGAGTAGAGAGCAGGAAGATTTTGAGGATGGGGCATGGGGTAAAGGTGGAGGGTAATGATACAAAAACAGGAGAAATTTTGAGTACACTTGACATACACAGTGCCCTTTTCGGGTTTAAAGTCACTTTATTAGTTTGGGAAAGTGATAATATACGAAGGCTTTACAGAAGATTATGTCAGAGAGATTTAGACCAGGATTTCTCCTCCTCCACACTAGTGATATGTTGGATCAGACAATTCTTTGCTGGGGGAGGACGTGCGGCCGTCTTGAGCATTGTAGGACGCTTAACAGCATTCCTGGTCACTACCCACCGGATGCCAATGGCACCAGCACCGCCTCAGCTGTGAGAACCAAAATGTTTCCAGACACAAATATCCCCTGAGAGGTAAAATCATCCCCTTTTGCCCCCTCACCTCCAGTTAGGAACCCCAGTTAAGAACCACTGACTTAGGGGCGCCTGGGTGGCTCAGTGGGTTAAGCCTCTGCCTTCGGCTCAGGTGCTGATCTCAGGATCCTGTGATGGAGCCCCACATCGGGCTCTCTGCTCAGCGGGAAGCCTGCTTCCCCCTCTATCTCTGCCTGCTACTCTGCCTACTTGTGATCTCTCACTCTCTCTGTCAAATGAATAAATAAAATCTTAAAAAAAAAAAAGAACCACTGACTTAGATTTAGACATATAAATGTCCTGAACCAAATGAAAGAAACAGTCAAGAGGGAATTTGTTTTCCCAGTCATTCTCATTGTCTAGAAAAGGGGAATTTTTATAAAGACATTTTTTTCATTTTATTTATTTTTTTTCAAAGATTCATTTATTTATTTGACAGAGAGAGATCACAAGTAGGCAGAGCAGCAGACAGAGAGAGAGGAGGAAGCAGGCTTCCCACCAAGCAGAGAGCCCGATGCAGGGCTCGATCCCAGGACCCTGAAACCATGACCTGAGCCGAAGGCAGAGGCTTTAACCCACTGAGCCACCCATGCACCCCGATTTTATTTATTTATTTTTAAAGATTTTATTTATTTGACAGAGAGAGAGAGAGAGCACAAGCAGGGAGAGCTGCTGGCAGAGGCAAAGGGAGAAGCAGGCTCCCCGCTGAGCAAGGAGTCCATGTGGGACTCAATCCCAGGACCCTGAGAGTATGACCTGAGCCGAAAGTATACACTTAACCGACTGAACCACCTAGGTGCCCCTATTTTTCCATTTTAGAGAGAGAGAAAGAGAGAGAGGAGCTGGGGAGGGGCAGAGGGAGAGAGAGAATCCCAACAAACTGTGCTCTGGGCACAGAGCCTGATGCAGGGCTAGAGCCCACCACCCTGAGATCATGACCGGAGGTAAAACCAAGAGTCGGATCCCCAACCGATAGAGCCGCCCAGGAGCCCCAAAAAGAGGATACATTTTGAATAGTTTCAGTGTTTTGGTTTTTCTTTTTTTCCCTATTCTCTTCAGGAGTTCACTCATTTATACTCCTACCTTTTCCAAAAATAATTTAAGGGAAGTTTGTGGGAATCTATGGAACACAACAGGAAGTCATGAATCAAGTGTAGAAGCAAAAAGAAGAGAACAACAGCGGGGAGTTCAAAAGTCAGGAATTAAATTGAAATATGACCACACGTTCATGCTTTCTAACTGCTAGAGTGGATTACAGGTATGTCCAGGACTGAATTCAGAAAGTACAAAGGAATATACAGTGAAAATCAGCTTATCTCGCAACGCAGTTCCCCTCTCCCAAGGCAACCAGTGTTGGTTTTCGCTGTGTTGTTGATACGTAGGAGGTGACAGTGAACTTGAGATGTTGTGTTGTGACAATGTTAAATCTGTTGAATACAGACCCATAAGGGTTCTCCAGACAAATGAGGAGATAAGAGAAAAGGTCTACATGCTGACATGGATATGAGGAATCATCAGAGGATTTTTGCCTGACCAAAAGCCACCCTCTCTTGGGAGGAAAGGGAAGAAGCTCTGATTTCTCTCCAGAGAATTCCGTCTATGGCTTGTTAAGCACAGACAATCAAGTCATTGAAGGCCCAAGGGCCCAGTGCCCACAGCAAGGCCACAGTAATTTTAGCCTGAGGGGAAAAGCGTATGGCAGGAGCCAGTGGATTCCTCTCCCCAGACCCCTGCCATCCTGGAGGAGGCAGAGTGTGTTGGGGGGCGGGGTGGTTTATGACTGTATCGGTGGTGAAGAAAGGATTACTGGTATTTAGTGGGCAGGACACTTCCAGACAGGCCACACAAGGAAGAAAGATCCTGCCTCAAATTCGAACAGCACCCCCTAGAGAGAAGCACTGGCTGGAATCCAAGCCCCGTCTCATCCCTGAAACATTCTTGGCCCCTAGGAGCCTCTCTTGGAGCCACCTCACTTCCTGGCACATTTACCAAGAGGAGCAATTTAGGGAATGCTTGCTGAGGTAATGGAATGACGTGTTGTCGGCTATGCTATTATTTATAAGGCAGTTTAGAGCTGGGGAACAGCTTCCCAAAAAAGTCTCTTTGGTTTTAGAATAGATGAGCTGTTGCCTTTGTCCCTGGCCACGATGAGTTAGGAGAACCGGTTGTCTGGTCCTGCCCTCCTGGATCGAGACCATGAAACTTCCCCAGATACAAACGAACGCTGGCCAATCCTCTCTCTAAAAAAGTGAGGGGCCATTCTTCCTGCCTATCCAAGAGGGGGCTGGGCTCATGAGGAAGCCTGCTTTAAAAGGATGGAAGGCAGGAGGCTTTCTTTGGGCTTATGGTTTCCACTCAGAGCCAAGAGATGAGAATCAGCCCAAATATTTGTTGCCACAAGTGATGTTTTTTGTGTATTCCCCTGAGACGTTTCTTTCACATACTCACTCACTCATTCCACAGACATTTGCTAAGTGATGTCTACACTAACGGTCGAACTGAGAAGATGAGATTAATTTGGTGAAGTGATTACACAGAGCCCAGCGCATAGGAACGCTTGGGAGTCTCTTGTCAGCAGGACTGCTAAGTGCCAGACACGAGGCTAGACCCCAAAGACCAGCAAAACAGGGAGGGCTCTGCCTTCTGCGGCCAAGCAGGGCCCAGGGGTAGTAGGTGAGGAGGCGAAGTGATGGCTATGGTACAATCAAGAATGAAAGACAGACCCTGGCAGGGCCCACTGGGTTCGCCCACAAGACCCCAGTTTCTGAACCTCCTCCTCACTCTCACTGGGAAACTCCCAGCCAGAAGGAACCCACCCAAGCCACACTTAGCCTGTTGGCAGGTTTTTTCCCTGCAGCCTCCTGGGCAGGATGAGCAGGGCAGGCTGGGGTGTGGGAGGGAGTGTGAGTATTTACAGGATGTATTCCATCTCTAGTTTTCTAGAAAGTCTGGGCAGCAATGTCTACTGTGTTTAAAACAGCCTTCGGATTTAGATAAATGTGCCTCTTGTAAGCCAAATGCAGATTGATTTCCTATTCTTATGATGGGGACAGGACCTGTCTCACACGGTTGTTATAAGGTTAGATAAGATCTGCGGAGCAAGGGCACCTGGGTGGCTCAGTTGGTTAAGCGTCTGCCTTTGGCTCAGGTCATGATCCTGCGGTCCTGGGATTGAGACCTATATCAGGCTCTCTGCCTGTTTCTCTCTCTCTATCTCTGCCTGAAATAAATAAATAAAGCCTTAAAAAAAATCAGCAAAGCACAGAACCCACCACCCAGCCCATATTAAGCATTAAAGAACAACTCTCCTATTGAGTATTTCCCCCCACCCCCCTCTCCTTTGTACAGCATCTTACAATTTGCAGACCGCCTTCATGGACATCATCGCGCCTGTTCCCCAAATTACCCTGCAAGGCACACAGGGCAAGCGTTCCTTCCCCGACTGACAGATGAAGAAACTAAGTTGGCAAATGTCTTCCAGTCAAGGTGATGTGAGTCAGGCTTCTCCTTCCTCATCCAGGAGGCTGATGATGTAGAGGTTTTATTTTCTGGTGGTCTGATCATGAGGAAAGAAAGAAGGGTTGTTCTTCACGGGGTGTGGGCTCCCTCTGACCTGGGGATCCCTGGGAAAGTAGAGGTTGCTGGACCCTGGCTTCTTCTCTGCCTTTTCTCACCAGCACCCCCACCAAAGTCCATGTGGTAGCCCCGGGGAAGAACCGGTTGGTCCTGGGAAGGGGGCCCTGCCTGGAGCTGGTGCATGGCTCCACAGTGGGCCAGGGAGGGCCGGAGAGAGCCAGGAGAGAGGCAAAGCCTGCTGGAGTGCAGCATGCCTGGGCTGGTTGCCAGCCTGGGAGAACATTCCACCTCTAAGAACCACAAACCGAGCCTGCTGCTGATGTGTCAGGGAAGGCACATCTGGCCAGACATAATCATCAGTGGCTCGTTGGTCTAGGGGTATGATTCTCGCTTAGGGTGTGAGAGGTCCCGGGTTCAAATCCCGGACGAGCCCTTATTTTCCTGATTTCTTTTTCCTGCACCCCAACATACACTGCCTGCCCCTTTTAGGGTTGAGGCATAAAGACGGCCTAGTGGTGAGTGGATAAAGGACCCTAAGGACAAGCAGCCAGTCATTCTCCCCATTAGCCATGGCCCACATATACCCCATTATTTCCTCTGAGGCCAAATGGGGAGGGAGGCGACTGGCATCAGGAGCTGAGCTAGAGAAGGTAAGAGTCAAAGAGTTGTATTATGTTAGGCAAAAAGAGCCTTTTGGAGGGCCTCAGATGAAGGGTAAATAATCAGGACAATTTGGGGGGTGGGTCTGAGCCCAAGGTCAAGAAAAGACAAGCTCCTTGTATAAAACTCAAGCTATGAAATGCACTGGATTTGAAGTCCAAAAGGTAGGATTAAAGTTACAATTTTGAGTCTCAGGTTTCCCATTGGTAAAATGGGGACAGTAATATTTTTTTCTTAGAGTTTTTGGGAGGATTAAAGCAGAAATTGTATTCGAAAATCCTTTGCAAACTATAATGCACCTTACAGACATAGGGATTATTTTAAATAATGCTAAAAGATAAAGTAAACGTAGGGGCGCCTGGGTGGCTCAGTGGGTTAAAGCCTCTGCCTTTGGCTCAGGTCATGATCCCAGGATCCTGGGATCGAGCACCACATTGAGCCCCACATCGAGCCCCACATCGGGCTCTCTGCTCAGCAGGGAGCCTGGTTCCACCTCTCTCTCTGCCTGTCTCTCTGCCTACTTGTGATGTCTGTCTGTCAAATAAATAAATTTTTAAAAAATCTTTAAAAAAAAGATAAAGTAAATGTAGAGACCAACTCTGGAAACACAACAGACTAAACTAATGTAGCTATCTCCTCACCCAGTGTCCCTAAAACACACACATAGAAAGGTTGAATACAATAGGATTTAAAAATTAGTATCAGAGTGCCTGGCTGGCTCAGTTGGTAGAACATGTGACTCTTGATCTCAGGGTTATGAGTCCAAGCCTCACATTGGGTGTAGAGATTACTTAAAAAATTAAAAGAAAAAAAGAGTATTAAAACAAAATTAATATTTGGATGAGGCAAAAAATTTTCTTAAAAAAAAAAAAAGAAAAGAAAAGAAATTCCCTGGGTGGCTCAGTTGGTTAAGCATCCAACTCTCCATCTCAGCTCAGGTCTTGATCTCAGGATTGTGAGTTCAAGCCCCACACTGGGCTCCATGCTGGGCATGGAGCCTACTTGAAAAAAAAAAAAAATAGAAGGAAATTCCCAGATATCAGAATTAAAGAAGGAATACAAAGCCAAGGAAAAGAGAAGTAGGGGACTCTTGGGTGGCTCACTTGGTTGAGTGACTAACTCCTGATTTCAGCTCGGGTCATGATTTCAGTGTTGTGGGACCAAGCCCCGAGTGGGGCTCTGTGCTTAGTGTGGAGTCTGCTCGAGATTCTCTCTCTCTCCCTCTCCTCTGCGTCTCCCACCACTTATGCTTGCTCTCTCTCTCTCTCTTTCTCTCTCTAAAAATAAATAAAATCTTTTTAAAAAACAAAAGAGAAGAGAAGAGGAAGCTGTCACAGTGGCCCATGGTGGGTTTCAGAAACAGATATAAACCCAGGGACCTGGAGCTGTGTTTTAGTGCTTCTAGATATAAGATACATTACTTCAGCCCACCAGAGACGAGAAGCTGGGTCTGAACCCCCTACACAAAGCTTAGAACATCAAAGATCTACTTTGTCCATGGAAAAAAGACGAAAAATGATGCACACCAGTCCAAGGAACCAACGAAAAGGAATAGAAACACAAGTCATCCCAGAAATTAGTCTTGAGCCTGAGCAGATGCTTGTATTGCATTGGATTTATGTTATCTATAATCTCCAAGCAGAGAAATTAAATCTAAACCTGGTTCTGTACCCTTGGAATACCGTATAGCCTCACAGAAGCAAGAGAGATCTCTGTCATTGAGACACCTGAGTGGCTTGGTTAGTTAAGCAGTGACTCTTGATTTCAGCTCAGGTCATGATCTCAGGGTCCTGGGATAGAGCCCTGCACTTGGCTCCATGGGGAGCCTGATTGAGGATTGTCTCTTTCTCCCTCTGCTCCTCCCTCTGCTCTTGCTTGCTCTCTCTCTAAAATAAATAAAAAATTCCTTTTCTTTTTTAAAAAATTAAAAAAGAAAAAAAGCGCTCTGTTGCAATGTTTCATAACATAGGGCATTGGAATTCTCACTGAAGAAACAAACACCTACTGAAGAAGTGTTCACAATAAAATATCAAACTAGACAAGGAAGCAATCCACCATAAGGAAGAGTCAGCAACATAAGGAAACAACATGAAAAACACTATATAGTAATTATACTTAAAATTATTAAAGACAAGAAAATAAACCACAATGAAAATGTTGCACTGTTAAAAAAAAAAAAGCACCTTATTTAGGGAAAAAAATAAAAACACGAGGAAAGACACACCATTGAAATTAGACTCAATGATGCATTAAAAAGTAAACTAGACCCAGCTGATATAAGATAATTGGTGAATGGGAAGATAGAGCTGGTGAAATCACTCAAAATATGGAGAAGGGAAAGTGATGAGATATAAAATATGGAAGAATAGTTAAAAGATACTAGTGAAAGCATAAGACAGCATTAGCAACAAAAGACTATAAAAAAAAAAGAGAGAATATCTTCCAAAGGCCAAGAGAAAGCTGTCAATCTAAAATTCTATGCCCATTACATTTCTATTTAAATTGTATGAAATAAAGACATCTGAGAATGTTCATCAAAGACTTTCACTGAAATGCTGCTAAAATATACCCTTCATAAGAAGGGAACAAATCAGGAAGGAGTGAAATGCAAGAAGGAATGGTGAGCAGAGAAATTTATAAATACATTAGTGACTTTAAACGAGCCCTGAAAGCTACTGTTAGTGGAAAGTAAATTGGTCCAACGGCTTTATGGAGCCATTTGGTAAAAATCAGTAAAGTTTAAGGTGCACATATTCCATGACCCAGAAATTCTACTTCTCAGTATCTAGACTAGAGAAGTGCTTACGTATATGCCAGAGACACAGGCACAGCACTGACCACTAAAACACTGTTTTCTTATTTATTTGTTTGTTTGTTTGCTTGAGAGAGAGAGCACCTGCAAGTGGGGCCAGGGGAGGGGCAGAAGGAGAAGGAGAGAAGCAGCCTCCCCACCGAAGGCCAAGCAGGAGCCCATGTGGGCCAATCTCGCAACCCTGGGCACCTCTAAGGTATTGTTTTCTAACGCAGAAAAACTGGAAACAGCCTGGATGCCCATTAGCAGAAGAACGAATAAATTGTGATATATTCAAACACTGAAATAATATTCAGCAGTTAAAATTCATTAATTAGTGCTAAATGAAATACGGATGTATGCTAAAAAAAAATGTGGAGAGAAGAAGAAAGTTTGCAGAATGTTTATTTATTTTTAAGTTATCTCTAGGCCCAAAGTGGGGCTCAAATTCTGGACCCGGAGATCAAAGGTCGCATGACCTACCAACTGAGGCAGCTTGGAGCCCCCAGAGAGATTTTTTAAATACACGAATCAATATTTTGTTGTTTGTGGATACAAACATATAAAGTAAAACTGTAAAACCATAAATAGAGGGGCTATCTCTGAATCAAATACGGCAAAAGGAACAGTTGTTGGATTTCAGTGGTGAGTACATGTCTATTTGTTGTTATATTCTGTACTGTGCTTTTCTGCCTGTTTGAAATATTCACTTTCTTTTTTTCTTTTTTAATGGGCCTTTCGAAATAAGGGTAAAGGGGGATAAATGGCTGCATTGATCCTCAGAGGGGATGATCTGATGGGATGGGATTAGGGGGAGGCTGAGTCCAGAGTACAGGGATTACAAGGATTAAGTCAGATCATCCCCCCTAAACTGATTACCTGGCTGGCATCCCTACCACTCCAGGGCCCTTCACATATGCATCCCTGGACCACAGTCCCCTTCCGCCCATGCCAGCTAAGTCTTTACCTCCTGCCTCCTAACTTCACCCCCACCCTCAACCCAGTACGGATCTGGCTGGGATTTGCCCAAATTTGGGTCCTGAAAACAGAGTGGTTCAGGTCTCTCCTGAATGCTCCCCAAATCAAGGGTGAACAGTGACCTGCACCCCAGGAGACAAGGAGAGATTAGTCCTAATACTCAGGATCAGAACTCCCTGAGGAAAGCCTAGATCACTGGATGTCATAGTGGACAACTTCCTCTCCTGCCCCTCCCTCCATGAACCAAGAAGTTGACAGTCAAGGTCAACTGTTAACTGAACTTGCTGGCTGAGCCAGGACTACAATGGGCTGTGCTTGGGCAGAGCAAACAGCCATTGGGCTTCCAACCTTCCAGATTGTCAGTCTCCAGAGCTCTATGCCCCCATCTTGACACCCTGCCACCGCCATGCCAGCCATGTTTGAACAGGCCCGATAACCGCAGCAGACTCCCTGAATGGGGTCTTTGTGGGCTTGTTCAACAGCCTTTCCCCACACCTAGATCACCATGACCATAGGATCTGGGGTGTAATCCTATCTTCTGAGGAGCAAATGAAACCCTCTTGATCTGAGCTCCTCATTTCTCAGAGCACCAAGCTGGGGGTTTGAGAGGGAGGAAAAAAAGAGGTGGGGGGAGGGAGACATTTATAGGGCAACATTATGCTTAATAGGTCACATTTAACTCCATGTGAAATCATATATTGAATGTTAAGACAGCATTCACCAGGTAGTTGAGAGATTTACCTTTCTCATTCATTGTGTCAGATACTTTGTCAGATGCTGGAGATACAAAAATGACTAAAGTACTTCCCAATCTTCCAGAAGTTGGGCAGACACAAGAGTATACACCTGACCTTGACACCTGAAAGTGACAGGAGCTGCCCTAAAAGGAAGGATGGGAGGGGCACTGCTGGCCTCTACTGGTCTAAGGGTGGACATCAGGGAAGGCTGCTAGGGGTGACTCCCCATGGGTGGCTGAAGAATAAGTAGGGATGTCCCTGCAAAAAAGGGCCTCTTACCTTAAGAATATGGAGGGCTCGTGAACCTGGACGCCCGTGGGCGTGAACACAATGTATGTCCATAACCTGGTGAGTGGATATGGAAGGAAAGGGATTGGTATGTGTCCCTGGCTCAAGCATCTCCTAATACATTTCTGGATGTGTTGGGACTGCCTGGTTCTCGAGTGTACTCACTTCTTTACTGGCTGAGACCTGGAGAGACGTGAGAACAATTGCCTCCTTAAGATCGCACTCACCAGGTAAATGATGTTCCCTGAATGAATGACTAAGTGAAATAAGCCCTCTGGGTTTCCACATCTCCTTCGTGTGAGAGCGAAAATCAGTAGTGCTACAGAGGCAGGGTGAGTAGGGGTGGTGGCTCGAAGCTCAGAGGGTGTGGGGCAGGGTGGGAAGGCAGAGCGGTGGAGAGAAGAGGTCTTCAGGCAGCGAGGAGTGCGTGGGGCCAAGAAGCGGTCCTCCTGAGAGAGTCCCTGGTTCTGGCTTGGTGGGGGCGCGAGGAAAGCAGAGAGATCAGGGCCCTGCAGTTCACGGATCTTCGCCTTGACTTCCCTTCTCCTGCCTTCACGCAACCCTGGGACGCAAGAGGCCACCGCACAGGAATGGGGCTTGGTGGCCTGGGGTCCGCGTCCATTGCGGAGGTGGAGGACTCGGGTCCTGCTTGGTGGGCGTGTGTCTGAGCGTTTGGAGGAAACAGGACCAGAGGATTCGTCCCGCTCTGTCCTCCTCCTCCCCCATCGCTGCGCGGGACGGGGCTCTGACACGGGGCGGCGAGGGGTCTCCCCGAGCGCAGCCGACTGGGGGCAGGACCGTTCGCCAGAACCAGGGGATCTTGTGGCCACTCCTGGGGCAACCTCAAGCCCTGAGTAGCTCCCGTCCGCTCCCCCTCTCCTACGCCCGGGCCCTGGGGTGTGTCGGGGGACGGGCTCCCTTGGCCTCTCTGCGCCCGCTTGCCTCCACCAGGTCCCGGAGCTCGGTGCAGGGAGGGCTTCCGGGCGGGGGCGGTGTCAGGTGGCCGGCCAGGCCCCGCCCCCTCGGCCCGCCCTCCCTCCCCTTGCGCACCCGGCTCCGGGTCCCCGGCCTGGCGGCTGCGGCGTCTCCTACCGGCGACGGCGGCGGCGGCGGCGCGAGCGGCCATGGAGGCGGGCGCCGGGGCCGGCGCCACGGGCTGGAGCTGCCCGGGCCCAGGTCAGAGCCGCCTCTCCCTCACCTCTCCGCCGCCACTCCTTCCTCTTCTCCATCTCTCCTCCCTCCAGACCCCCTCATTCTCCCCCCACCCCACCCTCCCTCCGCTGCTCCCACCTTTCCGTCCCGTCTTCCTCCCTCCATCCTGCCCCACACCCCGGGCCCGGTCTCCATCTTTCCGGGTTGGGTCTTCCCCACACCGGTCGCATCCTCCCCCGGCGGTCCTTCGCCCCGAACCGTCCAGCCCTGGGGGCCCCAGACCCTGCGCCCACTCCGGACCGAAGGCTTCGAGCGCAGGGAGAGGTTGGGGTGGACGAGGTCCAGGGGGAGAGTGGACAGGAGGGGAGCGGCTCCGGCCCAGAACCCCTTGCCATACGCCCCTCCCCACCAGCCGCATCACCTCGTTCCCCTTCCACGCAGCACCTCACCCTTTCAGCCTCATCTTCCCTGGCCCTTGCCCTCGCTTCCATCCTTGCCGGTCTCCTCCCTGTCCCCTCCCCGCTAAAGAGACACACACCCTTTCTCTCCGTGCTGGGAAAGGAGCCTGGAGCAAGGGATGCTGCGAGGGTTGGGCAGCGCAGGGCGGGGTCTCCTTAGGCCCCGCTCGAGGGGCGGCTGAGGGAGTAGAGTCGCAGCCTGGGCAGAGTGAGCCAAGCACTTCCACCCGGATAAAAAAAAGTCCGGGGCTCCGGAGGGCTGGAAGGCACGTCCCCTTCTCTCTCCTGGGCATCCCAGCCCCCCAAGCAGCCCACCGCACCTCCTCTCTCCCTGCTCACAGGACCCACAGTGACCACTTTAGGCTCCTATGAGGCATCTGAGGGCTGTGAAAGGAAGAAGGGCCAACGCTGGGGGTCCCTGGAGCGGCGGGGGATGCAAGCAATGGAGGGTGAGTTTTCCAAAAAAAGCTTTGTTTCTCTCCCCTCAGCCAGTTGCCCTTCCCTCCTCCTTACCCCATCTGGTCCTTAGAACTCCCGGGCAGGACAGAGCCCTTTCTCTAGCTCACCTGAGCCCCCTCCACCCTTTAGGTCTGAATTCTACCCCTCCTCAGCGCTCAGGCTTTGAGGGAGGTTCTGGGCACATCCCTTTGGGGCCCTAATCACCAGCTAACCAGGTTGTGTGTCCTGGGAGAGCTGCCAGAGAAAGAGGCCTCGTTGGACAGGGCTTTGAAGCAGCCTTTCAGCAGGGGGTTTGTTCTCACTGCCACCCGACCCAGATCCCAAGCTGTCTCATATTTTTGAAAAGCAGGGAAGTGAGCATGTGAAGTGCACATTCTCTTTCTGGTGCCACCACCACTAACTTTGAATGTAAGCCTTTTGGCTTTGATTCTCTAGGATCTCTTCCGGCCTGAAAGAATTGCCTGGGAGGGGGCTGGTGAGAAGGCCAACCTTCTAACACACAGATCCCCACCGCGTCCCTGTGACTTGGCAGTTGCTGCCAACACCAGGCCCCTGAGAGGATGTTGGTCCGCTTCCTGGGACTTCTTGTGAAGTGTCCCGAGGTCCACGTGCACACTGTGTGGGCAACCCTGCTCCCCTAAGGGGGACAGATGACACAGACAAGGGGTCCCAGATGAACCTTGGGCTGCTGTTGTGAGACCAGGGATTCAGAATTGTAAAACAAAGCAAATAATCAGTGTTCTGATAAAATGTTGCTATTTCAAGGAACTGCATTGCAGCAAAGGAGGGGGTACTCACCAACCAGAGGCTAGGGACCACTATACCCCAGTTTCTCATGCATTAAAATGGTAGGCTTTCTTTCTTTTTTTTTTTTTTTTAAGATTTTTATTTATTTATTTGACAGAGAGATCACAAGGAGGTAGAGAGGCAGGCAGAGAGAATGGGGGAAGCAGGCTCCTGTCCAGCAGAGAGCCCAATGCAGGGCTCGATCCCAGGACCCTGAGATCATGACCTGAGCCAAAGGCAGAGGCTTAACTCACTGAGCCACCCAGGTGCCCTGGTAGGATCTCTTTTTCACACAAGTACAACCTTGGACTTGAACGTGAAAACTGCCCTAAGGTCAGCGTGGAGGGAGGGGCTTCATAACATTCATGGAAGGGCGAGGCCTCCTGACACTCTGCAAAGAAAAGAAAGGTGGACCTTGCAGAAAATTTCAAAAAAGGCTACGTGAAAATATATTTGAAAGGGCCCCGGGGGGGGGGGGGGGGGCGCCGGGGGGGCTCAGTGGGTTAAGCCTTTGCCTTCGGCTCAGGTCATGATCCCAGGGTCCTGGGATCGAGCCCCACATCGGGCTCTCTGCTCAGCGGGGAGCCTGCCTCCACCTCTCTCTCTGCCTGCCTCTCTGCCTACTTGTGATCTCAGTCTGTCAAATAAATAAATAAATAAGTAGATAGATAGATAAGAAAGAAAGAAAGAAAGAAAGGGCCCCAGGGTTTTTCCGTTGAAATACTTAGAATCGTTTCATTCAGATGTTTTCTTTTCTCTAACTACTGATAGGCAACTAACTCTTTCTAATTATGGAAAGGCTAATTTTTCCCAAACCACCTGGATAATTTTTTAACTTTGGACAAACCTGGAACTGTGACCCTTGCCCCATTCAGCCTAAAGACATACCCAGTGTCTGAATCCTTTCTTGAGTACTTGTCCCACACCGCAGGGACCACCAGGACTGGAAGAAGCAGGTATCCTTGTGCCAGCTCACATGGCTAACCTGCCCCCAGCTGCTCAGTTTGCCCGAAGGCAGTAATAGGAGGCCACCTGGTACCGTCCTGGTCCAGAAAGAGCCTGGGCCAGGTGGAGGCTGGGTGACCTTCCACTTGAGGACTCATCATGAGTGCAGGTCCTGCCCAGGGGCTCCTTGGGGGACACCAGGTGGCACTATTATACCATCCCTGACCTGGGACCATGAGCTTTCCAGAGTTCCTTGAAGGACTCTGGAAAGGAAGTTGACTCTGAGCCCCTGGTGGGATGGGTTTCTCCTCCAGGGGAAGTGTTGCTCCCCGCTCTCTATGAGGAGGAAGAGGAGGAGGAGGAAGAAGAGGTGGAAGAAGAGGAAGAACAGGTGCAGAAAGGGGGCAGCGTGAGCTCCCTATCCGTCAGCAAGCACCGGGGCCTGAGCCTCACGGAGACAGAGCTGGAAGAGCTGAGGGCTCAGGTGCTACAGCTGGTGGCAGAGCTGGAAGAGACCCGGGAGCTGGCGGGGCAGCATGAGGACGACTCCCTGGAGCTGCAGGGTAAGTGCCTGGGAGGGGGCCAGAAGCCCTGGGCTCCCTGGATCCCAGGATCATGCCTGCTCCCCCTCTCCCTGCAGGGCTCCTGGAGGATGAACGGCTGGCCAGCGCCCAGCAGGCAGAGGTGTTCACCAAGCAGATCCAGCAGCTCCAAGGTAATTCCCAGCACTCGGGCTGGAGGGCAGGTGGCCATCCGAGTGCTTCTGTCCTGAGGGTTTGGCTGAAGCCTAACAGACAAATATAAACTAATTCAGTCCTTTCTCCTCATTTTCTGCTTACTATTCTCACTTTTTTCTCCTCTCTCCATTCTCTTCTCTACCTAATAGCTGCTCTTCTTTGCATCACTGTCTGGCTCTTCTGCCCTCCCCTGCCCTTTCTTGCCCTCCTATTTCACATCTTCTCTCTCTGGCTGACAAGCTCCCTTTTCTCTCCTTCAGCTTCCTCCCTTCACACCTGTATCCCTTTCCCTTTGTTCTGGGGGGGTGGATCAGGTAATTAGGGCTGAATACCAAACCAGACTACTTTTCCCTGTCCCTACAAGGACACCATGGGAAGAGCAATGAGCCAGTGAGAGGGGACTGAAGGGGACTCTGCATCTTTTAAGGGAAGCAGATGAGAACTTGCTCCCTAGGACCAAGCTTATGGCCCCAAATCCCTTTCTTCTAACACCCACATCCCTTTGTCTCTGGAAAGCAGCAAGGCAGGTGTCCCACATTCCACTGCACCACCAAAAAAAGAGGCAGCTTTTGTTACTTCCATGGGCTTCCAGAAGGTTTAGGGGAACTGCCCTAGAAAACAGCAGGGACTCTCCCAGGAGAACTGAGATGAAACCAAAAGAGAAATATAAATGGAGAAAAAAATCAAGGCTGGGAACCAGGCCTGGGGAGGAACAAGCAAAGGTGTAGGAAGGGGAGGAAAAGAGAAGCGAAAGATATAAGGCAAGGTAAATGCAGGAGAAGTAGACAATGAATGGGAAGAGGGTGAAGGAGAGAAATGGCTGGAGATGTGTTGTAGCTGGGAAAACTGTGAGCTCACAATTGGTCTCGGATCACCTAGATTCTTGGGTCCAACTCTGCCATGTAACAAGCTTTAGGATCTTCAGCAAGTCACTTTTTCTTTTTCTTAAAGATTTTATTTATTCATTTTACAGACAGAGATCACAAGTAGGCAGAGAGAGAGGGGGAAGCAGGTTCCCCACCGAGCAGAGAGCCCGATGCCGGGCTCGATCCCAGGACCCTAGTATCATGTCCTGAGCCGAAGGCAGAAGCTTTAACCCACTGAGCCACCCAGGCACCCCCAGCAAGTCACTTTTATCTTTCTGAGACTCAGTTCCTTATCTGTACAATGGTGCTAATTTTTTTTTTTAAGATTTTATTTATTTATTTGACAGACAGAGATCACAAGTAGGCAGAGAGGCAGGCAGAGAGAGAGGAAGAAGCAGGCTCCCTGTGGAGCAGAGAGCCCGATGCAGGACTCGATCCCAGGACCCTGAGATCATGACCTGAGCCGAAGGCAGCGGCTTAACCCACTGAGCCACCCAGGCGCCCCAATGGTGCTAATTTATTTATCATTCATTTATTGAGTGCCTATATACTTGGAGGACAAGCTATGAATAAGACAGACGAGATCCCTGCCTTAATGAAGAGTACATTCTAATGGGGAGAGGCAAAAAATAAACAACATAAGTTCAGGTGGCAATAAATGCTATGAAGACAACATAACAATATGATATAGAGAGATGGAGTGAAATGGGAAATTTTTTTTGATGGGGCAGTTAGAAAAGTCCTCTTTGAGAAGGTGACATTTGAGCTAATAAGACTTGAATAATGAGAAGGATCTGAGGGAAGAGCATACCAGGCAGAAGGAACAGCAACTGCAAAAGCTCAGAGGCAGGAATGAGCTTCATGTGTTTGAAGGACGGAACAAAAGCCATTGTGGCTGAAGCAGAGTGCATGTGAAGGGCCCTGATAAGAGAGAGTTCTGAGAAGCAGGCCGAGGCCAGATTACAAATGGCCTTACAGGCCGGCCGGGAGGTTTGGTTTTTATTCTAAGTATGGTAAAAAAGACTTGGGAGGGTCTTATATTGAAGGTGAAGCCCTCGGGACTTCTGATGAATGGATAAGGTGGAGGGTGGGGGAGGAGTGGGAATAGGAGAGACGTGAAAGATGACTTTGCCTTGAGAAACTGGATGGACAGTGTTGTCATTTACTGGGATGGGGAAGACTTGGCAAACAACAAGTTTGAGGGCTCAGGGAACCACTGGAGACATCTTTTTACATGTTGAGTTTGAAATGACTATTGACATCTAAATAAATATGTTATAAGGGAACAGTTGGATATATGAATCTAGAACAGGGGAGAAATCAAGGCTGGAGATATACATTTGGGAGGCATTTGAATCCCTGAGAGATCACCATGAAATCACAGGGAGAGGTATAGGAAGAAGAGAAAAAGGCCTAGTCCCAGGGATATTCCAATATTTAAAGGTCCAGTAGAGGAGATAGGGACAAAAGAGACTAAGGTAGGAGGGACCAGCAGAAGCATTTCACACCCTGGCCACCACGAGGAGAAAGTGCTTTAAGGAGATAACAATCAATGTCAAAAGTTGCTAAATCAAATAAGATGGCCATTGGATTTGGCAAGATGGAACACTCTGAGGTATTTCAATGAAGACAGAAGCCTAATCGGATTGGGATTAAAGTGGAAAGGGGAGGAAAAATAAAGAAGGTTAGTATAGATCATTACAGCAGTCGTATTTTGAAGACAAGCAGAGAAATAAGGGGAATGGAAATGAAGTCAAGGGAGAGTTTGTTGGGGGCGGCTTTAAGATAGGACTCATTACACTAGATCATGTTTGTACGATTGAAGGAAACGATCCAGTAGAGCAGAAAAAGACCTTCGCTTGAGGAAGGGACATACTCCCTTACAAAGAGGAGGTAAGTTCGTAGAGAGGCAGGTAGGCAACTACTTGGGAAAACAAATTCTGGAGCGACTCCTTACTCAGTAGGGTTGTTTCTATTGAGCCTCAAGCAAGCTAGGGGCTGCAGGGCTGGTGAAGACGCCCCCAAGCCCCACCCCGCGGGAGGAAATAGAGACCGTCCTTGCGCACGCGCGTTGCCCGTTTCCGCCAAGAGGGGGCGCGCGCGGCCTCAGAGGTAGCTGGTGTAGACAGGCCGTTCCGGCCGCCACAGCCCCGCGGGGGCCGGGACCGGCCGGCGGCGGGGGGGCCCCCCAGGGAGACCGCTTGCAGGGGGGCCGACGAGATGGAGGCCATAACCAGTGAGTAAGAACCCGCTTCTCTGTCCCACAGCCCGTCTCCCGAGCCCTCGGCTTCGGCCCGACAGACCCACACCCACTGTCAACCGGCGCTGTGTCTTCGGAATCCGGGTTCAGCCTTCCCAACTCCCGGTCAGGGTCCGCCCCGCCCAGTTTTCGACAAGCCCCGCCCCCTCGGGCCTGCAAGCCCCGCCTCTCCACCCTGGGCGGGCTCTGCCCCTTTGCGCTACGAATTATGAGCTCGCTTGGGGGCTTATGAGCTCGCTTGGGGGCGGAAGACTTTCCTCCATTCTCCATTGGCTCTGAGAAAGCCGTTTTTATAGGGCCAGACCTTAGAGGGGAACCTAAGGGAAGTTAGAACCCTAACAAACAAGGATGTAGTAGGAAAGTGAAGGACATAACCATGTTTGGTTACCATTTGATGAGCCTCCATCACACAGTTGAAAAGCTGTGAACTCAAAATACAATTTAGGGGCTAGTACTTACCACAGGAAGCTCATGGGAGCGGTGAGGCTCCGTGATTTCTAAGCTTCCAGACTGAACAGATGAGAAAAGCCTGTGTAAATTTTTTTAGTCGGGAAATTTTTGGAAAGAGTGCATCGTAAAATACTGTACATGAGTTTCGGTCTTCAACGTAGAAGCACTTAATACTTTCTGTTTGCAGTAGCCCAAAAAGGTGTTGCTTTAGTGCCAGAATCTACTTTTCTACCTCACCTTACTACATGGAGTCCCTCCATTCTCTTCTTAGGTATTCCTTTTATTCCATAGTGGATGAAGCTATACTTCGTTGATGGGGTAGAGAGACTAGAGAGACAGTAGTTTCCAAATAATAAGTCTGCCTTTAACTTTCTGCCTCTAGAACATGGTAGATTCGTTCACTTACCCTCTTGACCATCCCAACCTCTGGGCTTTGCAGGTGAGCTGCGGTCTCTGCGTGAGGAGATTTCCCTGTTAGAGCGTGAGAAAGAAAGTGAACTTAAGGAAATAGAACAGGAGTTGCACTTGGCCCAGACTGAGATCCGGAATCTGCGGCAAGCAGCAGAGGATTCCGCGACCGAACATGAGAGTGACATAGCATCCCTGCAGGAGGATCTTTGCCGGATGCAGAATGAACTCGATGACATGGAGCGCATTCGGGGAGAGTATGAAATGGAGATCACCTCCCTCCGTGCAGAAATGGAAATGAAGAGCTCTGATCCATCCAATAGTTTAAATCTTTCTGATTACTCTGAGATGCAAGGTATGAGAGGGCAAGTCTTTTTCCTGGTCTGTCAGTAGAGCCAAGCAGAGGGAGTTTGTCTCCAAGAAGATGGTCGAAGGTGGTCTTAGATCATGAATTGGGAACCTCTAGAGAAAACCTCCAGGTTGAATTCAAGACTATAAGGGTGGAAAACGTACCCAGATGTCTCATAACCAGTCAGTGGTGGTATAAGAAATAGCACTGTGGAGATGTACCCTGAGAATTTTTCTCAGAGAGCCATTGATTTGTTGATTTGACTGTGGGAAAGCCCTTCCTAAAAAAGTCTCCAGTTCCAGGATGGGAGGGTAAGGCACTGGTCACCTTGGGAGACTCCTACTGCTCTGGCATGGCAGTTTGCCTGGCCCATGTTTCTTTTTGGGGGGTGGGGGCTCCAGTCGTCCTTCCAGGTCCCAGGATGCTAATGCTTAGGCTCCTTGAGCCTTCTCCAACGTAGAAGCTTTAGGGAGCAGCAAATCAGAGCACAAGACAGCTGGAGAGGAAGAGAGGTTATTTCCAGTAATACATGAGATACCAAAAAGCTTAGAGCTCTGCTTTCAGACAATGAGTCTCCCAGCTAGTTGTTAGGATTCATGGCATCAGAGAGTCTGCCTTTATTCTGAGGCTAGATTTATGATCTGGGTATAATGGGGGCCGTGTATTAGGCCAGGTCAAGCAGAGGCAATCAACAAGGAATCAAAGAACTGTAAGTTTTCCCAGCTGTAACAAGCTTCTCAGAAGAACCTTTGGACTGGTGGTGCCAGGAGAGGGAGGCCAGCACAGTGGGAAAGCTTGGGTTGAGGTTAAACAGACCTGCGTTCAGAATCTCAGTTGTGCTAATTAGCGGGATGAACTTGGCCTGGTTATTATCTCTCTGAAACTTAGTTTCTATATCTGTAAAAATTGGTTAATGAAACTTTACAGCCAAAGGGGATCCTTTAGGGAAAACAGGAGAGAAATCTGAATAAAATGTTGAGTTTAGTTAACAGTAATGTATGAATGTTGATTCCTGAGTTGTGACAAATGTACCTATGGTAAAATGTTAACAATCGGGGAAACTAGTTGAGAGCCCTCCTGGGGACTTTTGCACTATCTTTGTGAATCTAAAATTATAAATTAAGAGTTTATTTTGAAAAAAGAAAAAGAAAACCTTACAGGGCTATTTTCAGGATTAAATGAAATGCCTAATATGTTGAAGTACTCACAGACTAACTGAATGTGAGGCTGAAACCATCAAGTCTAATGCTTAGCACGTGGTTGGCTTGTATTAAAGATTAGTTTCCTTTCTTCCATGATAATCTGCAGTATTCCAAGAACTTTTTTTTTTTTAAAGATTTTATTTATTTATTTGACAGACAAAGATCACAAGTAGGCAGAGAGGCAGGCAGAGAGAGAGGGGAGGAAGCAGACTCCCCGAGGAGCAAAGAGCCTGATGCGGGGCTCGAGCCCAGGACCCTGAGATCATGACCTGAGCCGAAGGCAGAGGCTTTAACCCACTGAGCCACCCAGGCGCCCCCCAAGAACTTTTGATTGGAATAAAGAGGGAACATTAGACATGAATTTCAGGGTGTTGAATCTTAGAGCAGATAAGATAGGCCTTGTGTTAACTTGGAGCAAGTTAACGTTCTTTAAATATCAGTAGAATTGGTATTCTAAGAGATAAAATTCTTTTTTTTTTTTAAGATTTTATTTATTTGAGGGGCACCTGGGTGGCTCAGTTGGTTGAGCGTCTGCCTTTGGCTTGGGTCATGATCAAACCCCACATCGGGCTCTCTGCTCTGTGGAGAGCCTGCCTCTCCCTCTCCTGCTTGCTGCTCTGCCTGCTTGTGCGCTCGATCTCTCTCTCTCTCTGTCAAATAAACTAATACAATCTTAAAAAAAAAAAAAGAAAACAACGATTTTTAAAAAAAGATTTTATTTATTTGAGAGAAGGAGCGAACACAAGCAGGGGGAGCTCCTGCTGAGCAAGGAGCCCGATGCAGGGCTTGATCCCAGGACCGTGGGATCATGACCTGAGCCAAAGGCCGGTGCTTAACTGACTGAGCCACCCAGGCTCCCCTAAGATAAATAATTTCTTAATCAGGAAGAAACAATAGTTGGGGTGTTTATATGATTGCAGCTTTATTTTTTTTTTAAGATTTTGTTTACTTATTGGAGAAAGAGAGCATGAACACGGGGAGGGTCAGAAGGAGAGGGACAAGAAGACTCCACGCTGAGCAGGGAGCCCGATGTAGGTCTCGAACCCAAGACCCTCGTATCATCACCTGAGCTGAAGGCAGTCGCTCAACCGACTGAGCCATCCAGGTGCCCATGATTGCAGCTTTAAGAAGTATTGGTACCTGGTACTTAAGAACATGTGCTGGGGCATTTCAACGAGATCTGTGCTGATGATTAAGGATGATATATGGGTCTGGTTGGGATGGGCTCTTCTGTCAGCAGATAAAAGATCATTAGAATTCTTGACCACATGCTGGCTAGTGTATTTGGTGTGGTGATAGAGTAAGTAAAAGGATGTTTGAGATGCTGGTGTTGTCTCCAGAGGGCCAAGACTGGCAGTGTGACATCTGGCAGTTCACATCCCTCAGCTCTTGTACTAAAAGAGTAATGGGAAGGTAATCATAAACAGTTCAATGGAAAGTTAAACTATGATAACCCAGAAACTCAGTGGAAACCTTCACAAGCTCCTAAAATCTCAAGACTCTGCCTTGGTTGAGGTTTTGAAGATGGGCACCCAGGGCAGATCTTCTAGGCAGATGAAAAGAAGGGCAGCTACCTGAATGAGGACACAGACACAGAGCAGTGTGTAATTTTGGGGCCTTGTCTTCCAAGCCACTGCACATGGTGTCTCTTCTGTCTTTAGGAAAAGAGAAGCTATTCAGCCTTCTGTGGTCCGATTTTTATGCAGGCAAATTAGGGGCTGATTACCAGTGCTTCTTCCCTGGGATCTCACATGTCTCCATTTGTCCCCTGCAGAAGAGCTGCAGCAACTGCGGGAACGCTACCGCTTCCTGAACGAGGAGTACCGGGCCCTGCAGGAGAGCAACAGTAGCCTCACTGGGCAGCTTGCAGATCTGGAGAGTGAGAGGTACAGCCAGCAGGCTGGGGGGACTCTGCAGGACTCCATTTTGGGCTTGTCTCTTGAGTAGAACTAGTGAAGGCAGATGTCAGGCTAATGACTGTCCCTCTGCTCCTAGACAGCGGTCCTTTCCGTGGTATTATTCAAAGGGTACAGATGCCACCTAGAAGCAGGCATGGAGATCCAACTGTCTCAGGACTGGGGTGCTAAAATGTAGTTTTTTTCCATTCTAGGGATTGAGGTTTGGTTTGCTCTGCCCTAGAGTTGATCAGAAGTGGTTCCTTCGTTATCGGCACAGCCTGGATTCAGCCTAATGGTGTAGGGCCTCCAGATTAGAGCTGGCTCGACACAAGGTCCAGCCCTGAGCCCAAGTAGACTAACACTCTTAGGTCTCCCAGAGCCAAACATGCCTTGATTGAGGTGCTGGGACCTTTTTCTTTACCTTCTCAGTATGTTTATTTGGGAGATAAACCACAGTAGAAGGCTCTTTACCATCTTTGCCTAAAATAAAGACATCAGGACCAAGCACACTTAGCAGGTGATGCCAGGCAGAGCCCTTACCCAAACATGGCTCTGGGGTTCTGGATCATAGGACACGAAGAGCAACAGAAAAGTGGCTGGAGTCCCACATGCTAAAGGATATGATGTCAGCAGAGTCTCAGACTTCAGAAGTGGATTTTCTAGAACCTGATCCTGAAACCCAGTTGTTGCGACAACAGCTTCTGGGAGCTGAAGAGCAGATGCATGACATGCAGAACAAGGTAGGGGAAGGCAGGCACCTTGGTTGTCTCTCTTTTACCCTCTCCTGGCCTGTGGTAGAAATGCCTCCTTAGACACAGGGCTGGCAAAGGGGGCATGCACTGTGGCAGGCAGAAGTACTCTGGGGTTTCGCTTGCTTGCCTGATGTGAACATTCCAGTGAAACGAAGGTCATTTTCTCTCCAAGCTATTCTTTGCCCCCCACCAAGCCTGTTCTCAAAGGGCACATGGCACCTGTCCTCAGTCAGCCTTTCCGTTCCATCTCCTGCGCAGTGTAAGGAGCTGTGTTGTGAGTTGCAAGAACTACAGCATCATCGTCGGACCAGTGAGGAGGAGCAGCGGCGGCTGCAGAGGGAGCTCAAGTGCGCGCAGAACGAGGTGCTCCGGTTTCAGACTTCCCACAATGCCACACAGGTAACCATGGCCAGGGGATGGGCGTCTGGGGAGGGCAGAAGGGCCTCCGTGGAGTCGCGGCTTCAGGGAAGGATGGACGCAGGGCAAGGCTATGCTCTGCTGACTCTTGCCCTCAACTGAGGGTACAGTCTGCTGGAGACCAGCTGGAGAAGTCACGTAGCGCTGCATTCTAGAGATGGTAGTCATTACCGAGTGTCTGCCTCACAGAACAAACCCGACCGTAGACCTGTGGGAGCTCCTCAAGATGTCTGCGTCTGGAAAGGACCCAAACTGGTCTGTGGAGGGGTCTGCTGTTTCTCGAGAGTAACTGTTCTGCCCACATCCTCCCACCACAGAACGAGGAGCTGAAGACCAGACTCTGTGCCCTGCAGAAAAAGTATGATGCTAGCCAGGATGAGCAGAATGAGCTCTTGAAGGTGCAGCTCCAGCTTCAGTCTGAGCTCCGGCAGCTCAAAGTCTTGAAATCCACAGGCATAGAAAGCCCAAGTGAGAAGGTAACAATAAAAGGAGGTGAGGGGCAACTGAGGTGCTAAGAGGTTTTGGGGAAGGTGGCCCAGAGCGGAGTTAGACTAAGGGCGGCTGCCAGCCGGGCCGCACCCCCGACAGGGGCCTCCAGCCTCCCACGAGTGCTGCACTGGACGAGAGGACAGCCGGTAAGCCAGGGGCAGGGAGAAGGCAGGCCTTAGACTGGCCGTGTCCGAGCGGGGCTCGGGCGGAAGAGCGAGCGGGTTGCTGACCCCCGAGGTGCTGCCCGCGGCGGGCCCGCTGCGCCCACTGCCACAGCCCCCTCCACCGCAGGAGTTACTCTGCCGGCTCCAGAAGCTGCAGCTCCAGTACCAGCACATCACGTGCGAGAAGGATAAGCTGCTGGAGGTGCAGCGCCAGCTGTGCGGGGACCTGCACTACCATGAGGCTGAGGTACAGCGCCTCAAGGACATCGTGGCCTCCTTCCAGGAGAGCAGTGAGAAGGTAAAAGAAACTCCAGGTGAGGGAGAATGTAGCCAAATGGAATCTTCTGTGAGAGCAATAGGACTGAGGAGGGGGCTTTGTAGGAGTTCTGTGGTCCAGTCCTTGGTGCGGGGCACAAAGAGGTACCTAACAGAAAGGTGATCTCGGAGAGTCATGACGCTCTCCACTTCCTTTGATTTTAGATCAGAAACTCAGCCTATAAAAAGGTAGCTCTCTTTCTTCCCCACCTGCCTGAAAAGGAAACCCCAGAAGGTCCCTGTGTAGAGCCTGTTAGGGTCCCTCTCTGGAAGCCCCCAGTGGGATGAAATTGGGACCAGAAAGGACCAAGCAGATCCTTTAGTCCCCATCTGAGAGGAGAGAGTGCAGCTGCAGGGGCTCCTGGGATGATGGCGGGGCCTGCCTCCCCTACCCCAGAATGCAGAGATGCATGCCCAGCTTCAGGAGATGAAGCGGCTGTACCAGACCAGCAAGGAGGAGCTGGAGCGGCAGAAGTACATGTATGATCAGCTCGAGCAGGACCTCCTGCTCTGTCAGCAGGAGCTGAAGGAGCTCAAGACCACCACACCCATCCCAGAGGACAAGGGGAAGTGTGCTAATAAGGTAATTGTACTTAAGAGAGGTGAGATCTCCTGGGTATTTTCTCTGGAGAGAGGAGGTGTGAGGGCAAAAGGTGAAGTCATCTAGCCGAGGGGCTTGATGAGCTCCCTGTCAAGTCACAGCTGAGTGTGCCAGTCAGGAAACGGAGGCAGAGTCCCACCGTTAGCTGTTAACTTTTAAACAGTTTGCCTTGATCTTGACTTTGGGCCCAAGCTACAGCTTAGTAGGATCACTACAGCTGGATCCAGTCTGAACACCTGAAGATTTTGCACTTGATTCCATGTGTGTCGACATTTATCCTTCATTATTACAACTTCAGTGATATCTTGTCATTTGTGGAGAAGGACATACACAAAAGCCCACATATACAGCTTTTCTCATTAGACCCAGAAAAAGAAGGTCCAGGTTTCTCAGGCAGTTGCAGATGCTCTTGTCAGATGACGTGGTCTTATGCCCTGAGTGCTGATTGGGTGTTCAAAGGACTTAGGTACTTCCAGGGTTTACTCTGTGACTTCAGAGGAGCGAATTTCTCTAAACTTGAGTTTTACCCTTTTTAAATTGAACAGAATACTATTTTCTTTGCACTTGGCTTGTAGTAATAAATCCTGGTAGTGATAAGTAAGGCCTTCCTTATTCATTTTCTTTTCTTCCGTAGTGTGTAAAAAGCAAGCTATTATCAGTTACCCTGTGTTGAACACTTTCAGCTCCTGATCACTGATAGGAAATGGAAGGTGTTGAAACATGGTGGAGAAAAGGCACAAGATTCTCAAAAGATGGTGGAGCAAGTCACCTTCTGCCAGAGCAGCCAGCAGCAGGCTATGTCCCTGGGGAAGGGCCTCTGGAAGACCCAGAATGGGGAGGTTGTTTCGACCACTCCCAACAGCCCGCCTGCCTTTCCACACCCAGGCTCACATTTCCACACCCAGGCTCACATTTCCACACCCAGGCTCACATTTCCTTCTCTCCCTGCTCAGTTTAGAGGCCAGAGTGTCCGTGGCTTTGCACATGCCCTCTGCTCCTAGTAGAAGCAGCTGTGGAGCAGGAGAAGCAGGCTGACACGGAGCCAGCTTTTCCCCTTGTCCTAAAAACAGCATTGAGATGAGTTTGATATTAGAAGGTCTGAGTTCTTGGAATCATGGGATAATTTAGTCTTCTCAACCCAAATTCAGCAATAGCCCATATTCTTCTGGAGATTTAAAAAGACGATTATGAAAACAAAAATGGGAACAGATCAGGTGACGTTTTTATTGGTAAGGAGTATAATTAGGTATAAAACCAGTTGGGGTTGATGACAGCGACAGGAACTAGAATTCCCAGCAGGGCCAGAGAATGGTGTGTATCACAGAGAAGGGCCAAAAGGGCAGGGGTCATGAGAAGGGAGGGGTGTTGGTAACACTGCCCTCACAGGGCTCTCAGAAGGACCAGTAGATGAATCTGCAGCACAGCCAGACGGTCCTGAGCAGCCTGCTGGGGTTTCCCAAGTTCGGTGTCTAAACCTGTATGGGCGCAGCGTGGCTTGGGATGGTCAGTCCGAGGGGACTGTACAGGGAAGGAGTCCCCGGTGAACCACAAGGGCCAGGAGGGCACAGGAGGGCTCTGCCGGCTGGACAGTGCGGAGCAGCGGCTCACCAAGTAACCGCCCCTCCGCGCCTGCCCCGCCCACAGTGTGACGCACTGCTGTCCAGACTGACAGAGTTGCAGGAGGAGTACAAGGCCAGCCAGAAGGAGATGGGGCAGCTGCAGATGGAGCAGTGCGAGCTCCTAGAGGATCAGAGGAGGATGCAGGAGGAGCAGGGGCAGCTGCAAGAAGAGCTGCACAGGCTCTCGTTCCCACTGCCCAAAGCTGGGCTCCTCCTGAAGGTAACCCTGGCCGGGGAGCCGTGGCTAACTAGGGAGAAGCTGCTTGGAGAAGCTTCCATGGTGTGACTACGCCTGGGAAAAAGAACCGGGCGGGGACTGAACCTTCTCCTTGCTGTCTCAGCCCCTCCTTGTCACCAGTCTCTTTAAACCAGAAAGTTCAGTATAGCTGATTAGTGTTTTAAGTCTTAAAATACATAGTACAGTCTGGAATCTGTCCAGCATTTTCTCTCTGGGTATTTAGTCCCTCTGGAGAAAATATACTTGGAGAGAACTTTGTAAACTACAGGATACCTGCAAACACATGAGATCGTGGCTACTCACCTAGCGATTCTCCATAAAAGACCGCTCCCCCGCTGCGACCCTGTCCCAGATGGCCATTTAGAGCCAACCCAGAGACTCCTAAGGGAAGGGTTCCCCAGGGGAAGGAGGCACGGGTCTTCCCCTGTAGCTACCACAGTTCCTGCCCGCTTCCTTCCTACTCCACTTCGCAGAGTCAGGAGCTCCTTACAAAGTTACAAGACCTGTGTGAACTACAGCTGCTCTACCAAGGAATGCAGGAAGGGCAGAAAAAACTGGTGCAGAATCAAGAAAGCATGCTCAAGGAACAGTCAGCTCTGCATGAAGAGCTGCATTTTTTCAAAACGTCTCGTTTCCGGGATGTGTTGGAGAATCCCGATGATTCCAAATCACCTAAGTCCTCCAAGTGTGACAAGGTAACAGAGCAAGAGGCAGGGAGACGGTTCTGGGGCCAACGGCGTGGAAGGGCAGAGGGCTCCATGGACGGGTCAGAGTTAGGAAGGTCTGTCTGACCAAGAGTAAGGATGAGACTAAGGCCCCCTTCTTCAGCCATGACCACGCATGGGCTCATGAAGATGTGGCTTTAGCTATGGCCTGAGGCCCTCAGTCAGATACACACCCAGCTGAAGCTCTGCGAACACTGAGAACCGGGCTGACTCGGGAATCTAATCACCTCGTGATTTGATGCCCCTTCAACATCATTTTCCAGATTTATACTATCAACTTAGTGTTTGTCTGGATTCCTTGAGACCAACTGTAGGCATATCATCCTTTTCTCATGAGCTGGTTGATAATTGAGTAGTACACT
Organism: Enhydra lutris kenyoni; assembly: GCF_002288905.1. NCBI lineage: Eukaryota > Metazoa > Chordata > Mammalia > Carnivora > Mustelidae > Enhydra > Enhydra lutris. Next base: position 13,622,697 of record NW_019154111.1, on the reverse strand, counting down.
TTCAGCCATCAGAATCTATAACCTTTTGGTGTTCTATCTGAGACAGATCTGGGGCCGTTCATTTCCAAGGGAAGAATTCCTAGCCTGTGGCATTCCTGCTACTGGCCACACTGTCTTCATTGGAACTTTGATGGCAGTAACAGCCGGGTCAAGAGCGTTAGACTAGGGAATCCATGCATTGCAAGCACCACGAAGGGGTCATGCCCCTGAGGTCACACTGGTAGAGATTTCCCCCTAAGTCTGGGGCTGGGGGATGCATTTGGTCTGAGGTCTCAGGGTAGGCAAGGAAGAGCAGGTACACAGTTTCAATTTTTTTTTTGATTTTTTATTTATTTATTTGACAGACAGGTCACAAGTAGGCAGAGAGGCAGGCAGAGAGAGAGAGAGAGGAGGAAGCAGGCTCCCTGCTGAGCAGAGAGCCCGATGTGGTGCTCGATCCCAGGACCCTGGGATTATGACCTGAGCTGAAGGCAGAGGCTTTAACCCACTGAGCCACCCAGGTGCCCCCACAGTTTCAATTTAAGGCTAGCCCTATTCATTCAAATATTAGCCTGGATAGGGAAAACCAGGGAATTGCAGAAGTCCAAACTGAGACTTGGTCAGATTCCAGGAGCCTCAGATTTCAGCCTGGATAACACAGAGACCAGGAACCAGGTATAACTATTTCCTTAACCGATCAGATCTCATCCTGGGCATCAGCAGCCAAGAAGCCAGGCCCAGAAGCCCTGGGAAACATGCCCAGAGGCCAGATTCAGAATTGGGGCAGGAGGTACAGGAACTTGTAGTGAGACCTTAATTCCAGGTCCACATCTTCTGAGGGAGGCATTCTTGCAGGCTCACAGTCAAGGCCAGGGCTGATTTTAGAATTGGGGGCAAGGGAAGGGCCTGAGCCCCAAGGTCAGGATAATGGGTATGGCCTGACTGTGAAGAGGGTAGGGTAGGGAGCCAGAGTGTTGTTGATACTCTTCCAGCTCTGCCTCAAGGAGAGAGGGACGTACCATAGTTTAGAAACCAGCAGAAATGGGAGCCTGGAAATTGCACATTATCTTTCCTGAGTGGATTTTCCCCTGTGAGCAAGTGACTGACACATGCCAGTAGCTGCAGGCAATTACAGACCTAGGCTCTGGGGAGACTGGGGTGTAGGCGTGCCGGTGTCTGACGCGGGCTCTCACACATCCGCCCCAGGAGGGGTGTGTCGAGAAGGACGGCAATGTCTAGAGTAATGGTAATGTCTCCCCCCCCCTCGCAGTCCAAGCTGATCATCGCCCAGATGCAGGCTCTGCAGGTGCTCTACGAGGGCACACAGGCTGAGCAGGAGCTGCTGCAGCAGGAGCAGGGCAGGCTCCTCGAGGAGCGGAAGAGGCTGCAGGCCGACCTGCAGCTCTGCCTGGAAGAAATGCAGCTGCTCCAGGTCCAGTCCCCCTCCAGCAGAATGAGCCTGGAGAAGAACTATGGCAGCGTGGCCTCCAGCAGCGAGAACTATCGCAAGAGTTACGGGAGCAGCATCGAGGAGAGCGAGAGCTATCACAAGAGCTACGGTAGCACCCAGGCCAGCAGTGAGAGCTTTCTCAAGAGCTATAACAGCAGCAGCAGTGCCCAGGAGAGCAGTGAGAAGAATTATGGCAGCAGAAGCAGCAGCGTCATCTACAAGAAGAGTTACGGCAGCAGCACTAGCTCGGACACCGGTCACAAGAGTTACAGTAGCAGCACCAATGGTGAACCCAATGAGCCTGAAGACATGGAGGTAAAAGTAGCCAGTTGAGAGGTCAGACAGGGAGAGAGAAGCCTCCCGTCTTACTAAGAGATAAGTCACCAGGGAAGGGTTCGAGAAGTGAGGAGGGCAGCAGGGTCAGAGCCAAGCTGTGTCACTGGCAATGGATGAGGCACCCTGTCTGTCTAACACGGAGATGCTCCCATCACAGCGATGGTGCTTTACGGGAACAAACGCAGAATTAGCCCCGGGGCGGCTTCAGATCCTTGCCGCATTGTTCCGTACCCAGGATGGGGCCTAGGGAAGCGAGTGGGCCGGAGGGCAGGTCCTTCTCCCCAAGGTCATTACTCCTTCGCCCTCCGCAGCACTGTGAGGACATGGTCGCCAAGGTGGTGATCAAGCTGCAGGGTGTGCAGGCCATGTACCAGCTCAGCCAGGAGGAACACGACCGGCTGCAAGACCGGATGCAAAAGCTGGTAGACAGTCAGAAAGAGCTGAAGGAAGAGCTGGCCGCCTGTGAAAAGGAATTCAAGGAATGCATGGAAAGTCTTGAGAAGCCCACTGCCTCCCCCAACGACAAGGACAAGAGTGAGGTAACTGCTATCTGGGAGGCAAGGTTTCTTCTAGGAGTCCCTAGAACCAGAGCAGGCCACAGGCCCTGGCCATTTCAGGGAGGCTGAGGAAGGAGTGCTGAGAGCCCTCTGCCTGCTCTGTGTCGTTGCTGCTGCCTTCTCGGTCAGAGCAGGGGCGGAATCCGGGTGCCCTGCCGTAGCCCTGGTGGGCGTTGCTCAGGTGCTTGCTGTGTTCAGGTATACTCGTCAGCAGGACTCCGAATAATTTTTCTCTTTTTCCTTTTGCCACTTCTCTCTTTGGCTGTGTCCCAGAGCACTTCTACAGAGATGTATTTTTTCACCTTTAGTTATTTTGGGTGTACTTGTCTCTTCAACTGGACTGTAAGTACCTTGAGGGCAGAGCCTCACCTCCTTTCGGATCCCTTACGATGCCGAGAAGGGTGCTCTGCGTCCGTGAGGGATGGGACAGAAGGCGTGCTTTCTGCCCAGGAGTAGTCCACAGTCCAGCGGGACTCACTGTGTGCACGGGAGAGTTCGGACCACAGTCAGTCCGAGGGCCTCGCTTGCTTAGTATTGTCCCCTACCAGGGAGACTGTGATGCCGGGAGTCAGGGAAGACAAAACCAGAAATTAGGGAGCAGGGTTGCAATTTGCCTCTGTTTCCAGGGTGAGGTGCAGGAGCCCAGGCACAGTCTCAGGAGCGGACCGCACGTTTCCTCAGGTAGTTGCACCTGGCAGAGAAATAGCTTGGGCGAAGCCGGGGCTTCCATCAAAAAGCCGTCCAGACAGGTCCCGGTGAAAACGTAATTTAAATCATCCTTTTTTGACCCCATTAGATGTAAATCGTCAGCTATTTCTGAAACCGCCTTAGAGGCTCATAGTATCCTACAGTTTAACGTTTCCTCTCTTGTCTACTGCCCCGTGGGCCTTAGCAGGGCAAACTGTGAGGCAGGGACCGGAGGGCAGGGCCTGGCTGACCGGCTGGGCGGGGCTGGAGGTGACCGGCCATCCGCCCCCCGCAGATCAAGGAGCTGCAGGCCAAGCTGCGGGAGCTGCAGCTGCAGTACCAGGAGAGCATGGACGAGCAGGGGCGGCTTCTGGCCATGCAGGAGCAGCTGGAGGGCCAGCTGCAGTGTTGCCAGGAAGAGCTCCGCCAGCTCAAGGAGAAGAAGCCCTCCATTGCCAGAGAAACCAGGGGGAAAAGTGGCAACGAGAACATGAACAAAAATGCCAACGGGGTTAAAAATAAAAAGGGGACCAAACCAAGCCTGGCCGATTCTGAGGGCAGCTGTGAGAGCAAAAAGGTGAGTGATAACCTTAGGAGCCTGATAAGCAGAAAGGCAGAGGAGATCTTAGAAAAATCACCACCACCACCATCCCGGCCAGATGAGGTATTTGTAGAGAAGCTTCTGGTCTCTTTATTGTATTAAAGTAGTTCCTGCTTGGTAGCAATTCCATACACCCTTTTCCTATGAAGTTAAGGGGAGTGGAACACAGACCACTCATACCTGGGGACACAGCCCCAAAGGACCACAGCCCCCAGGATGGACGACGGCTCCCATGAGCTCAGCCCCATCTCCTGGGGCCCCTTTTCTTCCTGGGTTACATGCCCAAGAGGGGGGCCAAATGGATGAAGAGAAGGAACGTATTCGAAGCAGTGGCGTACTCAGACGTGAGAAGTGAGGAGGAGAAGGGAAAAGTAGGAGTCGCCATCGCCCTGCAGGGGTCAGAGGTGGTGGTTGAGGGGCAGAGCCCAAGATTGTAGCTCTGGTGGCTGTCCGAAATGGCCAGTGGCCAGATGGCCATGTGGGTCCAGAGAGGCCGGGCATGACTGCCCTCCACACGCTGCACAGGGAGAGACGCAGTGCCGCCTGCGCATTGTGCCAGGCTGGGGACACGAGCGCTCTTGAGCTAGCCCGGCTTTGTCACGAGGGTAGGCATCTTTGTGATGACTGCAGCCCCCATCCTGCCCTGCCTCCACCCACAGAGTCTGGAGGTGGTGTTGTACTACAAGGCCAGCCACACGGATTTAGATGGTCTACTACAAGAGGAAGTAGAGGAGGAAAAGGAGGAGGAAATCAAAAAGGACACGAAGCAGGACTCCTGCAATGAACTGGTTTCTGTGCCGTCAGAGCCTACGGAGATGAGGTCCCCAAAAGCTGAGGAGGGCTGTTACGAAGAGTCCCAAGAGCAGGAGGGCAAGGAAGAAGACCGCAAAGATGAGAGCAACAATGACGCTTGCCCCGAAGCTTCAGAGGGAAACAACCCCCTCAGGCTTTCTGAGAGCAAAAAGGTAACTGCGGTCGAAGGCTGGATCGAGTGGGAAGTGGGCTCTGGGCCTCAGGTGCCCTGGTGTGGCGGGGTGACCCGGCCCGAGGACGGACTTCTGCAGGAGCGTCCAGGCCCGCCAGCCCTGAGGCCCCGCGCTTGGGGAGAGTGGAGATGGAGCCGGGAGTGCTGGAAGTGGGCCCTCACGGCCGGTGGTGGGTTGAGAGTACTTTGCTGTGGACCCATCTCAGAGATCACCTTTTCTGGGAGCCAGGGTGGGGCCGTTGCAGTCCTCCCTCCTTTTGCCTCCAGTTGCCCTTGTTCCTTCCATCAGGAGGTTCTTCGCCCCTCACTTGGTGCTGCACGGAGGAGCCCACGGTGTGAAACCCGCTTCAGGCTCTTGGCCAGCCTGTGTCAGTCGCCCGGGCCTGCCTCCTGGAGCTGCCCTGCTAGGTTGACCTTTGTTGGCTGTTAGGAGTGTGGGGAGGCAGGTGTGGCTCAGGGTTCTGTGGATTACAGGGCATGGTGGGGGGCTGTCCGAAGTAATAGAATGTTTTAGTCTGTACAGCAGGGGTTATGGGCCAGTCTGGGGAGAGCAGCCAGAGCCCTAACCCTTTACCTGCTGGATCTGAGAGGTTGGGATGAGAGTATTCTGGGTAACGTACCAACCGTACAGAAGTATGTCTATATTTTAACTACTGGTACTTCCGAATTCCTGCACTAGTTGAGGTTGACTGGGGGCTCTGATTCCCTGAAGAGTGAGTACTTCCTGAATCTCAGTTTTGTGTCTCTCTAAACACAGGGGAAGAAAATAAGTCTCTTGTGGTGGGATGTCCCAGTCAGCTCTGAGGCTATCTGGAATTTTCCGGCAGCTTAGTCTGCGGCAGTGGCTAAGGATCTAGCGTGCAGTTCTCTGTTAACCTTGTGGCAGAGGACCATTACTTAGGATGTAAAAAGTAGGAGCAACCGCAGCCTCTTCCCCAGTGCTCTATTTCTTCGAATTCATCATATTTCACCACAACTGGTTCAGAGCCTCTGCAGTCTCCTTGCCTTGGGTGCCACATCTCTAAACGCCAGGTGGATCCTTGTACTTCAAAGTCAAGCGCATTCCTTTTGTCTACACGTGGAGGCATCCCTTTGCCTCCTCGCGTCCTGCATCTTTTGCGGGCCGCGCTAATGGTGTACGTTACTGTGTGCGAATTCACTTTCTCTCTGGAAGATCGTTGCGGTCGAAGAACTAGCACTTCTCCACTGTCAGCCTGTTCTAGTGCATTTTGTCTCACAACAACAGCATTAGACTCCTCGGGGATCGCAGGGACCAGGGCCCAGGACATGGGAGATTTGGTGGAGAGCCGCCAGAGCATGTGGGCTAACGGAGGGACAGGTGGCCAGGCAGGAGACTGAGTGACCCAGGAGAAGTATATGTCCTCCTCATCTGGAGAGCCCGGCTTCACTCTCGGAGCTTCCCTTTTTCAGAGTTGCTGACCTGTAAGAACGGTATAGTGCAGATCACCCCTGCTTGACAAGATGTGCGAGGGGTGTGGCAAGCCAGGAGACTGGCCCCACCACCTGGTTTGGCCCTGAGCAGCTGCTTAACCCATTCAGGTCTGCATTCTCCACAGGCTGCCAGTGGGAAGATCCAGGCCTGGGCGCAGAGGAGAGATATGGCTGCCCTCACTGCCTGTTGTTTAACCTCTTGATCTCTTTCTCTTTCCCCTTTGTTTTCTCATCTTCATTATCCGTTGGACTCATGTGTTGCTGTCTTTTTATACCACACCCCCCCATCTCCTGGCCTCTCCTTGTGCTTCCTTCTCATTTGATATGTTGCAGCCATCCCCTGCCCCCGAGCCCCCCATCTTCTCCTTGCCTCTTGTAGGCCTGGTGGTCATATCGGCTTTGCTCTGGTGCTGGTGGGCCGAGACGTCGTCCTAACACAGGTACTGGTATCGAGTCCTCTCCTTCCGAGGGGTAGAGGGAGGGTGCAGGTTGCCCTGGCCTCTCCTCTTTCCCCCTTTCTCTCACTTGCTTACTTCTTGCTTTTAGCATTTGACAGTAGGATACTCAGGGCTGAAGTTTAGCCTTGGTTTCTCCTTGGGCTACTGCAGAGCCCGTAGCACCTCTGAGCATGTCTTCCTAACATACAGTGAGTTAGAATGCATACTGCTGACACGGTTTGAATTTCTGTCCTGTGGCTGGGAAAACTTTGGATGATCTCGGCACTGTTGCTACTTTGAAAAATGCCTGATCGCTTCTGACGAGCTGATGTCTGTCTGTGAGGCTGCCTGAGTGCTCTTTGTCTTTGTTTGGCCCCAGAACCAAGCTCTCACCACCATCACCACCCAGGATGGCAAAACAAGGCATCGCTGCCTCCCCCATTGGTTGAGAGAGGAATTCTGAAGCGCTGTGACCCAGCCGCAACCCTAACCCCTGCCCAGGGGCTGTGTCTGAGGGCAGGCTCCGTTTGTCCTCCAACGTGGTGAAAATGGAACAGGGACCACTACCATGTTGTGTTCTTTCTACTGAGAAGTTCTCTGGTGTGGGGCTTCTGGTCTTCAGAAGAATCAGAACCAGAATGCCAGGAAATATTTTCTAGTTCCCTTTTGGGTCCAGACTCTATTGTAATTGCCTGCCCAAGCCAGGCTCTCTCGACAGAGTGTGGCGCTGGGGAAAATAAGGAGACGGAAGTATTCTCAGGGCACCAAGGCTGACATATTCTGGGCACCTTCCATTTGGCCTCGGTCCATGTAATCTGGTCTGTCAACAGGATACCAAATTTAGGAGGCAGAATGTGGTCTTGGGGCCCAAGATAGAGCCCTAGGGTTCTTCCACTTGTCTTTGGAACCCATAAAGTATTCTCTCCTGGCCTGTTCTGGCTCCTTTCTCCTGCTCCCCTGCTCCCTGCCTCCACTTCCCTCCCTCCCTTCTCACCCCTGCAAATGGAGTGCAGCTGGCTTAATGCACAGGTTGGGGCAGCGGCTAATGCGTACGTTGGTAGCACTCACCAGCCTCCTTTTCTCCTTCCTTCTCCTATTTTTTTCCCTCTTCATCCTTTCTCCTCTTTAAAATGTTCCACTTACTCCCCAAAACAGTCTGACTCCTTTAGCAATAGGGTCCCTCCTTATACCTGTTCTTACCCAGTCTGCATCGAGATTTCTCAGTACCTAGAGGAGGAGACCCAAAGCATTAGGCAATAAGCTTTCTGCTCCTCAGCCAAGCCCACGCAGAGTGAGAGAAGGAGCTCCAGGGTCAGGGTGCTCTTGGGAAGCCTGGCTGTGCCCCACTCTGCAACTCCCAGTCCAGGAGCTAAGGCAGTGTAACGTGTAGGAAGTGTGGCTGACAGGTGAGAACCTGGCCCCGTCTGTCTCTGCCTCTTACCGCTTAGTCCCAGTGGGCAAAATGCGGAACGGGAAAATTAACTTCTTCAAATGACAGCAAAGAATGGTAAAACCTCTGCCTTCCTCACATGAGGATCACAGGAGTTCATGTTTATGAAAGTGCTTCATAAATGATGAAACACCTCGTAAATGATTTAAAAAGCCTATACTTACATTCTACATACTATGCGCCTGGCACTGTTCTAATCACCCTACATGTATTAACTCACTTAATCTTTGCAAGAACCCAACGAGGTGGCTTTTGTTATCATTTTATATGTAATAAAGCTAAGGCATGGCGAGGTCAGGTCATACTGCCAGTGAATCGTGAATTGGATTCTAAGGACTAATGTTAGCAACAACTAAAATTCCAGCCTTGCTTCCCCCTTGCTGTCTCTCCTCAGTTTGAACAGCTTTCCATGGTTGCTTCCACGTAATTAGGAAGACTCCACACTTTTCTTCAGACGGTCTCCAGTGGCATCAGCCCTCTTGACAACTAATGTCATGTTGTTAACTCTCTGCATGTATTGTTTATAAGGCCCCTTTGTGTATCGCATATGCTAAGTGTCCTCTCCCCATTCTCTCCCTGCACTTGACTTTTTGGATCTGAGGCAGAATTTTTTATTCATTCCTATTAGGTATACTAACATGTGGAGTTTGGGTTTGTTTTTTCTTTTTTTAATCTTGACCTTGTAGTTTCAAATTATGCATTTCCCTGCCTGCTCCACATCCTCCTCAAGGGTGACCAGCCTACCTTCATATATTCATGTGCATTTGTTTTTAAGTTTTATTTATTTAAGTGATCTCTACACCCACCTAGGACTTGAACTCACCACGCTGAGATCAGGAGTCACATGCTCTTTCAATGTAACCAGCCAGGCACCCTGTTCATGCACATTAAAGATGAGGGCCTATGGGACGCCTGGGTGGCTCAGTTGGTTAAGCCGCTGCCTTCGGCTCAGGTCATGATCCCAGCGTCCTGGGATCGAGTCCCGCATCGGGCTCCTTGTTCTGTGGGGAGCCTGCTTCTCCCTCTGCCTCTGCCTGCCACTCTGTCTGCCTGTGCTCGTTCTCTCTCCCTCTCTCTCTCTGACAAATAAATAAATAAAATCTTTAAAAAAAAAAAAAAAAAAAAAAAAAGATGAGGGCCTAGCCTCTGGGGTGTTGTCTCTCCAGGCTCTCTTTTATCCAGTTCACTGGTCCCCTAACAAATGGTCACATAGCAGCCTGTGCCGGGACCATACTCTTACTTCCTCTCCTTCTCACCAAGGATATCATGGAAGATCTGTCAGATGTCTTGATAAAATCCAAAAACATTTCTTTTATCTGTCAACTTAGTAACCTAGTCTAAAGGAAAGCCTGATGTGATTTACACCTTTGGGACCAGTCCTCCACTCAGCCATCCGGAACTTGCCTCTGACTGGTATAAAGGGTACCAGTTCACATTTATGGGTCTAACTCTGTCCCTTTTAAAAAAAAAATTAATTTTATTTATTTAAGGAGGGGGGCAGAGAGAGAAAGAGAATCCCAAGCAGGCTCCATGCCCAATGCCGGGCTAGACCCTGAGATCATGACCTGAGCTGAAATCCAGAGTCAGATGTTTAACCCAATGAACCACACAGGCGCCCTGCTTTGTCCTCCTTTAGGAACACCGGACTGACGTTTTCAGCAGTGTGCATTAGGACATACACATCTGAGCGTGTAAATGCTTTTTCTAGCTTCCTTTCCAGTTATTATATAAATTACTCTGTATATCCACCTCTAGCATTGTTTCGCTTTCCGTTTCATTTGTGCTGCTCTTTTTAGTAACCGTTTCTACAAATGTAGACTCCTTTGCTTTTTGTAGAGGGGTTAAAATCCTCTTTTTAGTTCCATTATTCTCTGAGCAAATGCCTTCTTAGCATCAGTACTCTGCTCTGCTTTCATCTAAAATCATCCTTCTGTTAGTACACCATAGCTTACGACTCAGCCCAAATCCTGTCTTTCAAGTAATACAGTAACGAAAGTAATAACAGAAACTATTTCCCCAAGTAGGTATTGCCCACAATTTCATGTTCCCTAAAGGATGCTACCTGATTGTCCCACGAGTCAGCGGGATTCACTGTGGCCTGCAGTGTCTGGAGGCCTCAGCACACCGGCCCGTGCTCAGGAAGTCCGTCAGTACGGTGGTGCCCAGGGGTCTTTTAAGGCATCTATCTCCCATGGCCGGTGACTGGCTTCCTTGAGTTTCCTCAAACCAACATCATTGTCCAAAAAAGGTTTGGGCTTCCCAAGAACCTCCTGTTTGCCTGCACTCTGTGGCGTGCTTTCTTTACCGCCCCCTCGGTCTTATCCTTTTGACGGAGTTTGTGGCTCCTGCAGGAAGCCAGTCAGGCTTTTCCCAAAGGCCCCAGTTGACCCTCTTTGTCTTGCCGTGGCGCTCGGTCCTTTCTCATTGCAACCATCGGATGCTCTTTGGTCTGCCTCCTGAGCTCGCTCCTGCACCCAGGAACTGGTATTGTCCTCATTCCATGGGGCAGGAGTACACGCAGCCACCTCCGGTGATACTTCCGGGTACCTAGCTCCGCCGGAACTAAGACCACATTGACTCCGGTTTCCCAGGAGGTGAGGGAGACCAGACTGTGAGGTCTCTGATGTCTCTCCAGTGCTGGTAGACAGGGCACTCTCTGGCTTAGGGAAGGGTTCCAAAGGCTGGGCACTCACCATTTGTCTTTGGTCCCCACAGAACATGTTTGGGATGTGGAAGCCTATGGTGTTCTTGGCTATTGCGGCTGTGGCTCTGTATGTGTTACCCAACATGCGACCGCAGGAGTCAGAGTTCTGCCTCATGGAGTGATGGCAGACCTGGGCCAGCCGAGGGGGCAGATCCCCAGTGGCCACTACCCTCAGCTTTGGGCAGGACACACTGTGCCAGAGCCCCCACCCCACCCATGTGTCCCATGTGTCCCCCATCTCCTTAGCCTCAGTCACCCAGGCTGGAAAGGTTATGGGGAGCTGCTGGCTGCCATCTCCTGCCTTGTATAAGAACCTGGGTTCTGTGTCATTAAATATCAACCTAATTACCTGAGACTCTGTGGCTTTTTCTTTGTTAAACACCTCAGAACACAATCAGGATAGAGCGGTTCCCCTTCCACCAGGGATCTCACGTAAGGATCTGGTTCCTAAATATTTCTCACCCTACAGATGACCTCAGGGATTGGGGGGACAGTCCTTGTGCTGCCAGCCGGATTGCAGACCCACTGGTCTGCACCCAGAGACCCTGTCTCCAGGGGCTCTTCCAGGCACAGGAATGTAATGAGCTGGGTTCTTTGTGTGAAGGGGGGTCAAATGACTTGCCCCGGGGCCCATGCCCACACCCATCTGCAGTGAGAAGAGCGCCCTGAGAAGATCTGCTTGCAAGCCTTCGTGGCTCGGTCCTTGTGACTCCCCATGGGATCCTCAGGACTTACTGATCATGTAGGGTCACACAGTGAAGAGGTGACACACTCAGCTTGAACTTGAAGAGGGCTTCTTGAAGGGACTCCGTACATAGGAAGATTTAAGAGAACCAGCAAGGAATAGTGAAGTCCCCGGGGCACCAGCCAGTGTCTCCCAGCCTGGGCCCGAAGTGGGGTGGAGGAAGCAAGGCCTAGAGGCCTGGAAAGGGACCCCAGACCCACAGGGAGGGAGGTACAGCCCTTGTCAGGGCCTGACACCCTCTCTTCCCACCTGCCACATTCCTCTTGACCCCTCTCACTGGCTAATCCCAGCTGGGAGCCAGAGAGCCCAGGTGATGTCAAGTCAGTCCCCTGGAATTGAGAGCAGGGCAAAGAGGATGGAGAGTGGATCAAAGTGGGGACAAGCAGAACGATGTGGATAACTTCTGAGAGTCCTTGTTTGCCTTCCTTTCTGTGGAACCCCTTGTGATCTGCTGTTCCATATGAATGCTTCCATAGGAGAGGCCCCGAGGGTATTCATAAGCCACCGTGGGCGAAACAGCTCTGTGACTGCTGCTTTCCTAGAAGCCTTCTCTCTGCCTCTTTGCTGCCTGGCGCCAAATGAGCTTGTTCCATCAGCCCAAATACCCAAAGCCACGCATACCTATAGGATGAGGCACTGTGGTGGGCACCGCTAAGCATGAAACGAATTCACTTCTCGCTTGGCCTTTTCCTAAGGGGCCTGGGGCCAGTGCTAACATCGTGACCAGCCCCTATAAACATGGCTGCCCCCGGGGCAGCCTTTTGCTTCCCTTTTAATGACTCCTCTTGGAAGACCGTACTGATTTAGCCTCACCTCTTGCTGCTCGAAGGGTGGTCCACACACTAGCATGGTCAGCTTGTTAGAAAGGCAGACCCTCAGCACCCCTCCCCAGACCTCCTGACACAGAATCCACATTTTAACAAGATCCCCAGTTGATTAGTATGCACAGCAAAAATTCGAGAAGAACTGCACTCGGTCACGTTAGGTGGTGTGTTCTCAGTTGTAACCTAAATTGGAGAAATTCTTTCACAACCCACTGGGTACCACTGGCCTCTTGCTGTTGAGTGTAGTGAGACCCTGTTTCTGTTTTTTTATCCACTTTACTCCAGCCGGAAGTTGGCTGGAGAACGTGTGGTGGAAAGGGCTGGAAGATTACCTGCCTGTGAGGATCAGTGATTTCACATGGAATTAGAAACCAAGACGGAGGTCATGGTCTGGTAGGTAGTTAGCCTCCAGTTGGGACTTTATCTGTCCCTTCCCAGGCCTGAGCCAAGAGCCTGAGCAATGGAGGGAAAGTGGTCCTGCTTTTCCCCAGCCTTTTTGCTTAGAATACAGAACTTTTCCCGTTAGGACACTTGCCCCGTTGGCTCATTTAAGAAACCCGTCCCCTTCGTCACTGGGGGCTTTGTGCCTCCTGGTCCTGTTGATACACCGTTGCCAGAGTAAAGAGGTCTCTCTTCACATGTTACCTCCTTTCATCTTCAATTAAAAACAAAACAAAACAAAACAAAAAAAACCCTATGAGGGTACTATTAACTCCATTTTACAGATGAGAAAACTGAAGCCTTAAAGCATTCTATGACCTGGCCAAGGTTGCAGGAGCCAGAAGTGAAGAGGCTAGAACCAGGCTCTGGCTCTTTCCAGCCTCCCGCAGAGTCCCTGGCACGTACGCAAGGGCCACAGTTGGTATCACTGATTGATCAGAGTGCCAACTCTGAGTCTGGCCAACCTGGTATCATCCCAGGTGTCTGTGGAATTGTCCCTGGCTCCAGAAAAACAAGATTTTCAGACGTGGCCCATTAGACCTGGTCACTTCGATTCCACTCAGCCCAAGTTAAATATGGCCAGTGTCGGTGGCTGGTGTCCCTTGATGGGAAAGGCAGGGGCAGGTGAATGGCCAGGCAACCTGGTCTCCTGAGACAAGTCAGTGGGTGGTGAGTCAGGGGGCTATAAACGGCCTGTGGCCCCAGCCAGCACTCCCCAAATACTCAGCTGATGAAACCCCCTGTAAACCCTCTCTGGGCCCCTGCCTGCCTCAGGGAGGAGCACATCAGCCCTTCTCAGGGAGGAGGGCCTCACTTGGCAGGCCCCAGGACCAGCATTGTGCACGGTCTGTTCCAGCTTTCATGGCTGGGCCCAGGCTCATGGGCTATATTGAGGGCTGAGTCACCAGCCTGCGCCTGGGTCAGGATGACTGTGACTGGCTGGCTGGGGCCTGAGTCAGGCCCCGATTTATCCTGGAGAGCAACAGGTTCAGGTTTCTGTGGGAGGGGGTGAGAAGGATGCCGGGAACCATCCTTGGCACTGGGCACCCTTGTCTGCCAACCATTCACTTACTCCCCTGGAGCCACACACTAACCTCTCTTGTACAGAGGGAAGGAGAAGGGGGAGAGAGAGCAGAGAGAGGGGAGAGAGGGGGGAGGCTATACTTGGGAGTTCTTTCTTCACTCACTGGCTTCCCCTCTGAAATCCCCCCGCCCCTTAAGAGGTGCCCTTAACTTACTGGGGGACCTCAGGTAATGCCCACAAAACAGGACTGTGAGCCAGTAGAGTTTGTAAAGAGCCTGTCTGCTCCAAGCAAAGCCACCCTACCCCTTCCTCTCCTCCCCAGGAGCGATGTCTCAGATCTGTACCTTAGCTTCTTCATCAGGGCTTCAAAGACAACCTCACTGAACCCTGAGCTGGCACCTCAGACTGGGTATCAAATGTCTTACCTTTTTACACACACGCGCGTGCGCGCACACACTTCACTGTGAGACCCAGCTATGTGTCATGTGTCTTCAGCCGGGCATCCCTCCACAGGAGAGCTCAGCCTCTCAAGCAGACGGTCAGCACTGATGCCCAACGGTTGGTTTTGGACAGGGGACAAAGGTGGCATGGGGGAATGAGCGTTCTGGAGATGGGGGGTGCCAACAGGAGAGTGGAATTCCTGAGCACCTCGTCACAGGCAGCCGACAGAACATGAGCCACAGGGCCCAAGCTATTTATACCTCGCCTGTCACTATCAGGGCCCCCAGAGCTTCCCCCCTCCCAAGTCACACACAGCAGGTCCCTTTTCTGTTTCTGGTTCCTTCTCTGCTCCTCCCCCTCCCTACCTAATGAGAAGGGATAGAAATCATTCATGGACACCTTTTACCATAAGCACTGCCCCCCACAAAACCCCTGAACTTGTTTCTGAGCTCCGGAACAGGGACTGCCTTCATTCTGCCCTTGAAGAGACAGCCCTCAAAGATATCCTCACTCCTCTTATCATGATGCCTGCGGGTAGAAGAGGAATAAGAATGATTCACCGAAAAGGTCCCAGAACCTTCCCAATTCCAATCACCACACAGTCTGAGTTGGGGACTATCTGGCCCAAACTTACTGGGTCAAGAAGGATGGGGCAGCTGAGGAAGTCTGGCCTAAAAGGGGCACCAGGACATATGAAACGCATGTACGCTACAGAACTGCAGACCACATATTCTCCACACAAGTCCATTCTGTGGCGCTTTCACCTTGCTCCAAGCAGCTCCGCTGTCCGAGTGCCTCAGTTTCCTTGCTATCACCATACCATAGGCCTCCAGCTACCCTTGACTTACCCTGAGCCCAGTCCTGCCTAAGGCTTTCTGGCTGGCTTGCTTGGGCTCTCCCTGCCCACCAGCCTTGTCACATTTCCCCTTGGCTGTTCTGGGCTGGGATCTCCCTGTTTCTGTCTGGCTAACCCGCCCTTTTGCTGGAAGGATCTGCCTGTGGCCCAAATGGGCACATTGCCCAGGGGGCTCCCTGGCACAATGGGGCAGAGTCTCTCACTGCCCTCTCAACACCTTGGTTGAGTCAGACATGGGGGGAGTGGGGGTAGACACAGTCTGACTCACCAGGTACTCTTTTCCTGAGCTCAGCTTCATTCTGAGAGGATGAGGCCAAGCGGGCTGGTGACAGGGACACTGAGTCAGGGGTAGCCTCAGTCTTCCCCCTGGGACCCTGGGTTTGGGCTTCAAACGAGGCTTTTCTACCTGTAAAGTGGAGCACCCCCAAGCCTTCTCCCTGATTGGCCTGGGCAGTGTCACTGCTTCCTCTCAGTCCATCTGTACACAAGCATACACACTTCCTTTCCCCTGCAGGTGGACAATAGCCTGGGCCAAGAGCCAGGACTCCCAGGCCCTGTCAACGGCCCTGCCACCAATTCATCCAGAAAAGTCTGTCAACACTAGTTCAGTGTGTTTGGTTCCAACCACTGGCCTCAGTTTCCCCATTTATCTCTTTGGTCCCACAGCCTCTGAAAGGGGTGTATTTCATCTCGCCCGGGCAATGCTTAGTTTGGGGGTACTGCGTGCTTTCACCCCTCGCCTTCCATCTCTGCGATCCACGTCCACAGCGCGGCAGTGGCGCGGGGACCGACCCCCGCCTGGGCCGCAGACCCAGGCTGGAGCTGGGGTGGGGGGGGGCCCGAACCCCTCCCGCCACCACCCGGACCGCGTGGGGGAGGGGAGGCAGGAGGCGGGGCCCGCCCGCTCGGCGCGGCCCCCACCCGCGGGCCGGGCGGCATTCCTGGGAGGCCGGCGCTCTGACGTGGACTCGGGGGCCGCAAGCGCGGCGTGGGGGGGCCGCGGCCCCGGGGGCTTCTTAAACCCCCCGCCCCGGCCCGGCCCGCACTTCCCGAGCACCGCTCCGCCCCCGGAGGGAGAGAGAAGGAGAGAGAGAGAGAGCGCGACCGAGGAGCGGAGGAGGCCCGCCGAGTCCCGCCAGCCAGAGCGCGAGAGAAGTTGATAGCGCAGAGCAGCGAATCCCGCGGTCGCGCCCCGACAGCGCCCCGACAGCGACCCGGCCCGAGCTCAGCCCCGGCCTAGCAGGCAGCCCAGTCCCCGCCCCAGCCCCGCGCCAGCATGATGAACAACAACGGCTACTCCGAGGCCGCGGGCCTCGGCCTGGGCGACGAGGTGGACGACATGCCGTCCACGGAGAAGGACCTGGCGGAGGACGCGCCGTGGAAGAAGATCCAGCAGAACACGTTCACGCGCTGGTGCAACGAGCACCTCAAGTGCGTGGGCAAGCGCCTGACCGACCTGCAGCGCGACCTCAGCGACGGGCTGCGCCTCATCGCGCTGCTCGAGGTGCTCAGCCAGAAGCGCATGTACCGCAAGTTCCACCCGCGCCCCAACTTCCGCCAGATGAAGCTGGAGAACGTGTCCGTGGCCCTCGAGTTCCTCGAGCGCGAGCACATCAAGCTCGTGTCCATCGGTCAGTGTGGGCGAGCAGGGCGCGGGCACGGGGGGAGGGGGACCTGCCCCGAGGATGGGCCGGCCCGTGGGGGCGGCGGACACAGAGGGGTGGGTGGGCGCGGGGAGCTGAAATGGAGCAGAGGGAGACAGGGACAGGTCCCTGGCCCTGGCTTGCTTCCCCACCCAGCCACGCAGGCCACAAGGGCACTGCTGCACACAGGTCTGTCCCTATAGCGGCGTCCAGGGGTGTCCAGGTGTGGGGGGTCCCGACTTTACCGTTCCTAAGTCCTCCAGCTCAGCCTTCCCGCACACACTCCCATCAACCCGACTGACTCATTGTCCCCTTTCTTGCCATTGGGCCATTCCAGCCCATGCTTGAGAAGGCAGGGTCGGTGCCCATTACTGATTCCTGGGAGTGTCTACTCCCTAAACAAAACAAATAGCTTCTTTGCCTCCCAGCACCTCCACAGGGGAAGGACCCGGCTGAAGACAGGTCCCAACCACTGCGCATCCAAGGGCTGGGAGGCAGAGGGAGAGCTGGTGGCCAGGCAGGCATGGGGCTGGGGGCCCTCCGTAGGCATGTGCTCAGCAGCTGGGTTCAGGCCCCTGGGCCAGGGCAGGCCGGGCCCAGCCTCAGAAACCTAAAAAGGCACTGAGCGAGTGCAGAGAATCTTAACCCCTGCCTGTCCACCTCCTGCTTCAGCCTGCCTTGGAGTGTGCTCCCACAAGTCCATGCCAGGCCCCAGCCCACCCCCTAGGCCTGGATTGGCTGCAGCTAACCGTCTGGGTTGAGGGGAGGGAGGAGAAGGCCTGTAGAAGGGAGGAAGTCATTGAGTGTAACCAGATTTGGAAGGTGTATCAGTGCTGGTGGGGGTGGGGAGGCGCTCCAGGCGTCTAAGCCCAGCGGGGGATCTAAGGGTGGGCTCTGAGTGACCGGAGGCTGCTCCTCCCCTTCCAGCCCCGCAGTGCTCCCTGCTCGATTGGAACCTAGGAAGACCCCTACCCTCTACCCCTGGGAAGACCCCCTACCTCTCACCCTGTGGTGAGCTCTTCCTAGTCTTGCTGTGATTTACAAGAAAGGGCCCCTTGGGGTGCATCCCAGGGCCCCAGGAGAGGAGATTCACACAGGGTCAGGTGCCTTCCCCCACCAGGGTACCCCAGAGACTTCTCTAGATAATTGAATGTCTGTCCACCCCCACTTTCCGTCAGGGCATCTCTAGGCCTCCTGAATTAGCAGCTGAAGTCAGTCCGGGGCCCTTTGCCCTGTCCAGTCCCTTCTCTAGGCCTTACCCCTCCTGCCCCAATACTGCCCCCTCACCCCACCCTCTCTGGCCTGGAAATAGCCCTGCCTCCGTGACACAGCAGATGTCTCTGAGCTTTCCAGAAGGACAAGCCTGAGGACAGGGGGTGGGGGAGGGGGCCCTGGTAGTGGGGCTGAGGGCTTCATGAATGTGTGTGTGTGTGTGTGTGTGTTGGGGGGGCATCAGACAGTGTGTGGGGGAAGTCAGAGACAAGTCCGCTCTGGGGCTGTCATCCCCCCTGAATGCTAGGATTTGATGACGGGACTGTACCGTCCCTTACCAGGGGCCTTACCAGGACTTTATAGTAAACTGCAGCCTTCCCCTCCCTTCCCCACTGTGGGGGTGGCCGGCCCCTCTCCAGGCCTCATCCTTCCTAAGCACACCTCTCCCCTCCCCCATGACGGTGCCTGGCTTGGGCCCCTTGGCTCAAGTGTGGAGAGGCCGGCTCAGAGTAGAGGGGGAAGAAGCAAAAGATGGTTTGGGGGTGGGAGGGACGCTCCTCCGTTCCCGCTGAGAGGAAGGGGAACTGTTCCCCATTTGGGCCAAGTGGCTGACTCGCGCTGATGAGATAAGCTGTCAGCAATTCGGGGCCGGGCCTGAGGCTAAGTGAGGGGGGAGGGGGCACCGGCAGTGGGGCTGCTCAGCCCTGCGGGGAGATGTAAAGGGATTCCCCATCAGGGGTGGCATTCTGCTTCTTCTGGTTCTCTCTGACCCACGTAGTGGTCGAAGGGACTGGCGGGGGGGCGGGGGGCTCCGCTGGGCATTGTCTCAGGACTGAAATGGAGCATCTGGGCACCCGGGAGGGGTCAAAAAGACTCCCCACTTATCTTTCTAGGACTAGCCTGGGAGCTGGGAGCCAAGAAGTCCACCTGAGGAAGGGGTGCTCAACCTAGGTTGACGAGCTGTGTGCCCTTACCCCCGCACCCCGACCCGGCCCCCACCACCCCCTCAGCCCCTCCAAACAAAGAGGCCTAATGAGCTCTGTGCCGCAGCTGTTCCACAGTTGCTATTCCTTCTAGAGCCAACAGCTGAGGGAGGGGCTGGAGGGGGCAGCAGCTGTGCCGGCCCCTTCCTCGCCCAGGCCCTCTCTCCTCCCCCTCCACTTGAGGCCTGGGGTGGCCTCGGGGACTGGCTGTCAGACTCCTCCCACCCCCTTGGGGGTGTCCCCAGGCTGGAGACGAAGTGGTGGCTCCGGGTGTGAGGGAGGACTCCTGGCTTGGTTGGAGCTCCCCTCTCCTGCCTGGCCTGGGGAGCGGGGGCGGGTAGGGAGGGGAAGGTCATTGCTCCTGAGCGAGACTCCAGGCCCCTCTCCTGCCTCACGCCAAAGTGGACCACTTGCTGTTTGGCCCGGGGCCAGTTCCTGGGGAGAAACTTCTCCCTGAAGCAAATATGAATGACACCCCCTCCCACCCCAGCAACCTCAGGGCCTCCCTCCCAGAAACCTGGCCCCAGTTTGCAAGAAATGCTCCCGGGTGTGTGCGCACTGGCTTTGGAGGCTGTCGGCGTGATGAGAGGTGGCGGGGCACTGGGTGTCAAGACTGTGTGAAAGTCTTGCGGGCCGTGTGTTTGTGAGAGCGCCGCCGGAGCACCGGGAGGCCGGGAGGGAGTGTGTCATGGAATCTGAAAGCTGCCAAACCATTGTGCTGCGGCCGAGCCAGGGGGGGAGTGGGGGCGGGTTGGGGAGCTGCCGGGGAAGGAAGGATGAATCAGTGAAAGGGTGGGGGAGCCAAGGGGGCTAGAGCTGGGGGCCAGAGGGACACACAGGCTGAGATTCCCCCTCCCGGGGGAGGGGGGGGCTGGCGGGGGGTGGGGTGGGGGACTCTGGAGTTCCACAGGCCTTTGGTTTCCTAGCTGCTTTCTCCCAATATCCAGAGGAGAAGGAAAAGATGTGTTAAGGGGCAGGGGTGCCTCCAGCCCCACCCTCTACTATCTCTCAGGCAACACCAGTAAACAAGGCTGACTCTCCCCGCCCCCTCCTAAAAGTGGTGTTCAGGGAAGCTGACGATTTCAGTCCTGCATTGTCCTTACATATAAGCTGGTTTGCAAAGATCTATGCTCTAGTCCACCTTGGCTCCTGGATCTTTCTTTCTGGTTGTGGAAGGAGAACTAGGTCCCCCAGATCTTGGGGAGTGGGTTCTGGCATTCCCCCAAGGAGGGGATGGGTGGGGAGTCTGAGCTTCCTAGACTTGAGTCCACATGGGTGACATTCTTCTGGCTCGTATGAAATCCCACCGGCCCCAGCATTTAAAAATATGATTTTCAAGCCTTACCCGAGTTTGCACTGTACCCCCTCCCTCCTTCCCGAACTTTGTTCCAAACGCCTTTTACGGTGTTCAGAGGAGAGTTTGGCTGGAACCAGGTCAGCTTTATTCCTCTCCAAATTAAGTTTTTAAGATATGCATCCATTCAACCAGTATTTATTGAGTATAAGTAAATACTGATAAATAAATAAATACAGCTGAGCATAGAGTAATAAAATACTATCTAGTGTGAAAGAAGCCAGACAAAAAGAGCACATACTATAGGATCCCATTTGTATAAAACTCCAGAAAATGCAGATGAATCCATAGTAACCAAGGGCGGACCAGTTGTTGCTTGGGAAGGAGGGACAAGGAGGGGCGGCCGGAGGGATCACAAAGGGTCTCGTGTGAGGAAATTTGGGGAGAGATGGGTATGTTTATGACGTGGTGATATCGTTAGGGGCATGTACAGTTGTGTACTCGAATATGGGCAGTTCGCTGGGTGGCAAGCATACCTTAAGAAAACTGTTAAAAAGTGAAACAAAACAGTGTTCTGCCCCCAGGATGCTTACAATCTCGGATAATCGCCCAGGTACCTGCAGCCTGATGGAGGCCTGTGTCCCACAGGTGAAAGTACCTGTTGCGGGAGCACATTGGGAAACAGCCTCACTGAGAAGGGAGGGACCTGGCCATGTTAGGCTTCTGGGTCCGGCCTCCTCAGAGGGTGAGACTTTGGTAGGCAGAGAAGGGGGCAGTTTCCAGAATCAGGCGTTCCGGCCCCTCCCCCCCAAGCCCCCAGGGCTCTAAGGGCAGCTTCGGGAGCCCCCAGGGCTCTAAGGGCAGCTTCGGGAGCCGAGCTGTGGAGGGCAGCGCCCTTGCTGAGCCCCGCTGTCCTCTCCGCTCTGCAGACAGCAAGGCCATCGTGGATGGGAACCTGAAGCTCATCCTTGGTCTCATCTGGACGCTGATCCTGCACTACTCCATCTCCATGCCCATGTGGGAAGACGAGGATGACGAGGATGCCCGCAAGCAGACCCCCAAACAGCGTCTGCTTGGCTGGATCCAGAACAAGGTGCCCCAGCTGCCCATCACCAACTTCAACCGCGACTGGCAGGACGGCAAGGCTCTGGGTGCCCTGGTAGACAACTGTGCCCCTGGTGAGTGGGCCGGTGGGCCCATCACGGAGCCCTTCGCTGGTGGTGGTGAGGCCTGTGCTTGTCGGAGTGGCGGTGTCAGGGCTGGGGGAGTCGGAGCGCCTGGGGGGGCTTGCCCCCTGCTCCAGCCGAGAGTCCTTGCTGGTGTCAGGCCCTTCGTGACGGGTAGTGTCAGATCCCGTAGCTGCAGTGAAAGGTTCAGCGTTTCTCCTTTTACAGACAGGGACACTGAGGTCCAGAGAGGGCCGGTGACTCGTCCAAGATCACAGCTTATTTGTGGCAGAACCAAGCTAGAGCCCAAGGCCTCAGCTTCCTCCTCCATGAGCTTCGTACTTTGCCACAGGGGTACCATTTCTGCTGAGCTGAGAGAACGGAAGTGTGGTAGAACTTGTAGCAAGAAGGCCAGGAGCTCGACCCTGAGAAGGTTCTTCTTTGTGAGACCCCAAGAGACGATTGAGGGGGAGCCGAGGCTGGTGGGGCACCCCCTGGCCCTGCCCCCTCTCACTGTAGGCCCTGGCCTAGTCAGGTGGGGGCAGCTCAGGGCGCACGAGGATACGGAGGCATCACAGAATAATGCCCTGCCCCACAGGCAGCTCCGTCTCTGGCCGTCACCTCCCAAGCAGATAGGTCATCTTCTAACTCGGCTGGATCAGCTGGGCTACTAGCCCCTTGGGAGAGTCCTCCCCCAGCCTAGGGTCAGCCGGGGAGCAGCGGGTGGGAGGTGGGGGCACTAGCCGCTTGGGAAGCATTCCCAGCTGCTGAGCCATTGCCCACAGCTGGTGAGGCCGCCAGCAGTGAGCTCAGCTGTTCCGGCGGTCATGGATTCCAGCCTTTGAGCTGGCCCCCTCCCAACCAGTGAGCATCACCCCTTCTCCAGCTCTGGCCCAGACCAAGCACCCCCTCACCTCTGTACCCCTCGATAGGAGTGATCTGGAGCCGCCTTAGCATTCTTCCCATTAGGAGGAATGGGTTTTGGCTGGCCACAGAAGAGAACCCATTCTCTGAAAACATGCCCTTAAGTGCCTCAGTTTCTCCAAGTGCTCAGTGAGGAAGGAGAGGGTGTCTCTTGCCCTAAAGCTGGTGTGGGAAGTGCCTGGGACTCTAGGACTTGAGGCCGGCTGTGAGAAGGCCTTCTGGGGGGACAGGTCCGGGGCATGTGCAGGATGGGGCCTCCGACCTCCCCTATGCACTCCCGGGGCAGCTGGGGTGAGGGGGAGTCCTCACAGGGTCTGTGCTGAGACCCGGGCAGCCAGGAGGCTGACTGGCAGGGCCGGTGCCAGGCTGCGTCAGCCAAGGCAGAAAGGCCTCATTGTTGGTGCTCGGGGTTGGGGGGAGCGCGCCTCTCAACAGTGATGGGCATCCCAGCCGATGGACCCGAACATAGGGGGTCAGCAGGAACCTGGCCTGTCAGGGGCCTCAAGCCACGTGGTCGTGGGTGTGACTCTGCAGCGTGTGACACTCTGGGACGTGCAGATGCCTGCATTCTGGCTGGCTGCTCCCCCCTAATCGTCATCTCCTTCTGCCATCTCTCCAGGCCTCTGCCCTGACTGGGAGGCCTGGGACCCCAACCAGCCCGTGCAGAACGCCCGGGAGGCCATGCAGCAGGCGGACGACTGGCTCGGGGTGCCCCAGGTACACGAGCAGATGGGGTGGGGGGAGAGTAGAGGGCCAGAGGGCCCCGGATGCATGTTGGGTCTCTGAGGAGGCCCAGTCAGACCGTGGGAGAGAAGAGAGGTTGCTAGGCCAAGGGCACCCTCTAACCCCCTTCCTCCCTGTGGCAGGTGATTGCCCCCGAGGAGATTGTGGACCCCAATGTGGATGAGCATTCTGTCATGACTTACCTGTCCCAGTTCCCCAAGGCCAAACTCAAACCTGGGGCCCCTGTTCGCTCCAAGCAGCTGAACCCTAAGAAGGCCATCGCCTATGGGCCTGGTAGGTGCTGAGCCCCCTGACCATCTTCCTGGGTGGCTGGGGACACCCTAGGGTGGAGTGCCCTAAGTACCCCGGCCCTGCCTTCTGCCCTTCAGGCATCGAGCCCCATGGCAATACTGTGCTGCAGCCCGCCCACTTCACCGTGCAGACGGTGGACGCCGGCGTGGGAGAGGTGCTGGTCTATATTGAGGACCCCGAGGGCCACACTGAGGAGGTACGGAGAGCCTCTGGGGACAGGAGGGATTGGCATGGGCTTGGAGCCAGAGACCACAGGCTAACAGGGATGGCCTGGAGACGGCCACCAGCACTCGCTGTTGTGCTGGGGACTTGGGGAGGCATCGCCATGGGAGGCGCCAGGCACTGTGGGGGCAGGAGGGGCTACGGCCACTGTGACTTCCAATCTTTTTCTTTCCCAATAGGCCAAGGTGGTTCCCAACAATGACAAGAACCGCACCTACGCAGTCTCCTATGTGCCCAAGGTCGCTGGGCTGCACAAGGTAGCTCCCAGCAGACCCTCCCCATTCCAGTCACATGCTTACCTTTGGCTGAGTGGACCCCCCTCCCTGCAGTTTGCACCATCCCTCCCCCCAGCACACCCAGAGGCCCACCTCTCCCCGACCTTGGCACTGCTCTGCCTGCCCACCCCCTCTCAGAAGTGCTTTCCCCAAGAAGCTGAAGCTTGCGCCCTGTCCCCAGGTGACCGTGCTCTTTGCCGGCCAGAACATCGAACGCAGCCCCTTTGAGGTGAATGTGGCCATGGCCCTGGGGGATGCCAACAAGGTGTCAGCCCGTGGCCCTGGCCTGGAGCCTGTGGGCAATGTGGCCAATAAACCCACCTACTTTGACATCTACACAGCGGGTAAGGACAGGCCCCAGCAAGGTGGTGGCCCGACAGTCCGTGACCACATGGGGTGACATCGATGGGGACCTGGGGCAGAGGGGGGTGGGTGGGCCCAGGGCAGGGGAGCTCTGTGTGCCCGGAGTAGGGGTGCTAACAGCCTTTGTGCCTGGCAGGGGCTGGGACTGGTGATGTTGCCGTGGTGATCGTGGACCCGCAGGGCCGGCGGGACACAGTGGATGTGGCCCTGGAGGACAAGGGCGACAGCACATTCCGATGCACATACAGACCTGTGATGGAGGGGCCCCACACTGTGCACGTGGCCTTCGCCGGTGCCCCCATCACCCGCAGCCCTTTCCCTGTCCACGTGGCAGAAGGTAAAGGCCCTTCATCCCCATAGTCCCGCTCACTGAGGCCAGGACATAGAACTGCCACCAAATTCTGGGTCGGAGTGCTTATGGGAGAAAGGAGCAAATCCAGGAATGGGACGGGAGAGCTGAACCTTTGAAATAGGTAGAGAAGCCATGTTGCGGGGGGAGGGGGAGGCGTAGATCTGGAGAGGCCTCACCCACATCATCTCTCCACACACTACCCCTGGAGACCCAGGAGACCACAGCAAAGCTTGTCAGACAGGGACCACCTTGGGACGGTTGCAGAGGCATATGTGACAGGCCTCAGGTGGGGACTTCTGCCACTCAGTTCTCTCCCTGCCGCTCAGAGCCTTTGCTGCCAGTCTACCACTCCATGCCCATCCTCCCCCAGGCTGAGAGGTGGTGGCATATTAGTACTATCCGGGAGAGGTGGGGCCGGCATGGCCATAGGTGACCCACCTCACCTGTCCTGGGGGACAGGGCCCAGGCAGTGTGGAACTGCCCCCCTTCCATGGCATTCTGTGGCAGGCCCCAGGTTCCATGCCATTGCCTGTGCCCCATGCCAGCCCCCGCACCAGGGCTTTGAGTCCAGTTTATGTTCCGTGGCAGGCTGAGATTGCCATTCTTTGGCCCGTGTTTAGCAGCGAGGGTTGGGTTCATTGCCATTGGTGGTCTTCTGTGGCAGGTTGATCTCCGTGCCTTGCCTGTGATCTGTGGCAAGCTCCCTGTTTCGCCGGGGTCTCCTGTTCTGGGGCCTTGCATAATGTTTTGGGGCATGACTTAGTCCTAAAGCTGCTGTGGAGGGTCTGACTGGGAAGGCTCAGGTGGCTGTGGGTGGGAGCCCTTGAGTGGTTTGGGGCCCTCCCCTAGCTCTCTTTGCCCCCCTCTCTTGCCCAGGCTCTGCCATGTATTTGTCCCAGGCAACACTGACTCTGAGAAGCCCAGCAGGGACGGTTTCTTATAGCCAGCTCCCTGTCCCGGCACGGCTCCCAAGGGCCCCGGTTGTGTCAGGGGCTCCAGAGGCGGACAGCATGAGGCCCGAGCCCATGCCTTTAAGGATGTCAGGGAGACTATGCCCAGGGAGGTGTGGGGGAGGAGTGGTGAGAGGCTAAGGCTCTATCTCAGGCCCCTCAGCACCCCTGATCTTCTCTCTTGAACCCCCAGCCTGTAACCCCAATGCCTGCCGCGCCTCGGGGCGGGGCCTGCAGCCCAAGGGTGTGCGTGTGAAAGAGGTGGCAGACTTCAAGGTATTCACGAAGGGTGCTGGCAGCGGGGAGCTCAAGGTCACCGTCAAGGGGCCAAGTGAGTAACCAGGGTCCAGGACTGGGGAGTGGGAGAGCAGGGAGGAAATCTGGTCAGTTGGTCTGACTACCTGAGGGCAGTGATGGCCAGCACCATGCCTGCCACCCTGGAGAGACTCCAAAAAGAGGCTGACTAAAGGCACCATGGAGTCTTAGGCACATTGTCTCTTCTCTTGTACCAGTTTCCCGACTACAAGCCGGGAAGGATCCTCTCGCCCCTCCATGCTACCCTGGGGGTTGTACAGAGGGAGGACATGTGATCTCTGCCTGAGCTTCAGCTCTGCCCCCTAGTAGCAGTGCCCTCAGGCTAGGCCTGGGTCCCCAGGGCTCCTTGAGGGGACTGAGGAACTCTGACCCCCTTCTCTGCCCCCCATCTCCTCAGAGGGCACAGAGGAGCCGGTGAAGGTGCGGGAAGCCGGGGATGGTGTGTTCGAGTGTGAATACTACCCAGTGGTTCCTGGGAAGTACGTGGTGACCATCACATGGGGTGGCTATGCCATCCCCCGCAGGTAAGCCATGCACCCCGTGCCTTCCTGTCTGGGCTCTAACGGGGTGGGAGGAGGACGAGGGGCTACCTGGTACTCCGAGGGGAGGGTGGTACCTCTAGTAGAGGTACTTCCTAGCATGGACGCCAGATTCCTCTTTGCCCAGCCCCTTTGAGGTACAGGTGAGCCCAGAGGCAGGAACACAGAAGGTTCGGGCCTGGGGTCCCGGCCTGAAAACGGGCCAGGTGGGCAAGTCGGCCGACTTTGTGGTGGAGGCCATCGGCACGGAGGTGGGGACACTGGGTAAGTGGCTGGATTGTAGCAGGTGCGAATGCTGGGGAGTGGTATGTTGGAGGGACGTGGGAAGTGAATGGGGGTACAGGAGGTGGGAATGCTGGGTAGCATCAGGATGAGATGGAGTGGGACACTGGGGCGACAGAGGGAGTGATGGGAGTGTCCGAGCTGCCTCTCATGGCCTCTGATCTTCCCTACCTTGCACACAGGCTTCTCCATTGAGGGGCCCTCACAGGCCAAGATCGAGTGTGATGACAAGGGGGATGGCTCCTGCGATGTGAGGTACTGGCCCACAGAGCCCGGGGAGTATGCCGTGCATGTCATCTGTGATGATGAGGACATCCAAGACTCACCCTTCATTGCCCACATCCAGCCGGCCGTGCCTGACTGCTTCCCAGACAAGGTGCGGTTGGGGACCTGCATGTGGGCCCAGGATGGGGCCAGGCGGCCCTCCTCCAGTCCCTGTCCTAGCTTTCTGTTCCTCCCCCTGCACAGGTGAAGGCCTTTGGGCCTGGCCTGGAGCCCACTGGCTGCATCGTGGACAAGCCTGCAGAGTTCACCATTGATGCCCGCGCCGCTGGCAAGGGAGACCTGAACCTGTATGCCCAGGTGGGGCACCGCCCAGCCCTGTCAGCCCCCACTGTCCCGGGCAGGAGCCCTGTGAGGGTGGGGGCGGGTGAGAGGCAGAGGAAATTGTAACATCTCAGGACTGACTCTCATGGATCCAGGAGAACTATGCAAAACTGAAAATTGTGTGTTTTCTGATGATAATCTTAACATATTTTACCAAAAGTGTATTTGGTTGCACTAATAATTTTTCATTTGAAAGATGATTTGATTCAGACATCGGCTTCCCAGATCAGTTCCTCAAACTGGTGTCCACCAACCCCTAAAGTTAATGAATAAGAGGATGATTTTTCTTTAAAGTGTTCATTGTTCAACTTTAGAAACGTGGATTTAGCCCAGCCTCTAGCCTACTAACACCTTTCAGCTGCCTAGGCTGGGAGGTGAGGGGGCCTAGACGGTTTCCAGACAGATTCCAGGCTCCCTGGGTGTGCTCTGCCCCTGGGCTCTCTTGGCCTAAGGTCTGCCGCGAGCGGCGATGAGTAAGGAGGGCGGCCTGAGGCCAGCAGAGGGCGCCAGTGCTCTGAGGAGGCCTTAGCACCCTGAGACTCTGCTTGGTGTTGCCCACAGGACGCTGACGGCTGCCCTGTCAACATCACGGTTATCCCCAATGGTGACGGCACCTTCCGCTGCTCCTATGTGCCCACCAAGCCCATCAAACACACCATCATCGTCTCCTGGGGAGGTGTCAACGTGCCCAAGAGCCCCTTCCGGGTGTGTCCTCCTACCCTGCCCCTTGACCCTGGGGTCCCAGAGGGAGGGTGGAGGCCTGGGCAGGAGATGCTGGTTGTCCCTGGGCCCTTGTCAACACACTCCACCCATGGAGGCCAAGACTGGTCCCAGGGCTGGGCTGGTAGTGCTGGGGAAAGAGGCCTTTTGGGAGGGGCAGCGTGCTGAGCACCGACCCCCTCCCCACAGGTGAACGTGGGAGAAGGCAGTCACCCTGAGCGGGTGAAGGTGTATGGCCCAGGTGTGGAGAAGACGGGCCTCAAGGCCAACGAGCCCACCTACTTCACTGTGGACTGCAGTGAGGCTGGGCAAGGTGCGCTGGGCTGTGGCTGGGGACGGGTGTGTGCGGCCTGGGGTGGGGTCCCGGGTAGGGTCTGCGTGGGTCTGTGTTGGTGGGGTACCCGCTCTGGCTAGATCCTGTTTCTGGGCAGAGTTCAAGTGGGACTAATTAAGTGGGGGTGGGGGCTGTTGGGACCTCACTCATGGCCTCGTGCCTGCCGCCCCTCAGGTGATGTGAGTATTGGCATCAAATGTGCCCCCGGCGTTGTGGGCCCTGCAGAAGCTGACATCGACTTCGACATCATCAAGAACGACAACGACACCTTTACAGTCAAGTACACGCCCCCAGGAGCCGGCCACTACACCATCATGGTGCTGTTTGCCAACAAGGTACCCCCGCCTTGGCTTTTGGCAATCATCGGCAGCCTGTACCCTCCAGGTCTCAGCCAGTGGCTTGACATGCTGTCATTTACGGACAAGATCACAACCATCGCTCAAGCCCTTCTTGTGTGCAGGCAGTGTGTCTTAGAAGGCACAAAGCGGAGGGCTTTTTCAGAAGCTGCCTTTGCCTACCCTCACCAAATCTTTCTTCCATCCAGGAGATCCCTGCCAGCCCCTTCCATATTAAGGTGGACCCATCCCATGACGCCAGCAAGGTCAAGGCTGAGGGCCCTGGGCTGAACCGTACGGGTAGGTGTCTGGGCAGGGGCTGGGCCGGGCTGGGCTGGAGTTGGGGCTGCGTGTCCACCAGACCCTCACCACCATCTCGGCTGGGCCCCCCCAGGTGTGGAAGTCGGGAAGCCCACTCACTTCACGGTGCTGACCAAGGGAGCTGGCAAGGCCAAGCTGGACGTGCACTTTGCCGGGGCCGCCAAGGGTGAGGCTGTGCGGGACTTTGAAATCATTGACAACCATGACTACTCCTACACTGTCAAGTACACAGCTGTCCAGCAGGTGCGTCCCACCCCTTCCCTGCCTCACCCATCCTGGCTGACCGCGTCCTGCATCTCCTTCCTCCAGTCTCCGAGGGCCACTTCTGAGTGTTGGCCCCTTTCCTGCCACCCCTGTGCTATGGCCGTGCCCCCCTGAGCCTCGAGTCCATGGCCTCGGGCATGTTGTCAGGCTCTCTTGTCTAAGCCACCCAGTTCTGACCTGCTCTTGTACCCAACAGGGCAACATGGCAGTGACAGTGACCTACGGTGGGGACCCTGTCCCTAAGAGCCCCTTTGTGGTGAATGTGGCGCCCCCGCTTGACCTGAGCAAAGTCAAAGTTCAAGGCCTGAACAGCAGTAAGTGGGGCAGGAGCGGACCTGGAAATGACAGGGATCATGGGGTGGGCCGGAGCCCCTGTTCACTGTGCCCCTCGCCCTCTCCGCAGAGGCGGCTGTGGGGCAAGAACAGGCGTTCTCCGTGAATACCCGAGGGGCTGGCGGTCAGGGCCAGCTGGATGTGCGGATGACCTCCCCCTCCCGCCGACCCATCCCCTGCAAGCTGGAGCCCGGGGGCGGAGCTGAAACCCAGGCTGTGCGCTACATGCCCCCCGAGGAGGGACCCTACAAGGTGGACATCACCTATGATGGTCACCCCGTGCCTGGCAGCCCCTTTGCTGTGGAGGGTGTCCTGCCCCCTGACCCCTCCAAGGTGAGGAGACAGGAGCTGGAGGGAACTGGGATTCAGGGGTTTACAGGGAAGATGGAGGAGTCACAGGGGCAGAGGCCAGATGGCCCCTGTTTCTGGAGTGAATACCAAGGGGATACCAAGGTACCCCCCTGGCCCCGGACCTGCCTCTGAGATAGCTTAGTTATTAAGAGCGTGGCCTTTGGTCGCACCTGGGTTTGAATTCCAGGGATAAATGATTTGGGCTCTCTGCCTGCACTTCCTCATCTGGAATTGTTCTAAGAAGGACTCAATCTGTGGTGGTTGCTCCATTTGAAGGGGCAGAGCTGGGTGGGGAGCCATGGAGACCAAGCATGGGAGGGGCCCGAGGTGAGGACATCATATCTGTGCTCCTCTTCTAGGTCTGCGCTTATGGCCCTGGTCTCAAGGGTGGACTGGTAGGCACCCCGGCACCCTTCTCCATTGACACCAAGGGGGCTGGCACAGGCGGCCTGGGGCTGACCGTGGAGGGCCCCTGCGAGGCCAAGATCGAGTGCCAGGACAACGGCGATGGCTCATGCGCTGTCAGCTACCTGCCCACGGAGCCGGGCGAATACACCATCAACATCCTATTTGCCGAAGCCCACATCCCCGGCTCGCCCTTCAAGGCCACCATCCGGCCTGTGTTCGACCCAAGCAAGGTGCGGGCCAGCGGGCCAGGCCTGGAGCGTGGCAAGGCCGGCGAGGCAGCCACCTTCACTGTGGACTGCTCAGAGGCGGGTGAGGCTGAGCTGACCATCGAGATCCTGTCGGACGCCGGCGTCAAGGCCGAGGTCCTGATCCACAACAATGCCGATGGCACCTACCACATCACCTACAGCCCCGCCTTCCCTGGCACCTACACCATTACCATCAAGTACGGTGGGCACCCCGTCCCCAAGTTCCCTACCCGTGTCCACGTGCAGCCTGCTGTCGACACCAGCGGAGTCAAGGTCTCGGGCCCCGGTGTGGAGCCTCACGGTGAGTGAGAGGAGGAACCGTGAGGGAGCCATGGTCATCAGCAGCGGGGAGGGAAATGGGGCTGAGGGCTTAGGGAGGGCCACGGTGGGGTGAAAGGAGGGTTTGGGGGCAGCCGTCAAGTCCTGAGGGCTTGGATACCCCAGGGAAATGGCTAGGCATGGGGGTGCAAGGTACAGGGAGGCAGAAGACCCAGACATAACCCTTGCAGCTGTGGGGCACCTGAGGTGAACAGAGGATCATGGGTTGGGAGTGGGCACAAGGCAGGGGCCATGGGAGACAGGCCTGGAGCACACGGGTGCAGAGGGAGGTTGGGCTCAGGCTGGGAAGTAGCAGGTGTCTGGAAGGAAGAGTCTGGGAGCTGGGTAGAGTGGAGGCGTGAGTGCCTGTGGGAGAGCTGCTCTGGCCCCACACTGAGTGCCCCTCTCCTGGGCCCCAGGTGTCCTGCGCGAGGTGACCACCGAGTTCACTGTGGATGCCAGATCCCTAACGGCCACGGGTGGGAACCACGTGACCGCGCGTGTGCTCAACCCCTCGGGGGCTAAGACAGACACCTATGTGACGGACAACGGGGATGGCACCTACCGGGTGCAGTACACAGCCTATGAGGAGGGTGAGGGCCTGGCGGAGTGGGGCGGGGGTGGGGGGTGGGGATCTGATGACACTGCTCCCAGCACGGTCGCACTCTTGGGGCCGTGCACATCCCGACCCGCTCCGTGTGGCTGGCTTCCAGGCGTGCATCTGGTGGAGGTGCTGTATGACGAGGTCGCTGTGCCCAAGAGCCCCTTCAGAGTGGCTGTGACGGAGGGCTGTGACCCCACCCGTGTGCGGGCCTTTGGGCCAGGCCTAGAGGGGGGCTTGGTCAACAAGGCCAACCACTTCACCGTGGAGACCAGGTAACCTCCCCCTTGCCTGAACACAGAGGCTGTGGCCACCCTGACCTCAGCCCCTTGCCCTTTTCCTCTGTCCTGTGTGTACCTCATGCCAATCCCCTCTCAAGGGTGACCAGGAGCAAACCTGTCCTCCCCCAAGCTCCCTCCTGCCCCAGTATCTCAGATCAACGCCTGTAGCTGGTCCCTCTTCAGCGGGGCCCTGGCGGCCTGCCCTCCTTCCTCCACTCACCCCATTCAGCCGCTCCTCCCTCTCCCTACTCGCTCACGGTCACTAGCAGAACTGAGGAGGGTGTCACCTTGCAGGGGAGCGGGCACTGGAGGCCTCGGCCTAGCCATCGAGGGCCCCTCGGAAGCCAAGATGTCCTGCAAGGACAACAAAGATGGCAGCTGCACTGTGGAGTACATCCCCTTCACAGCTGGGGACTATGACGTCAACATCACCTTCGGGGGACGACCCATCCCAGGTGCGTGTGGAAAGAACAGCAGGAACGTCCAGGGGCTGTGGTGGGCTAAGCAGCTCCCGTCCACGCTGCTAACACAGTTCCCAACTCATTTCAGACAGACAGACAGAGAGAGAGAGCATTAGCAGGGGAGAGGCAGAGGGAGAGGCGGAAGCAGACTCCCCGGTGAGCCGGGAGCCTGATGCGGGGCTCCATTCCAGGACCCTGGAATCATGACCTAAGTCGAAGGCAGGCGCCTAACTTTATTTGAGCCACCCGGGCACCCCAGAAGTGGATTTTATTTTTTAAAATCCATTTTTTGTATTTTAGTTAGGACTTTTTTATTATTACTTTTTTAAAAAATTAACATATAGTGTATCATTAGCCCCAGGGGTACAGGCCTGTGAAGTGTTGGGCTTACACCCTTCCCATTGGCAGGACTTCTTCCAGGCGGGTGGCTCAGCTAATGAGGTTTGCCTAGCCTCAGTCTGCAGCCAAGTTTCTCTGTCCCTGTTTACATTTTCTTAGCAAGTTCTTAAGCGTTTGCACACGTTGGTCTGGCCTCCCTGGGGCATTTCGGAGGCAGGGAAGACCTCCTGCAGGCCTCTTCAGTGTCTGTGACCCTCCTGGGCAGGTGGACAGGGGCTGATGTCCTTCTCCTTGCAGGGAGCCCGTTCCGGGTGCCGGTGAAGGATGTGGTGGACCCTGGGAAGGTGAAGTGCTCGGGGCCAGGGCTGGGGGCCGGCGTCAGGGCTCGGGTGCCCCAGACCTTCACAGTGGACTGCAGCCAAGCTGGCCGAGCTCCGCTGCACGTGGCCGTGCTGGGTCCCACAGGTACAGAATGTCAGGGCAGGGCGGAAGAAGGGGTGGGAGGATGGGGTGCTGGGAGGCTCTGCTGACCCTGCCCCCCTTGCCCAGGTGTGGCGGAGCCTGTGGAGGTACTGGACAACGGAGGCGGCACCCACACGGTCCACTACACCCCAGCCACCGATGGGCCCTACACGGTAGCCGTCAAGTATGCTGACCAGGAGGTGCCACGCAGGTAACTACTTTGGGGCTCCCATGCTGTGACCGAGCTGGGGGGGCCCTCCTCCTGGGGCCATACTTGCGGGCCCCTACCAGGGCCCTGGGGGTGCCCCTTTCACCTGTCTTGGTCTCAGCTGGTCTCAGTCTCAGCCACCCCAGCCTGCTCCTCCGTGGGGCTACCTACCTGTCGCCACAGAGAGGTAACGCAGCCCCTGGGGCTCTCCTTGGCCCAGGCTTTCCTACCGCAGAGCTACAAAATTAGTGCCTTGGGAAAAGACAGGTGGGGGGAGAAGGCAGCCCCTGGCACCCTCCTCTTTAAACTAAACCCAGCATCTTCCTGGGGAATGCAGAAATGCTCAGGGTCCATCCTGGGCGTCCTCAAGTGACCCTCCCACAAAACTCAGGATGTGGTCTGTTCCCTCCTCCCTGCCCCAGGGAATCCTCCCTCCTTACGTGTGTGGGGAGGACTCCCCCCAGACCCCCAGCAAACTGTCCATCCTTTCTGCCCCTCAAGCCCCTTCAAGATCAAGGTGCTTCCTGCCCACGACGCCAGCAAGGTACGGGCCAGTGGCCCCGGCCTCAACGCCTCTGGCATCCCTGCCAGCCTGCCTGTGG
Source organism: Enhydra lutris kenyoni (assembly GCF_002288905.1). NCBI lineage: Eukaryota > Metazoa > Chordata > Mammalia > Carnivora > Mustelidae > Enhydra > Enhydra lutris. The sequence continues at coordinate 13,588,981 of NW_019154111.1, read as the reverse complement.
AGTTCACCATTGACGCCCGAGATGCTGGGGAGGGTCTGCTTACCGTCCAGATCCTGGTGAGTCCCTATGTAGCTTGTCTCCCCTGCTAGGGTTTGGCCACAGGCAGGGCCTGACCTCTGCTTCTCTCCCAGGACCCCGAGGGAAAGCCCAAGAAGGCCAACATCCGAGACAATGGGGATGGCACATACACTGTGTCCTACCTGCCAGACATGAGTGGTCGGTACACCATCACCATCAAGTATGGTGGCGACGAGATCCCCTACTCACCCTTCCGCATCCACGCCCTGCCCACCGGGGATGCCAGCAAGTGTCTTGTCACGGGTGGGTGTGCGCCCCCCACGCTCTGCCCCTGCTCACCGTCTTGTACCCCTCACAGCTCTTCCAGGTCCCTGGCCTAGTCCCTAGGGGACTGCCAGTCAGAGCGCCCCCCCTGCCCCGCCCCCCCTCCCCTCGCCTCACCCCCCACCCCACGGCCGTGTGGCCTCACACTCTTCTCTATTTCCAGTGTCCATTGGAGGCCATGGTCTGGGTGAGTGCCCTTTCTCTTCTCACCGTGGGCTGAGGTCATGAGGGCGGCTGGGAATGGAGAGGGACCGGGCACAGCTCCCACTGACCCTCAACTTGGCTCTTCTGGGTGGCAGGTGCCTGCCTGGGACCCCGCATCCAAATCGGGGAGGAGACCGTGATCACGGTGGATGCCAAGGCAGCAGGCAAGGGCAAGGTGACGTGCACAGTATCCACACCCGACGGGGCGGAGCTTGACGTGGATGTGGTGGAAAACCATGATGGTACCTTTGACATCTACTACACGGCGCCCGAGCCGGGCAAGTACGTCATCACCATCCGCTTTGGAGGCGAGCACATCCCCAACAGCCCCTTCCACGTGCTGGTAAGCTCCATGGCCCCGGACAGTGGTTGGGGAGATGGGCCCTGTTAGCAGCAGCAAGGAATCCCAGAACCCGCCCCCCCGTCTGATGGATTCTGGGCCCAGAACATTCTGGAGTCAAGCCTTTGGTTTCCCACAGCCTCCCAACTTGGGAGTTGAGCACAGCCCATTTTCTGGCCTCCCCAGTGGTCTCTCAGTTTTCTCTGGAGGAGCTGGCCATGTCGTTCTCCAACCCTTGGGCCCAGAGTCCCTGGACATTCCCCGCTTCCCCCGCCAGGCGGCCCTGCAGGACGATGCAGCCCTCCAGAGGGAAAGCTCACAAGATACCCATCCTACCCCAAGGGCGGCCCAAGATCTCAGGTCCCTGGGCCATTCTCGGAGGCAGCTCCTGAGTGCTCGGGCTGGCGTGAGCCGGCCTGCCACAGCCCGTGCTCTCCATGCCTTGCCTCCCAGGCGTCTGACCCCATGGCCCACGTGGAGGAGCCCTCTGATGTGCTGCACCAGCCCAGCACCTACCCCGCACACTGGGTACTGCCGCCTCCTGCCCGGGCTGCTCCTCGCCCTCCTCCTGCTGTTTCATTTCTTCCTTCTAGTCCTCTGTGGCCAGGGCTGGGGCTTGGCGTGGGGCCATACTGGGGAGCGGGCGGGTCCCCGGGCTGAGCACGGCACCTCTTCTCTTGCCGCCTGCCGCTCTGGTTTCACCGTTAACCATCTCGTTCTTTCCTCCCTTTCTCGGACTTCTGTTGGGACTCAGGCCAAGCTCTGCAGGCCTTCCCTGGCCATGACTGTTCCTCTCCCCTGCCACAGGCCACAGAAGAGCCAGTGGTGCCCGCAGAGCCAATGGAGTCCATGCTGAGGCCCTTCAACCTGGTCATCCCCTTCACCGTACAGAAAGGGGAACTCACAGGTAGTGTCCTGGGGCCCTGAGACAGGAGGGCTGGGGAAGCCAGTGGAGGAACCAGCTCCTCTAGGTCCAGAGAGGGGAAGCGAGCTACCCAGGGTCACAGAGCCAAGTTGGGCATAGCTGGAACTCAGACTCAAGCCTTCTCTGCCCCAGTGCAGGCTTCATCTCATTGCTCTGGGCTGTCTCTCAGGGCCTGGGGCAGTAGGGAGTGGGGGGCATGCTAGGAAAAAACAGGGTCCCTGACATAACTCTGCTACCCCGCAGGGGAGGTACGGATGCCCTCTGGGAAGACAGCCCGGCCCAACATCACCGACAACAAGGACGGCACCATCACGGTGAGGTACGCGCCCACCGAGAAAGGCCTGCACCACATGGGGATCAAGTATGACGGCAACCACATCCCCGGTAAGTTGGGGCCGGGCTGAGAGGAGGCCGCTGTGGCTTCGTCCTCACCTGCCTTCTTTCAATAAACATTCATTGAGCGCCGACTGTATACAGACACTATGGGAGGCAGACTTTCATCAGTCAGGCCCCCCACGGCAGACAGGGCAGCTGCAGGAACGTCCAGGGGCTGTGGTGGGGTCAGGCAGCTCCCGTCTGCGCTGCTGACACAGTCCCTTCTCTCGGTCTCCTTCAGGAAGCCCCATGCAGTTCTACGTGGACGCCATCAACAGCCGCCATGTCAGTGCATACGGGCCAGGCCTGAGCCACGGCATGGTCAACAAGCCGGCCACCTTCACCATTGTCACCAAGGACGCCGGGGAAGGTGAGGAGAGCTGGAGGCAGAGGGCTGGGCTAGGAGGCCAGGTGCAGGGCTGAGGGCAGGACCTCTGATCTCACCCTCCCTCCTCCTCCAGGGGGTCTGTCCCTGGCCGTGGAGGGCCCCTCCAAGGCTGAGATCACCTGCAAGGACAACAAGGATGGCACCTGCACCGTGTCCTACCTACCCACGGCGCCCGGAGACTACAGCATCATCGTGCGCTTTGATGACAAGCATATCCCAGGGAGCCCCTTCACAGCCAAGATCACAGGTGGGGCAGGGGTGGGCCCACGAGCCGGGAGGGCAAGCCCAGCATGTCCATGTAACCTGGGGTGAAAGGGTGGGGGCCCCCCTGGGTGCAAGGGGTCATCTTTGGACAAATTCAAGGATCCCTCTATTCCCTGGAGCAGATGGGAGGTATCCGCCCACCCCCTGTGCTTTCAAACACCTCATCTCATATTAGGTCACTGAAGTAACTCTGGAGAAGTTAGGGTACTGCTAATCTCTTCTGGTAGGTCAGCAGGCCCAGAGAGGCTAAGCCACTTGATCAGAGCCCCATGGCAGCCAAGGAGTCTGTGTCCTCTGCTCCAGTCTCGTGTTTCGGTTCCACGAAACCATGTGACTTGCAATTAAAACACACAGATCAGGGCTGAGCCCATTCAGGCCTGAAGCACTCACGGGGCAGCTGGGGTACTGGGCCCACCTGTAAGCTCCGGCAGCCAAAGTGCAACAGAAGAACCTGCTCTCTCAGGCCTCTCTGCCTTTTGAGGGGTCCCAGCTGTCGAGTCCAGCGGGGTCAGCTAGGAGGTCTCCGACGCCCTGTGAGGACACGGCCTGCCTGGACTCCTAACCGTCTGACATGTCAAACTCCCCCACCAGGTGACGACTCAATGCGCACGTCACAGCTGAACGTGGGCACCTCCACGGACGTGTCCCTGAAGATCACCGAGAGTGATCTGAGCCTGCTGACCGCCAGCATCCGTGCCCCCTCGGGCAACGAGGAGCCCTGCCTGTTAAAGCGCCTGCCCAACCGCCACATCGGTGAGTGCGGGCCGTGAGGAAGGGCTGCCGGAGGGGGAGGGCTGCTCTGCTGGGCCCAGGGCCCTGTGCCTGACCACCCCCTCTCCACAGGCATCTCCTTCACCCCCAAGGAAGTTGGGGAGCACGTGGTAAGCGTGCGCAAGAGTGGCAAGCATGTCACCAACAGCCCCTTCAAGATCCTGGTGGGGCCGTCTGAGATCGGGGATGCCAGCAAGGTGCGCGTCTGGGGCAAGGGTCTGTCTGAGGGACAAACCTTCCAGGTGGCGGAGTTCATCGTGGACACTCGCAATGCAGGTGCTTCTCACCTCAGGGACCACCGCTCCCCCGCCGTTTCAGCTGGTGCTTCTAATGAGGACTTGGAACTTTCCTGCCCAACCCCCCCCAACAGGAACTTCCTGGCCCAGTCTCTGGGGATTCACATTCCAGGGGAAGGGGTTATGCATGTTCCAGGTCACCTCTCTCAAGTTTGGAAGCCCAGTTGTCCTGAGTTTCTGACTCTCCCTTACTCACTAGAACCTAAAAGGCCCACTGAGGGACTTTTCCAGACTGCCCCAGCCCTGGCCCTCTGGTTCAGTGCCAGGCTTATCCCTCCTCCCGCAGAGCCCGCTGTCATTAGTGGTTAACATACATGTTGGGCCCCTGGTCCAGACAGAGCCTGTAGCATGGGGAGGGGACAGCAGAGTGGCAGGGCCTGAGGGAGAGGTGTCCTTGGCTTCCTGCCAGGTTACGGGGGTCTGGGGCTGAGTATTGAAGGCCCCAGCAAGGTGGACATCAACTGCGAAGACATGGAGGACGGCACGTGCAAAGTCACCTACTGCCCCACTGAGCCCGGCACCTACATCATCAACATCAAGTTTGCGGACAAGCACGTGCCAGGTAAGCTCTGGGCAACGGCTGGGCAGGGGGAGGCCGCGAGGCCGGGGGTCTGAGCAGCTGACGGCCCTCTTCTCCTGTTCTAGGAAGCCCGTTCACTGTGAAGGTGACCGGTGAGGGCCGCATGAAGGAGAGCATCACGCGGCGCAGGCAGGCGCCTTCCATCGCCACCATTGGCAGCACCTGCGACCTCAACCTCAAAATCCCAGGTGCGAGCCCGGAAGAGCCGAGGTGGGGCTCCAGGGAGGGCGCTGGGCCCAGAGCCCACCCCAGGGCAGTCCTGGCTCGCTCACCTCGGTGGCTCCGTGTCCCACAGGAAACTGGTTCCAGATGGTGTCTGCCCAGGAGCGCCTGACGCGCACCTTCACCCGCAGCAGCCACACCTACACCCGCACAGAGCGCACAGAGATCAGCAAGACGCGGGGCGGCGAGACCAAGCGCGAGGTGCGGGTGGAGGAGTCCACCCAGGTTGGGGGCGACCCCTTCCCTGCCGTCTTCGGGGACTTCCTGGGCCGGGAGCGCCTGGGCTCCTTCGGCAGCATCACCCGACAGCAGGAGGGTGAGCGTGGCTGTGCGGGGCCAGGGGCCTCCTGGAGCCTCCGGGAGGCCAGGACAGGACCGGGAGGGCACGGCAGCTGGCCGTGGGGGCTCTGGGCAGAAGCAGAGCTTCCGCGGAGGAGGGAGGAGGGAGGAGGGAGGGAGGGAGGGCCCAAGGCTGGGAGCAGTCGCCCTGACGCTCCCCACTCCCTGCAGGGGAGGCCAGTTCTCAGGACATGACCGCACAGGTGACCAGCCCGTCAGGCAAGATGGAAGCCGCCGAGATCGTCGAGGGAGAAGACAGTGCATACAGCGTGCGCTTCGTGCCCCAGGAGATGGGGCCCCACACAGTCACTGTCAAGTACCGCGGCCAGCATGTGCCTGGTAGCCCCTTCCAGTTCACTGTGGGCCCACTGGGTGAAGGCGGCGCCCACAAAGTGAGGGCTGGAGGCACTGGACTGGAGCGAGGGGTGGCCGGCGTGCCAGGTGAGGGGCAAGGGCCAGGCAAGGGGGTGGCGGGGTGGCCAGTGGGCTGCGCAGGGTACTAACGAGCTGCCTCTGCGCTGCTCCCTTGTCCCCAGCTGAGTTCAGCATCTGGACCCGAGAAGCAGGGGCTGGGGGCCTGTCCATTGCCGTGGAGGGCCCCAGCAAGGCGGAGATCGCCTTTGAGGACCGAAAAGATGGCTCCTGTGGGGTCTCCTATGTTGTCCAGGAACCAGGTAGGTGTCCATGATGGAGGGGGAGGCTGAGCCTGCCAAACCTTTCAGACTGGGATTCTGCTTGCCAACCAGAGCAGAGAGAGGGGCCCCAGAACTCCTCCTTCACCTGGGCGCCTGCTCTTGATCTGCCCCATCTTCCTCCACCCTGCATGGCTGCAGATGTGAGACTCTCTCTAGACCTGAGCTCTGACCCAACGAGCCTGTCCTGGCATGAGGCGGGCCGGAGGTGCCGCCACCCCCATCTCCTGTCCAGGGGCCTGTGCTGACCAGCCTTCCCTCCTCAGGTGACTATGAGGTCTCCATCAAGTTCAACGATGAGCACATACCAGACAGTCCCTTTGTGGTGCCTGTGGCCTCCCTCTCAGATGACGCTCGCCGCCTCACCGTCACCAGCCTCCAGGTATGTGCTCGGGGGTAGGACCTGGGCAGGAAGCGAAGGCAGGTCCATGTGTCCAGGGGCTTAGCAGTGGCCTTGGAAGAGACAGTCAGCAGGGGAAACCATGCCTCACCCCCAGGTTCACCTTCACATACTCCCATCCCCAGTTGGCCTCCTTGTGCTTCTTCCAGTCCTTCCCATTGATCCACCTTCTCCAGGGTGGGTCAATGGGACCAATCTAGGCCACTCTTCCTTCCTCGTCTGGGCCTCTGGGCCATACAGCATGATCAGGCACTGGCCTGCTTTATGGTGTAAGTCTTACCCCCTCAGCCAGGACAGGGTATGTCATCTCATCCTCCCACCGTGCCCAGCACAGCCAGGTGGGCCCACCTCCGGGCAGGTAGATGCCAAGGCCACAGGCCCAGCCCCTGCCTCCCACCTCCCTGAGCTGGGCCGGCAGGGGGTGGGAGCCTCTAGGCTAGGCGGGCAGCAAGAGCAGTGCTCCAGACCCTTCCGGGAGTCTGAGCACCCTCTGTGGCCTCTGCAGGAGACAGGTCTCAGAGTGAACCAGCCGGCGTCCTTTGCAGTGCAGCTGAATGGTGCTCGGGGCGTGATCGATGCTCGTGTGCACACGCCCTCGGGCGCGGTGGAGGAGTGCTACGTCTCTGAGCTGGACAGCGGTGAGCTGGCCCTGGCCTTGCCCCCCATGCCAGGCCCTTCTGAGGGATGGGGAGGGGAAGAACAAAGGCTTACTCACTAGTCCTCTGCCCAACAGACAAGCACGCCATCCGCTTCATCCCCCATGAAAACGGCGTCCACTCTATTGATGTCAAGTTCAACGGTGCCCACATCCCTGGCAGTCCCTTCAAGATCCGTGTTGGGGAGCAGAGCCAGGCTGGGGACCCAGGCTTGGTGTCAGCTTACGGTCCTGGGCTTGAGGGAGGCACTACTGGTGAGTGTCTGGGTCTGGGGAAGAGGGCTGGATATTGGGGTGCTCGGCTTCTGGTCCTGTACTGCCCTGACCCAGAGGGCGGAGTCCCTGCAGAGGTCTGCTGTGGGAGCCTGGGGCTCGGCCCAGCCCTGGGCCCCAAGCCCTTCCTGCCTATAGCCTTGCTACCTCCAACCCCCAGGCGTGTCATCAGAGTTCATTGTCAACACCCTGAACGCGGGCTCAGGGGCCTTGTCTGTCACCATCGATGGCCCCTCCAAGGTACAGCTGGACTGTCGGGAGTGTCCTGAGGGCCACGTGGTCACTTACACTCCCATGGCCCCTGGCAACTACCTCATTGCTATCAAGTACGGTGGCCCCCAGCACATCGTGGGCAGCCCCTTCAAGGCCAAAGTCACAGGTGAGTGCCCTGGATGGGGGGCATCCCTCCGGCCCAGCCTGGATGACTCCAGTGGCCATTCACATTGAGTCACAGTCTGACGCGAAAAACCACGGGCAGCTTAGCAGGAACAGGCGGGTCTGCCCTCACTCTGTGCTCCGTATGTGCAGCCACAGAGAATCAGTTTCGAAGATCAAATCCTTCTCTTTACTGTTGCCTGTCACTTGATTTTCTGCCCACCTGGCTTCTAGGTATCTGGGTTTCTAGAGAGCAAAACTCAGTAAATACTTAGCAGGCTTTCCTTTCGGAAGCAGGGTGAAGGAGTAGTTGGATCTGTGATCTTTTTATTTTTTTATTTTTTATTTTTTTAAAGATTTTATTTATTGGACACAGAGAGAGAGATCACAAGTAGGCAGAGAGGCAGGCAGAGAGAGAGGAGGAAGCAGGCTCCCCGCCAAGCAGAGAGCCCGATGCGGGGCTCGATTCCAGCACCCTGGGATCACGACCTGAGCTGAAGGCAGAGGCTTAACCCACTGAGCCACCCAGGCGCCCCAAGATCTGTGATCTTTTTAAAGCAAGACTCTTACCCTGTGACTTGGGTTCCCAGGCCAAGCCAGGGTGAGGGCTGGAGCCACCCAAAGCCCAGGACTTCAGGATGCCGGAGCTGGCGCACGCAGCCGGGCTCGCTGGGTGCCACAGCAAGGGAGGGGACACGGCCCATGGGACTGTCAGCGCGGGGCCGAGGGCCTGCAGCTCAGGGGAAGGCAGGCCTCTCCCCCAGTCTGTGCTTACCCCAACTCTGTCCCTCAGGTCCTCGGCTGTCTGGAGGACACAGCCTTCACGAAACATCCACGGTCCTGGTGGAGACCGTGACCAAGTCATCCTCCAGCCGCGGCTCCAGCTACAGCTCTATCCCTAAGTTCTCCTCAGATGCCAGCAAGGTGGTGACACGGGGCCCGGGGCTGTCCCAGGCCTTTGTGGGCCAGAAGAACTCCTTCACTGTGGACTGCAGCAAAGCAGGCATGCTGAGGGAGGAGAGGGGTGGTGTCCCAGGGTGGGCCAGGGCACAGGGACAGGGGGATGGGGTCGCTGAGGGGCTGTGGGCCCCTGGGGTGACCCAGCCCTTTCTGTCTCCTTCTCCAGGAACCAATATGATGATGGTGGGTGTGCACGGGCCCAAGACCCCATGTGAGGAGGTCTACGTGAAGCACATGGGGAACCGGGTCTACAACGTCACCTACACTGTCAAGGAGAAAGGGGACTATATCCTCATTGTTAAGTGGGGGGATGAAAGTGTCCCTGGAAGCCCCTTCAAAGTCAATGTGCCCTGAATCCCAGAAGTGCCTCCCCCAGCCTCGGCCCCCACCTCCGGCCAACGCACTCACACTCACACACAAACACACACGCAAGTACCACACCTAGAAGCACACGCAGAATCAGACCACTAACACCTGCCTGGGGTGTGGGACGGGCGGCACAGCCTCCCCACCCCGCCATGCCCCCCGGGCTTGGAGGGCCTCACCTGTCTCAGGGCAGTGTTCCTCCCATCGAATGTGACACGAGGGTGGGCTAGGGGTTGGGAGGGGGTGAAGGGAAGCCCCGAGTTTTCTGGTGGGGCTGAGGCCAGCGGGAAGCATGTGTTTGGGGGTGTCTGCGTGTGTGAGAGGTCACCCTCAAACCGCACTGCCGGCCAGACCACCTTGCTGCTAAGGACCGTGTCTGGCCCCTCTGGTGGCCACAGGACTTGGAGAAGAAAGCACAATCAGAGGAGAAAACAGACCCAGACCCAGCAGCAGCGCTGGACGTGGCCTGGCCCTGGGCGACCTCTAGCTGCCCAGCCAGGCTTCCTGGAGGACTGCTTTCTCTTTTTTTTTTTTTTTATGGTTGCACAGCTCTGCCCCATGGGGGGCCTTTTTTACACACTGCGAGGCCCAGCTTTCTGGGGGGACTTTTGCACATACCATGCGGCTCTGCTGGGAGTCGCTTTCGTGGAAAACTCCAAATAAAGTGTGGCCTGTCGCGGAGGCTGGGCTGTTGTGCGTGTGCTTTCTACGGGTGGCCGCCATCCGTCTGGGGAGGGCTGGGGCTGTGGGGGTACCTGGAAGAACCAATGACAGGGCCCTCCAGGATTAGTCCTCCAAACCCTGGAGAGCTGGTGGCTGGGACAGGGAGGTGAACGCTGTTCTGGAAGACTGTCCTAGGGCTCCTGGGAGGCCAGCTTCCCTTCGGCCTGATCTCAAAGATGTTCAAAAAATTAGGTCCTTAGAACAGTGAGCACAGACTCAAACAGGAAATGTTCCTCACCCAGCAAGCAGGCAGAACCCACACAAACCCAGGAACCTGCAATCCAGCTAAGGCCAGGATCCGGTCTGGATCCGCTCTGGCCCCGCCGGCAGTTCTGACCTCGCTTAGGACCCCAACCGGAGCCAGCCTCCTCACTGGTAGCCCTGGCCTGAGCTCTTCCCTTGGTCTCCCGGCCCACGAGCATCTGCAGGCAGCACCCGCGGCCCGCCCTGCTTCAGGCTCCCCAGCTCACGGACCCCTGAACTAGTCTTGGAGGCCCACCGCCGCCGCAATTGGCGCCCCTGGCCCACCAGCCTCTTCGTGAACATAACCTCCCCAGCTCACAGACCCCTGAACTAGCCTCCCTGGCCCTATAGCCTTTTCACTTAACTTCCCAGCAGCCACTCACCTGAGCCTCCCGGCCAGGCTTGCTTCCTCTACTAGTCTCCCTGGCCCACCGGCCTCTCTCCCTGCAGTTGCCCTGTCCCGCTGGCCTCTCCTCGACCCCCCACCCGACTCCCTGGCCTGCCAGCCTCTCCCCCCAGCCTCCCTGGCCCCAGCCAGTTCTCTCAAACCCACCCTCCACCCTGCAGCCTGAGAGGCTCACATCTAAAGGAATCTGCCCTCTCTGGTTCAGGGCCCTTCTGCAGCTCCCGCTGGTTCCAGGCTAACGTCTAGTCTTCCTAACAAGGCCTCTAAGTTCACACACCAGCTTCCCCCACCAGTTCACGCAAGAAGTCCTGAGTCAGCGCGCCCACTCCACACCACACCCTCTACTCCAACCCCACTTTACAGCTTCTAGCTTCCTGGGTAGCCATGCTGCAGTTTGGGTCTGTGCCTGGGAACACCCCTGCCTCTCCACCCTCTGCATCTTCCCGGCTCCCTCTCTGTCCCTCCTGGATCTGCCCCCCACAAACTGCCCCAGGACACATCTCTGCATCACTACACTGATCTGTGACTTCTTATTTACACACCCCTCCCCCAGCCAGAGCTCCCTGACTCTGGAAGGTCTAATACAGACAGGTGTAACACATGAATAAATGAGTAATTCAGTAGCCAGAGCAGGACAAAGAGGCATTTCACACAATTGACCCCCCAACTCTAGACCTGCCCCTGGACATTCAGTACATAGTGGTGGGTCAGGGAACAACACCTTCCTCACCTCTTTACTCAGTAGCCTATCTGCCTCTGGGCTCTTTTTAAAGTTTCTTCTTCCCTTCCCTACCTCCTTGCTCTGAATCCTGCTCCCATAAGACCCTCCAGGGCCTCTCTTGGGTTTGCCTCCCCATCTTGCAGGGAGCTCCTTGAGGAATGAGATCATATTTTATCAAGCTTGTGTCCTCAGCCTCCTCGTGGCCATATGTGATAAATGCTGGTTGAATGAGTGAGTGTATGGTAAGTGTGCCCAGCTCTTTACCTGATAAAACCCCTGAAGGCAGGATCCATTCTCTTAAGTACCAACCACCTGTGACCACTGTGGACCAATTCTGTGCCAGGCACTAAAACAGGTGCTTCTACACACACCCCTCCTCATTCTCTACCCTCTCACCCCACTCACCCCAGGTGTGAGCGCTTTCCTGAATGGCCAATTGGCCCGCTGCTCAGCATCACCTGCTTCCCACCTGTTTATAGACATCCAGCCCAGCTGCTCTTCCCCAACCAAAGCATGGCCCTGGGTGCTGAGCACTTATGGGCTCTAGTCACTTAACCCTAACAGCCTTATCAAGGGGGTGAACATACTACTATCTGAAGAACTTGAGGCCTTGAGAAATTTGGGTGATAAATCCAAAATCATACTTCTAAGTAGCGAGGCCAAGATTCAAACCAGGTGTGCCCAAGCCCCAAGCCTATCATACAAATAACCACCAGCTGAGACCATCTGGGTGTCTCAAGCAGTCTAAACTCACAAACCACACGCTTAACACCAGGACGCCTGTTGGCTAAAATGGAGGAGGAAAGAGTGGCCCTTTCCCTTTCAGTCTGTATCTCACAGAGCTCACTCTCTCAGGGATGTTACTGCTATCCATCTAGTTGCAATGGCCAGAAGCCTGGGAGTCACTTGGGTCTCTGCTTCAATCCCCAAACACATTCAATCTGAAAACCAGTTTTGTCCATTCTGCTCTAAATAGCTCTTGACTCCATCTCCTCCTCCCCATTCTCACTATCACAACCGGAGTTCAGACCACCATTATCTCTTACTGCAATGGTATCCTTCCAGTCTTGCCTCTGCACACAGCACCGTGACAGCACTATCTTTAAAACATACATCTCACGACATCATTTTCCAGCGACTTCAGGATACTTTGTCCTCAGGATAACTTCCTGATTCTTTACCTTTGCTTGAGGGCACTTATGCCCTCTAGTCACTAAGCCTTTGCATATGCTGTTCCTCTTGCCTAGGATGCCCTCTTGTTCTTATTTCTATCTCCTGAATCCTTCTGGCCATCTTCTTTGAGCACACCCTCAGCCCAGTGGGCTAGTTACCCCTTTAGTGGATGCTTCCAGGTCCTGCTCACATTTTAGCAATTAACACACTGCTTTGTAATTGCCTGTTCACTTGAATCCCTACCTCACTAGTCAGAGTCACGATTAACTTGTTCAATCTTTTATCCACTAAACAAATATGTACTAGCTGTTAACTCTGTGCCATAGTTAAATACTTACATACAAGATACAGAGCTGGACATTACCCTGGAGAACAGAAACCTCACCTTCTCTTTCGGGCTCTAGATTTGTCTCAGCAGGAGGCTCAACAGGTTTATTGAATCAGCGACGGAATGCGCTTGCGTGAGACCGTGTTGCCGCGCGCACTTCTGGGAATCGTAGTCCCCAGGTTCGGGCCTCTCTTTATGGCGCAGGCGTATTCAGATTGAGACCGTTTTACTATTGATGCGCATGTCCCGGGAGGCGGAGTGGTGAACTGCGCATGTCTTAGGGGTGGAGGTGCGGTCGAAAAGGCGGCGCACTGCGGAGGTGGGGCATCCGTGACTCCCGGCCGTCGCGGACCTGCCTGCGAGAATGGCGGGTAGGGGGAAGCTAATCGCGGTGATCGGAGACGAGGACACGGTGACTGGCTTCCTGCTGGGTGGCATAGGGGAGCTTAACAAGAACCGCCAGCCTAATTTCCTGGTGGTGGAGAAGGATACAACCATCAATGAGATCGAAGACACTTTCCGGTACGGTAGCCCGCGAGGCCTGAATGGGACCCTTTGCCTTGGGTGGGAGCGCGGAGAGTAGGCGGGGGCGACTCGGGGACCCGGCGGCCGGGCTGCGCTGGGCTTCCAGACCCCGACGCCGAGGGTCAAGGAAGGTGGTCCGGCAGCCCTTCCGGAGGAGGCCTCTGTGTTCCAAGTTCCCTTTTGGGGCTTGGGGGAACCCGGGCTATGTCAAGTCCTCATCCTCACATGACTGTGTCAGGAAAGAAGGGGAACAGAGCTCGTGACGGGCGCCGCCCCAGGGTCCGGTCTCAGCTCCGCCCACGTTCGCCCCCAGCCATGCTAGCACTCGGCTCTTGCGGATTGGCCTCTAAAGGAACCATGCACTCATCGGGAACACCTAGGCAGTGGGGTCGGGGTCGGGGTTTCTTGTATTTTCACGTCCCTTAGAGGCTAACAACAATCCTGTAAGGTAGGGGTTATCGTTCTCCTTTACAAGTGGGAAAACTAAAGCTCAGGGAGGTTACCTACTAAAGTACGTACCATTTGGAAGAGAGGGAGAGGGGTTTGAACCCAGTCCCAACTCTCTTAAGCCAAGTCCACGCTTTGCTTGTACAGTTCCCTCACTCTTAGAATTTCCCATTGTCCTGAGCACAGCAAGCAGATACTAGGACAGTGTCCTACTTTCTGCTAAGATCTTGCATTTGAAGTTCTCATTTCTTGCCCTGGGACAAGAGTAATAGTTTCATAGTGTGAATGCAGGCATGCCCCCTAAACCAGGAAGTGAGACTTGAATTGAGAATGCCAGCCCCCTATGCTTTCTCACCCCTTCTTTAAGGCCCCTGTTGCCAAGTCTCAGGGACAAACCACATTCATCTGTTTTTCCCTACACATTCAGCCCTGAGATGCAGGCTCAAACTGGTTCCTGCTGCCTGGGGTATGAAAGGCCCTCAACTGGCCTGATCTCTAAGCATTCTGGCAAAGTGACCCAAGTTACCATGGGAGAAGGACAGATTTTACTCCAAGAACTTTCCATGCTTCTATCCAAAGGGACCCAGAGATCATCAGGTCTAACCAGCTGTAGTGCCTGGCACAGAGCAAGCACTCAGTAAAATTAGTTTTTAATATTTTAATTAACTAATGTATGGGTGATCACAAGGAAGGGAGATGCCAGTCTAGACTCTCTCTCTGGGGAAAGTATGATTTTCCTCCTTTTGTCTGTATTCTTGGCTCACACCAAACTTCCCCTCTCATCCGTCGGCCAGCCTCATCAGCATAGACCTTACGGCCTTTAGTGGTCTCATCAGCCTCCTTAAAAAAAATTGTTTTCCTTTGAAAAGTTAAAGTATTCATGTGGTTTGCAAATTAATATTTAAAAGGTATACACATTGAAAAGTCTTATTCCCATCCCACCCCGTCTTTTTCCACTTCATTACCTCCTTTCTCTACCCCTGTAAACACTTAATTGCTTATTTACCTTTTTCTGCTTTTTTTTCATGTACATATAGAGGGACAGACATGCATATTCTTACCCTCGTAGCATACAGAATATGCCAGCATGTGCCCTAATCTTCAGCACCAGTTCACGTGGAAGCCTTCCAAGCAGGGGAGGTAGAAGCCAACCCTGACAGCCAGGGCCCTTAGATTTTTTAATGAAGTTGATCCTGGTTAGAATGGAGAGAGTTTAGCTAGCAACCTTTGCCCTTGAACTCTGCGGTTTCTGGGTCAAGCCCATTCCCCTCTACAGCCCAGCCTCACCACCTCCCAGTGGACTGCCTGGAATCCCCTCTCCTCTCTCTCAACAGACAGTTTCTAAACCGGGATGACATTGGCATTATCCTCATCAACCAGTACATCGCAGAGATGGTGCGGCATGCGCTCGACGCCCACCAGCGCTCCATTCCCGCTGTTCTGGAGATCCCGTCCAAGGAGCACCCCTACGATGCCGCCAAGGACTCCATCCTGCGCAGGGCCAGGGGCATGTTCACAGCCGAGGACCTGCGCTAGGGCCTTCCCCACAGCCAGGCAGCTTCTCCCCAGGCTTGCTGTCAGCCCTTCTCTAAGTTGTGAGCCCCAGCCCCCTGCCCCTTCCCATTCCACTAAGAGGCTAAGTGAGGGGCTTCCAGGTTGCTGGGGCTCTGCCATTAAAGTCAAGCCTGGTTAGGGAACAGGAAGCCTTGAGTGTTTTCTCTCCACTACCTCTTCCCTGTGCTGTTACACAGTGTCATTGTTGATGTTAAATTAAAAAAGTAATGTTCTTGGTTCTCTCCAAACTAAGGCTGGGTGCTGCAAAAGACATGCATGGGATGAGGCCCTTGGGGGGATTAGATTGGCAGGGCTGGGAAGGGTTTGGCCAAAGATACAGGCATAGCAAAGTTGGACCAGGAAGATTGTGTCAGGAGGTCATAACTCAAGGATAGGTCTTTTGAATCAACAGTGACCTGCTCTGGTGGGGAGGAATGGGAGAAGGCTTGTGCCCAGGCCCTTGGCTCCCCGACTTCAGTCTCTCTTGGGCTAGGAAAGGACCTGACCCCAACAGATGGAAGCAGAAACACGGGAAACCCAGAAGCCTGTGGCATTAGACTGAGCCTGGGTCCTGCAAGAGGCTTGGAGATCAAGGGTCTTAGCCGACGGGCCCTGGCCTGAGGTTGCCTCTGGAGTGAGGCGTGCGAGGTCTGCTCCAGGCAGGGCGAGTAGAACCCTGGCCCTGTGTGAGGTGAGGCCTGGTTGCCGGGTGACTGCCTGTGGCGGCCCCTGCTGTCAGAATGACTATGCTTGCTATTGCTCACCCCTCGGGGACAGGCAGCCGGGTACCGCTCCTTCCCCTGCTACCATGTCACGGCAGCTCAACATGGATACGCTGCGGCAGAACTTTTGGAAGGAGGAATATCTGCGGGAGAAGATGTTGCGCTGTGAATGGCACCGCAAGTATGGGACAATGGTGAAGGCCAAGCAGAAGGCTAAGGCTGCAGCGCGCCTACCCCTCAAACTGCCCACCCTGCACCCCAAAGCCCCACTTCCACCTCCACCGGCCCCCAAAGCGGTGCCAACCAAGGCCCCCAGCCCTGCGCTGGAGACCCCTACTATTCAGTCAGAAATGTACCCGGTCCCGCCCGCCACCCAGGCTCTGCTGTATGAAGGCATCTCCCACGACTTCCAGGGGCGCTATCGCTACCTCAACACCCGAAAACTGGACATGCCAGAGATGCGCTACTTCTTCCCCATCACCACCAGCTTCACGTATGGCTGGCAGCTGGGTGAGCCCCAACCTCTCCAAAATCATTCCCCTTGTGAACACGGAGCCCCTGCCCTGAGAGCCAGGCCATGCTGTCAGCACTAGGCACGCGAGACGTGGTTGGGGGGTGTCCATTTTGGGGGGGGGGGGGCAGGCCGTGAACATAAGACAAAGGACCCATTAGAGAAGGACCAGTTCCACGATGAGACTAGGGACTGATGGGGGAGATGGCAAGGGATGGGTGAGGCTTTAAGCTGGATTGTCCAGACAGGCCTCTCTGGGGACCTAACAGAAGTTAAGTGACACAAAGGAGGAAGTTGGATTTTATCCAAGTGGGAGATGAAGCCACAGTGTTTTAAGCCTGTGAATGGTACTGGTAGGGTACTAACTATTCTGTAAGTAACGGCCTTTCCTGGGAAAGAGTCAACTCTAGCAGCTGAGGTCTGCATCTGTTGGGTCACCCTGGCAGGAGAGGACAATGGCTTGGGCGAGGGTGATTAGCAGTAGAGCCGAGGGACATTCAGGCTATGTTTTGGAGGAGGAGTCATGAAGCCTGCTGACGGACTGAATGACAGAAGGGGAAAGGAGGCCATGGCAAAGCCCGGGTGTTGGGCCCAAGCGCCTGGACAAAGAAGATGGGGAGGAGCAGGGCTGGAGGGTGTGTGAAGACAGGTGGGCCCTGGCCGCGCTGGAAGGGCCAACGAGGCGGCTGTGTACGGTGGTCCCCCCTCTGGAAGGAGGTCAGAGCCGAAGATGCAAGTTTGGGTGTCAGCAGGATGTAGGTGCTATTTAAAGCCTGAGGTTGGGTGGGCTTACCCGGGGAACTCCAGGAGCTGGAATGTGACATGAGAGACAGGGGCACATAGAGGGTTAGGGAGATGATGTTGGTGGGAAGGCTGTCCATCTGGACCGAGTCTGCTTTCTCTGTGAGGCTGAGAGTCAAGGTGGTCCACCTGGAGGAGAGGGGGGAGGCAGTGGTGTAGCTGGAGATGCAGAGTTAAATGGCACAGGAAAGGGAACATGCCCGCAAGCGTGGCAGGACTGCTGGGTGAGGCCGTGTCCTTTGCTCTATGTGCTCCTGAGTTGCAAGTGAGGCTGCTCAGTCATGGGTCGCCTTCCGTGTGTGTCCATGTGTGTCGTCTTTGTCGCCCCCCGGCCCACCCGCGTGCTTGAGTGCCTGGGCGAAAAAGGTGGATGGCTGGGGATAAACACAGCTGATGTTTTGCCTAAAAATTTCCCCCACTTTCCTTAGGGTCCTAAAGGGGAAGGGGAAAAGAGGAATTTTCCCAAAAGCAGGAAGCATGTCCCAGGAGAGCAGGAGTTAGAAGGAAACACTCTCACAGAGCCGTCTAGCTTTGTCCCCATGACCAGCAGTGCTGGGTGTCCTGCCACCTGCTCTGTGGAGGAGCCTGAGGTGGGGCAAACGATGGCACGTGGCAGACTGGCCAGTTCGACCATTCCTGCTGGTCTGGACCCCCAGCTGGTTCCCTGTTTGCCCACAGCCAGTGTTCCTCAACAGTACCTTTTATTCCTTCACACTTCCAAAGTGGATACAATACAGGCAGATTCCTAGGACTCCGTAGGCAGGGCTCCCACGCTCCGCAAGTTCCCTTCCCCAGGCCCCATTCCTGGCCTCCGACATCTTTTCGCAGGCCCCCCACTGAAGCAAGAACTGGTCTCCTGTAAGATGTGCCGCATTGAATCGTTCTTCCGAAAGAATGGGGCCTTCTCGCTGCTTGACCCTCAGGACCTGGCTCTCTGACGGTGGCCAGGCAGTGGACTTAGCGAGGGAAGAAGAAATAACATGCCTCCTGGTGGGGCCGAAGCTGCTGTGTGTGTCCGTGTGTCTGGCCTCCCAGGCCCTGAGGCAAAGTTCTGGGCCTTTCTTGGAACCACCTCTGTTCTGCCTTTGCTGGCCTGCAGTTTGCTGGCTTGCTTTTTCCTTAAACCCCATCTCTTTCATCAACCATTTGAGGATTCAGCAACGACTCAAGGGGGCTGGGAAGGGTGGGCGCTCCTCTCCAGGCAAGGGCTCCTCAGCGCCAGGAGGCCACAGTAGCTGCTGGAAGCTCTGGGTGTTCCTGGGTGAGAGCGACCTGTCATCCCAGAGGCCAGAAAAAGGGAACAACCCCCGCCCCATCAGCGTCCCCGGCCTCCCCCTCACCTGGCCCCTATGGCCCGCAGCCGCCAGGTCCTCTCCTGGAGCCCTCGCTGCAGCTGCTCCCGCAAGGCCCGTCGCTGCCCCACCTCGTCCTCCTGCGTCGGGGCCGAGCGCTGAGTCCCCGGGCGCCCGCCCCGCGGGCCCGAGGGAGCCAGCAGGAGGCAGCACCCGGCAGACGCACCCCTCCCGCCGTAGGTCCGCATCGGTGCCGGTGCGAGATGGAGGGGACCCGGGAGGCGCCCTCACCCACCCCCGCCCGGGCAGGATCGCCGGGGCCCCGCCGTCTTCTCCCGGGAGTCTTGCCTGTGGCGGGAGCTGGGCGGGGCTGGGTGGGGGCCCCAGAGGGTGCACCCGGCAGTGGCGGTTCCAGGCGAGCCGGAGGCGTTCCAAGACCTGCGGGAGGCGGCTGTCAGCGGCCACGCGGCCGCCCCTCGTGTTCCTCATGCCCCTCGTGCCCCAGGCTGGCCCGGCGCGGCGCGATACGCACCCAGAGCCGCTGCTGCTCGCGGGCCTGTCGCTGCCGGCGCCTGGCCGCGCCGTGCAGCTCCAGCAGCCGCTGCAGGGCGGTCTCCTTGTGCGCCGCGCTCACGGCCGCCGACACCTTCTCCCGGCCCGGGAGCCTGAGCCACGCGGCTTTCGAGGCCCCGGGGGCTTCCGCGCCACCCCTCAGCTCCCCGACGGTGCCCAGGAGCCTAGCAGAACCGCCGGGCACCTGCTCCGCCGCGCCCGGGCTTCCTTCCAGGTCCTGAAACTCATGTGGGTCACGCACCGGCCCGGGGTGCTCCGCCGCGCCCGAGCCCCCGATACCTGGGGCCGCTAGCGCCTCGGCCCCTGGGCCTGGGAGCCTCGGCGGTGGAAGGGGAGGCCGCGCTCCCTCCTGGGCGGCCCTGGGGTCTCCTGCGGCCGGCTTTGGGCCGTCAGTTTGGTCCTGCGTCAGCTGGGTGGTCTTTTCCCCGGAGCCAGGGCTCTCTCTCCCCACAGGCTGAGGCTTCTGTTCTCCCGGGGACCTGCAGAAATCCCTAGAAATTCCCAGGGAGCCGCCTTCCTCCGGGGGCAGTGTGGGCGCCTCTCCCTCGGCCATACCCCAGGCTTGTGAGATTCGGCCTGGGGAAGCCCCAAAGGTCTTCACTTCCCGACCCTGAGTCTCCTTCTGCGGCTCCTGCAGGACCTCTTCTCTCTGGCACTCAGGGCTGTTGCGTCTTTGACCTTGAAGACACTCTCTCCTCTCACTCTGGGGAGCCTTTCCCCCGGGATACAGGGAGGCTTCCTCCCTCAGAGCCTGAGTAGCCTCCCCACTCTGACCCTGGTGTATCTTCTCTCTCTCATTCAGAACTTCCTTGCCCTCCCCCCTGGGGGCCTCCCCTGTCCGACCCCTGGGACGCTCTTTCTGCTCTCTCTGCCTCTGAGGAATCTCAATCCTCAGCAGTTTCTGAAGTTCTGCCCTCTCCTGGCCCAGGCTCCAGTCCAGCCCCTCAGGGGGATCTTGGGGTTCTGAGAGGCCCTGGGAGGGCAGGCCTGAGGGTCTTGGAGACAAGAGCTTCCTCCCCCATAGGCTTGTGGATGGCCTTTGGGTTGTAGGTCGGGCTTGTCTTTTCTCTCCTCTCTGGGCCGGGTCCTGGGAAGGAAGAGCATTTGGACCCAGGCTTGTGAGGGAATCCCCATGCCAGGGCCACTTTCCCCAAGTGACCCTGGAGACTTCAGAGGCTGTCCCAGTGGACCTCATTTCCATTACAGCCCTTGCCTGATTCCTGAACTCATTAAGCCTACTGTATGTAGTGTAAACGGTGCTTCAGGGAGGGCCCCTTCTTCTACCAGCCTACAGGAGGTGGCATCACCTCCCCCCAATAGCCTCCTTCAAGGCAGACCCCATCCCTGCTATCCCCAATCTGAGAGGGCCTTTGCCCAGAACATTTTGACTCTCACCTTGAACTCAGAGCTTCCTGGGTCCCCAAAGCTACTGCTCGTGGTGGGGTTCGGCTCTTGTAAACCACCTGAGGGAGAAAGACCAATGTCAGGAACCCTCTGGTCATGTCCCAGCCCCTCACACACATTCCACCTGAACTGGAACCAAGAAGCCTAGGGAGTCCCCAGCACATAAGGGGAAGGGGATGCCCTGACGACTGATGTTTGAACTTCAGTGCTGTTGCAGCTCATTGGTCCACCTTTCTTCAAACTCCCTGCCATGTGCCGGCTTGTTGGACGGGCCTGCCAACAGCCCACCACACCTTCCTCATCCTCCCAGCCAAGGCAGAGCACCTCAGAGGAACGTGAGCGGAACCTGCGCACCCTTGTCCTCAAAACCTCCACGGGATGCCCAGGGGTGGGGGTGGGGTGGGGGGAGGGTCTGTTGGCCAGGCTTGTCAGTGCCTTATAAGGGCACCCCACTTCCTCCTGGTGGGCCCATCTAGGCCCATCGAGAAACCCACCGTATGCACCTTACTTTGCTCTTATTAAGAAAAATCCTCTTTAGGTCTTTCTTGGTTGCTGACAGGAAAATCAAAAGAAACTCGAGAAATGAAATTTTAGGCTGAAGCCTGCCCTAAAAACTGCAAGTTTCATAATTAACAAAAGAACTCTAAAAATAAAGATAGGAAACGTCTCTGCTCCCGTGCAGCTGTGAAGGAAGGAGAGTCATTCTGCATCCCTAAAACTGTTAAAAGAACTTGATTTCTTAAGATCCTAAATGGAGAATGTTCACAAGAATATTTCATCTATGCAGTGTGGATGTGTGAATATTCACAACAGTAACCAAATGGGTATGTTCTTTGTGAAAATGTCTTTCAAACAAAGGAGTCTGATAAGACTCCCAAGCCTTTAGAAACGATTGCCGTGAACAGGGAACATAACCCCAACCCCTGTCCCCTCACAGTTCTAATCTGTTGTCTTACTCAATAACTTATTTCTCTGGTTATAAAGTTGTAACTGATGCTTCTGTATTCCCAAGAGATCTTTGCCTTGGAAAAATCTCTGTTGATCAGAAAAACAAGCATTGGCTCTTCGCTTTTTCTCTCACGTGCATGATGCGACAATGAGAGGCTTATGGCTCAACTAGGTTTATTTAACCAAAAATTTGAGAGTCTGTTTCATTCAAATTAATAGGCCCAGGGTTCACAGCATCTATCCCATGGGATTCTAATTGCTTATTTATGGATATACCCTCATTAAGCTGTGAGCCCCGCAGTGACAGGGACCAAATAATGAGGCCAATGAGGCCAACATGCTCTGTATGTTCCCAGTGCCCAGCGGGGAGGGGGAAGGGGTGGCAAACAGGTGACATGTGCTGCTGTTCCATCCCCTCCTCCCTGGGCCACTGCACACAGTCATTGCCAGCACTCTCTCCCCGGAGCCCCAGTTTAGCTTCAGAATCCTGGACCCAGTGCCTGAGACAGCTGGTACTGAACAGGTAGAACTGGGACATAAAATAAAACCTACTTCTTGTCCCCGGGTGCTCCTTGGCACCCAATAAGAAGTATGAGATGAAGAATGACTGAGAAGGGGACTGGAATCGGGGCACTTAGGATGAGGACTTCCCACCTCCTCCCCATCTTGTCTGGCCACCAGCCAGGGAGTCAGCATACCCGGTGTAGGCTCTGCAGGCATGGGAGGTCTCTCCCACCGGGGGTCTCTGTCACTCCTAGCTTCGCCCAGATCCAGGGCCCATGATGGGTCTACTGCCTGCCCCCTGCAGGGGTCAGAGGCTGCCTCAGAATCACCCTTGTAGCCCACAGGCTCTGGAAAGGGGAGGCAGCCTGTCTGTCTCCCCACCCCAATGCCTGAGCCCAGTCCAGGGTGGTCTCTCCCAGCTCTGTACCCACCCCTGGGTCCCAGGAGCTGGAACTCGGGGGTCACCCTTTCCAGGGGCTGTGGGGTAACCCTACGGGTACAACTGAGTGAGAACCCCAAGAGGAATGTTGGGCATAAGGAAGAAGTGCTGGGCAGGACTGTGGAAAGAGATAGGAAAAAGGGTCCAGTGTTTGGCCCTTTTGTGTGGCAATACAAACTGGACAGAGTTTCCTGGGAGAAAGACTCACCTGTCTGGAAGCTGGTCGGTCTGGCTCAGAGAGTCCCCAGCCTGAGGCAGTGGGCATAGCCTGGAAGTCTGGAAAGTTGGAGGGTGCCCCAGTCCACAGGGGCTCATCCCCTGTGTGGTGGGCAGCCTTGAAGATGGCCCACGATCAGCCCTCCTCCCGGTGTCCGTGCCTATGTATGACCCTGCTCTCTTCCCCTCCTCGTGAGGAAATAGGTCACTCCCACCCATTCGAGCCTTCAGATGAGACTTCCGTTCTGGCCAACAATGCTGGCTGGGCCCTCCCTTAGCGGTCGCCCGCTAACACCCCCGCTCGCTACAGCTGAGGATGCCTCAGCTCTCAGAGGGGGCTGCCAACCTGCCCCAAGAGCCTCTGACCATTGGTGACTGAGACCCCGGGCCTCTGGGCCTCTGCCCTCAGCCAAGCCAGGATTGCTTTCCTCCCATGCTGCAGCCATGTCTAAAGCCTTCGAGATGTCATCACACCACTGATTTGATCAAGATGGTCATTAATTGTGCAACAGTAACATCAGGCTGTAAGTAATGAGCAGGTCCTGGGCACCAGGCAACGTGCAAAACCTTCATGTGGATGAGTTCACTGGGGCTCCCTCCGAGGGAGATCGATTATCTTCCCCATTTCGTAGCTGAAGGAACAGAGGCTTACATTCCCCAGGGAGCATGGGTACAGAGACAGAACCCAGGCCCATCTGTGTCTGAAGCCCCTACTTCTCCCACCTCCTTCACGACCACCATCACCCTAATGTCACACTGACCGCCCCCTCTTGCCTCCAGCCAGGCCCCTGCTCACCCTGCTGGCCCACCGCTCAGGACCCCCGCCTGTCCCACCATGGGGCTTGCTGTGCTGGCTCCGCACATACCGGGCCTGGCCCCTCAGACCACAGAACTGGGCCCAGGGGGGCCAGAAGAGGCTCAGCCCTGCCCCAGTCAGCAGCTCCAAGTCCCACAGGAGCTGCAAAAAGATGGGGTGCCAGGGTAGGAAGGGGTGCCCACTCTGCCCTCTGCCACGCCCCTTGGCCAGCCCCCTACCTGCTCCCGGGCCCTCCGGCTCCACTCCATCTCCAGCAACACAGTGGGAAGCTCCAGTCCTGAGCGACAGGCCCGACTCTCTTGCACCTGGGGGGGACGAGATGGAGTCAGGCCTCCGCCTTGCCCTTCAGAGGCCATGCCCCACCTCCCTCACCTGCTGCAGGGCGGCCTGGAGCTGGCCCAGGGCCGCAGGGCGTCCAAAGAGGTGCTGGTACAGGGCTAAGGCCTGCCTGTGGCTGCAAGGGAGCCATGGCCCCCCAGGTGCGGCTGTCTGCTCCATGGGGAGGGGGCACCAGAGCAGATGTCCCCTCCCTCCCTCCTTTCCTCTCCTCTGCTGCAGGAGCTGGGAGAGGGGAGGACAGGGAAAGAGGAGGAGACAAAGGCTCCCAAGCTCAGTAATGCAGGGGACCTGACATGTGAGCCGGGGCCTGGACCCCAGCCAAGTCTCAGGGAGCCTCGGCCTGCCTCTGACCTGGGGTTCTTGGCTGTAAGGGGCGGCAGGGCGGGGCGAGGCCTATGCTGAGAGCATGTGTTGTATGTGTACATATGACGCTGGCAATGGCGTTCCATCCACGTAACCCGCCCCACGCGGGCCGCAGCCACCGACGGCGCACTTACTGTGCGAAGTGGGTCACAGCCTCCCCATCCCGTCTTACAGAATCCAAGCTGCCCCACAGAGGCGAGGTGCCCTAGCTAACGTGGGGTGTGGTCTTCCTCCTCAGGAGGCAAGTGGCCGTGATGAACTGGCTGGGGGTAAACGTGGTCTGGGGTGGGGGCAGGAGCCACCACAGGCAGGACAAGGGCGAGCACTTCCCAGGTGCCTGCTCCATGTTATCCAATTGCAAGGCGCTGGCCCCGGGTCACTCTGCTGACTCATCCGACAGGAGATGCAGCAGGTTGAGGGCATGGTTTGTGTAGGTCATGACAAGGGCAGGGACAAGGACACGAGCTGGTCTGTCATTGCCACGTCCCCTGCTGTCCTGAGCAGCCTTGCCTACCTGCTGCTTTGCAGCTGCTCAGCGAGAGCCCAGGGCCGCCTCTGCTCCCTGGGCCTTGGCGCACGTGGGCTGAGCTGGCCAGACGGCTAGTCTCAGGTCAGTCCAGCTCTCCCTCCACTGCTGCTGAAAGGTTAGGGAGCTGGCAGTAGAATGGGGTACCCCCTCATCTTTTACCCAAGGCCCCTATATCCTCAAAACAGAGTCCTTTTTGCAAAGAGACTTTTCAAAGAAATAGACTTATTTTTCTATTCCCGAACCAATGTTCTTTCCCTTACGAGGATGTCCGCTGCTCACACAACCATCCAGGGTGGGCGTGGCTGTGAATGCACACAGGGGCCCACGTGTGTGCTGCATGTGTTTACCTGGGTTTCGGAGGAGTGTGCATATGCACGTGGGTGCATGCATGTGTGTTCATGGGTGTATTGTGTGCATGTATGTATTATGTGCATGTGTGTGCGTGTGTGCGTGTGTGTGTCTGTGTCCGTATTTCCTCATGGTCTGTTGTGTCTCCTGTCCCCCATCCCAGGCAAGGAGTCCCTGTCACCAGCTCTTAGAGAGGCCCTGGATGCACCTAGCCTCCCCAAAGTCGAGAGGAGAGGGAACACCACGTGAGGACTGAGCCCCTTTTCTATGCTCCTCAGCGCCCCCACAGGATTCTACGTGAACCACCGAGGGACCAGCATGGGGACCATGGCCACGCTTGAGACATAGTGTGAGCACAGAGCTGAGACCGAGATACCTAGGTCCTCCTGCTGTCCCGTGCAGGTTTTCCCAGGCAACCCCAGGGTATGGCAGGCACGGGCAGCCCAGGCAGCTGCGAGAAGTGAGCAAGGTCCAGGGCTCAGTTCCCACAGCTGCCACCTCTCGGATTCGGGGAACACAGACCACTGGACCCCATGTTCCAAGCAGCCCACGCCACCATCTAACACCAGGAGAAAACACACACACACACACACAAGTATGCCTTAGAAGAGCCCCCAATTTTACTTCCTCTTACTGAACACACAGGTCTTTGTGTGACACAGGCCCAGGCTCCTGGGGCCTGGATGGAGCCCTCTGTCCACGGCTCTGGCCATGATGGGAGCCATTCTCCAAGGGGAGGCTTTTGACCTGATGAGTCCTGGTGTCATCCTGGCTCCGGGTGACCCCTGGGGCTACTGGCCGGGGCTGGGCAGAGGTCTGGGGGGCTGGTCCCCAGTGAGCTGGACAGGGGGGCAGGCCTCGGGTGAGATACAATGGGCCTCGTGCTCCACCAGGCCCGCAGGGCACTGGCAGCCAGGAACGCAGGGCCTC
Organism: Enhydra lutris kenyoni; assembly: GCF_002288905.1. Classification (NCBI taxonomy): domain Eukaryota; kingdom Metazoa; phylum Chordata; class Mammalia; order Carnivora; family Mustelidae; genus Enhydra; species Enhydra lutris. The sequence goes on along the minus strand of NW_019154111.1, from coordinate 13,563,358 downwards.
ACGCAGTGGGCTGCCAGCTCTCCCAGGGGAACGTGCTGGTTGAAGCAGGTACGGGGACAAGGTGGGCCACACTCATCGAACACGAAGCCACGGTCCAGGGGACAGCCCACCACTGCAGGTGGAATGGAAAGCAAGGTCATAGGGGAACCCCGGCGATGAGGCCCTCCTGCTACCTAACCCTGTCCAGACCTGAGCCCCCTGTGCCACCCCCTTCCCCAACTCGTACTGGGCATCGCCCCTCACCACAGAGTGTGGGGCCCCTCCACGCAGGCGTCACCCCTGCCTGGCGGCAGTGGCTGGCGTAGGCCTCCAGGGCATCACAGAGGCAGGCATCGGCCGAAGAGCTGGGGCCACAGGCACATAGGTCATACACGCAGGCGGCGAAAAAGGGCTCCGGTGGCACAACAGCATGGCAGCGACTGAATGGGGAGGACTTCAGCACCCCACACCGGGCGTTGGCCTCACGCCTGGCCCGGTAACCCGATGCCTTGCACGGATCCACCTCGCGGCCCTTGAAACATGGCCGGCTAGGTCCCGGTCCTTCTGGGACCTAGGTGGGAAGAGTGACCCTGATGGGACAGCATCCACTGGCAGTTGACCTTTGTGTGCTACGTTCTTCAAAACACTTTCCACCAAATATTTTAGTTTAGCTTCAGAAACCTCCCTACAGGAACAGCAAAGGAAGTACTGGCAACTTTCTCCTTGTCCCCATTTTACAGATGGACAAGCCAAGGCCCAGAGCAGGTAAGGGATTTATTCAATGTCACATAGCCGGCGAGTGGCAAGGCAGGGCTTGCGGATTTAGGTGATGCCTCTTTCATCAGGCCGTCCTGCCCCCCACCCCTGCCCCAGCACCATGACAGGCCAGAAGCCCCCAAATCATCCTGCAGTGGCCAAACCCATCGGTGTGTCCCCCCCACCCCTGACTTCCCATGTAAGCAGGCTGCTCTAAGACTCCCACTCAATGTGCCTCCCTCAGCCACCCAGCTCCTGTGCCGCTCACCTGCCAGCTATTCCCAAAGGCAGCCTCTGTAGGCAGGAGCAGCCCCTCAGGGCCCTGCAGGTCATCCTGGGCAAAGCCATTGAAGTTCCCACAGAGCCCACACATCTGGCCCCGGTAGGAGCCCGGTACGCTCACCTCCACCTGAGACTGCCCATCCCACAGCACCTGTGCAGAGAGCCTGGGATTAGGGAGTGGGGAAAGGTAGGGACCCCATCCTGGCCCCAGGCACTGTCCGCACCCTCCACACTGTAGGGGAGGAGAATGAGTGGAGAGAGGCTCCCCCACGGAGCTGGGCCCCTGGTGAAATGCAAACCCGCTTCCAGAGGGTCACTTTCTCGTGGGCATTAGGGCCTTACAGAGAATAAAGCACAATTCGAGTCCAGATCACAAGGGTAGACAAGCCTTCTTTTAGAAATTTACAAAGAGTACTTCTTGCCAAAGGCAGGGAGAAATTTACTCTCTGGCATGGGAGTTGGAAGGATCTCAGGAGCCACCTAGGAGACCTTAATTGACATCGCTCCAAAAATCCGCACCCCTCCCCTTTGTTTTACCAGTGAGAAAACAGGCCCAGAGGGGACCTAAGAGCCCCACCGTGTTGGTGGCTGAACCAAGATTAGAAACTAGGCTCAGATCTCCTTTAACTCCACTCAGGATGTCTGATCATGATTCCTCTCCTCCCCTCAGAATCCAGCAGAACTTTCTCACCTCCCTGGCCTGATCTGGCCCTGGCCCTAGCTGGTATTCCCACTGCCTCTCCAGATAGAAGGCCTGAACCGGCTGGGGGCTCCCACACCCTCACTGGCCCTGGCAGCGGCACCTGGAGCCCCGGCTGGGCGTGCAGGATCACGGTGCGTCTCTGCAGCTCCACGTACAGCAGCGGCTCCTGCAGGAAGGGCAAGGCCACGGGGCGCCCGTCCACCTGGAGGAGGAAGGCAGGAGGAGGGGCGGCCTCGGGACTGACGAGTGGACGGCGGACAGCGCAGGACCGACCTTCCCCGGGTCCTCAGCTCTGCTCACCGTGACCACTCCACCCTGCAGCAGCCCCACGGCCACGTCTCCGAGCTGCACCGCCACCTCCTGGGTCCAGGCCACACCCCTCCGGCCCCGGTTGGTGTTGGTCACGTGCACGCTGTGGAGGGAGAGGCCCAGGTGCAGGGGTCAGCAGGGACAGGTGTAGGGAGTTAGGGAGGAGGCACGGGGGTCTGCGCACCTGAAGTCCCCACCGCGGCAGTCCTTGGCCAGCACGTAGCTGCAGCTGCCCTGGAAGTGCAGCAGGCGGCCGTCGAAGGTGCGGTAATGAGGGTCTCCGAAGGCCATGCAGGAGGCGGGTCGAGGCAGGCAGCGGGGGCAGCAGCTGCCGGGACTCAGGGCGGGGGCCTCGTCCTGGCCTCAGCCCCAGATCCCGTCAGCAATATCGCCCTCCCCGCCATGCCCCACGCAGAGACTGCCCGGGACCGAGGAGCGCCCGGGAATCTCCAGGGACTCCCGCTCGGCTTCCGGACTCACCGCGAGCGGGCTCGGGGCGCCGCCTTGTGGCCACATCTAGGAACTGCATGGCCCCGGGTACTCCCGGCTCCACAGCGCGGCGGCCGCTCCCTAAGCCCTGCCTCCTTCCTCCCGCCTGGTCTCACCCGGGTGTCGGTGCCACGTGCCCACTCACCCCCCTCCCGCCCTCGACCGCGGCACTCACGGGGCCACAGGACAGCGGTGGGCAGCGTTGGCTCTGGCAGCGCACCGTGCCGGCCACGCAGGAGCAGGTAGTGCAAACGTCCACGGCCCAGCGCTCCCCGGAGGCCACAGCCCGGCCCTGGTGCGCGCACGACTGGGCGGGGGCTGAGGGGACAAGAAGCGGGGTAGGGTCAACTGCCCGTCCCTCGCACTGGGTCTCGCTCGTCCCCAACCCCCCGTTGCTCTGGCTGGCACCTTGGCATCGCTCACAGCATTGGCCGGCCTCTGTTACCTTCGCCCAGCCCTGCGGGCAGGAGAGGGCGGGGCACTCCTCCAGGTCGCACTCCACGTGGCCCCCCTGAGGAGGAGTCATTGCGCTAAGGACCTCCTGCAGGACCTGGGGGCCCTGGGCCTTACACTTCTGGGGGCCCTCTGGGTAACAGTCTGAGGCAGCCACCCCTTCTCTCTGCCCCTTCCCCAAAAGAACACCCAAGTCATGTTCAAGTAGGGGATGAAATCAACCCTTAGTTCCTTGCCCCAGCACACGGGTGCCGCTGCCCGCTCTCACTCAGAGGGGCCGCCTTTTTCTAATTACCTCAAAGACCCCATATTCACTGGTCCAGTGTCCTGAGACTCCTCTGTTCATCCATCTGTAAGGCCCTCCGCCCCACCCCTGCCCGCCCCACGACCCCCGCTCACGTGGCAGGTGCACGTAATGCACGGGTTGCTGGGGTCCTGCCAGCTCTCTCCATCTGCCACTCTCCGGCCCTCGGCCTCCACCACACACTCTAAGAAGGAAGAAGTGAGGACGCGGGAGCACTGTCCCTCCAGCTACATCCTCCTCTCTGGAGCTCACCCAGAAGGCCCATAGCAGGGGAGTGCCACACCCCCCCCCCCACGGGCAACCCTGATGCTGCTGATTTCCTCAACCAGTATCCGGATGACCTACTGGATGCTAGGCCCTACCCCAGGGCTCAGGAAGCGGAAAGGGCCCCAGAAGCCAAAGAGCCAGAGGCTGGAAACTTCCCATGGGCCAGCTGCCAGCTCACTGCAAAGCCTGGTCAGTGGGCCCGGAGTCCCTCAGCCCACCGACAAGTCTCAAGTGAGCCCTCGAGAATCCAGACTTCATTCTCTGCTTTTCTTGGCTTTCTGCACCACCATGAGTAACCCTTTATTTCTCCAAAAGAATGAAGCCTGCGTTTGGAGTATAGACCCTAGGTTGTCCATGTAAGCCTTCGGATGCCCCCCTGCCTGGCTCCCCCGTGGGCTCAGGCTCAGAGGGGGAGGTCAGCAGGTCAAGGCTGGCACTTACCTCGGCACATGGGGCAGCAGCTCCCAGGGGGGGTATGGCGCTCTGACAGGGGACAACTGAGCTCGGGACAGGCCCGGTGAACGCAGAGCCATGTCAGGTCCTGTGGAAGGGCGTGTGACCACCACCGGCAGAGATCAGCAGGGAGGGAGCACGGTGTCATTGGGAGCAGGCCTAGGCCAGGTATGATGTCTCAGGCAAGTGGGTGGATGTCGGGGTGAGTGGGGAGCCTGGAGCTGCTGCAGGGCAGGGGGCGCTGCCACAGCTTACAGAGGAGGAAGAGAGAGCTTTGGGAGTCCCTGAGGCAGAAGGGCTCACCTGGCACTGGCAGGTGTAGCAAGGGTCAGGCGGGGCCAACTCAGAGCCCAGCAGGCCTTCTGTGCAGTTACTCAGTGCCTCTGTGAAGACAAGAACTCCGTGTTGGGGGGAGAAGGGGGCAGCAGGGGGCAAAAGCCCACCTACCCACTGTGTCCCCAGACATCGTAGGCCTAGGGCATACTCCTATCCCCAGCACCCTGAGTCCAAGAGAAGTCCTCTTTCTTCTGGGGTCAGCAAAAAAAAGTTTAGACTTTTTTAAAAGAACATTAACTAGAGTGGAGCACCTGGAAGTGGACAGGGCGTGGTTTCCTTAGCCTGAGGTCCCTAAGGACCATCAGGATGCCTCCCCGGCTCCCTCTGCTACTTCCTTTTATGTCTCCTGGCAAAAATGGCACAAGGAAGCCCAGAGAGCCAGGTAGGTACTCCAGGTTCTAATCCTGGCTTCAGCATTAGATTCAGCATTTTACAGATGAGAAAACCTCTGTTTTCTCATCTGTAAAAGGGAACAACAATACCTCTCACTGGGCAACCGAGAATTAAATGGGATACTGTTTATTCAAAGCACCAAGTACAGTGTCTAGCATGCAGGAGATGCATAATAATGTCAGTCCTCTTCTCCTTCCCTGAAGCACATCCTAGCAAGTGTTGGTAAGAACAACTCCCCACCTCTGTAGCCCCTCTGGTCTCCCTTTGGTGCTCTCAAGAAGCCAGAGGAGGGCAAAACTCCCGCCCCACAGCGCCACCTGCTGGGCAAGAGGCCCCATAAACTGTGTGTGGCTTCAGTCAAGGTTCCCCAGTTCTCCCTGGGGGCTGCCTGGCCAGCGCATGGGCTTCCATAAGTCCATCAGACTCAAGAAAGGGTGAAGGCTGGGGCTGCTGAGGAGAGCAGGCTGGTTCTTCCAGTGTCACTCTGGGGGTGGCCATCCTACCCTTTTTTTTACCCCCATATCCAGGGACTCACGGGCACAGGTGGGGCAGCAGTGCTGGGGCCCAGGGGGCAGGAGCTGGCTGGTGGGACAGCCCACCAGGCTGGGACACTGCCGTCGATGACACTGAATGCTGGGGGGTCCCTCAGGCTGCAGCTACAAAAATGAGTGAGCAAAGGGGTTGGGTTCCAGGCCCTGGCAGCCGAGACACACCCTTTCCCCCTGGACTCCAGGCTCTTCCATCAGCCCGCTGCACCTCCCCCTGGATACGTCTTGGGCGATTAAACTCCCGTCTGCAGAGACTTACTGTCTCCCCAGGTTGCTTCTCACCCTGCGCCCTAACCCAGAGGTGATGTCCTCTTCTCGCCAGTTACTCAGGCCTGACCCTTGATGTGACCACTGATCCTCCCGCACTCTCATGCTATCCTCCCCCTCCTTGCCAGGTCTCCAGACGTGGGATGTCATATGTCTGCTCACCATTACCTTCACATGGGATTCTCTAACATCCCCCCACAACCGCTTCCCAGGTGTCTCCCCCTACCTCCCATACACACCCACACTACCCTCCAGCCAGAAGGCCTTCCCACTGCCCCCACCCCCACATTCCCACATCCCCACTCAGTGCCTGTCCCACCCACACTTCCTGGCCCCGCTTAGCTCTTCACTTCACCCCAAGTCCTGCCTCCCCTCCTGGCCACAGAGGCACAATCCTCTCTCTGACCCTCATAGTGTTTGTGCCCCCCAGGGTCCAGGCTTCCCCACCCCTCAGCGATGCCATCACCCACCTCACAGATGCACACTTCACAGGGGTCTGCCCCAGGCTGGAAGCTCTTCCCTGGTTCATACTTGCGGCCCTCATGCTCACAGTCTGGGGCAGGGTGGGGGGGAGGGTAGGAGCAGAACAGGACCAGGGAGCCTTTAGGCTGGCAGGAACACCAGGAAGTGGGGTTCTCTCTCCCTGCAGTGACCCCCAGCTCCAGGGACTGGAGTGTGTGCAAGAATGGGGGCCACTTCTAGAACAGCCCGGCTCTGCTGCCCAGCCCCGGAGGGAGATGTGGACCAGGTGCTGCCTCCTTGCCTCCCCCACGCTGGCCCCAGGTTTCCAGTACCAGAGCATCGAGGGCAGCAGTCATTGAGCCCTTGGTGGGGCCGGGCGCAGGAGCTGACACACTGGAGGCGGGCACAGGTCACGACGCCATCATGACACATGCAGGAGGAGCAGGGGCTCTGGGGGTCCACCCAGCTACTGCCTTCAGGGTGCTCCTCCCCACCAGCCAGGCAGCCTGTGTCCCAGGTGGGCACGGGTGAGCTCTGAGTTCTGGTTCTGCCGGTATGCCCTTGTCCCCCCAACCCTGGGTGCTCGGCAGGGCATGTGGGTGCCAGGAGCAGGACCTTCAGGGAGGAGGTGAGAAGGTGGCCTGGGACAGAGCTCTTGTGCATGGTGGCAGGGAAGGACCCTGGCTGAGGGCCAGAACCCCTGGGTTCTTAATCCCATTCCATGTCTGCTTGCTTTCTAGACCAAGGGTTACAATGAATAGTAGACCAGTACCAGCAATGGCAGTTGGCATGCAGTAGGTGTGTAATAAGTGCACACAGAAAGAATGAAAGGCTCCATCGCTAAGCATGTGCCCCAGGTAACAATATGGAACCAGATGGCTAAGATGCAAATCCTGACTACCACTTACTAGCTGCATGACTACAGACAAGTTATGTTTACCTCTCTGTACCTCAGTTTTCTCATCTGTAAAATGGGAATCATAACAGTACCTATCTGATAGCATGTGGGTTAAATGAGATATGTGTCGAGTGCTGAGCTCAGATGGGATGTGCTCAGCAAATGTGAATCGTCATTATGATGATGATGACCAGAGTGTGGTGAGGAAGGGGGCAGTTTTGAGGGGTAATGGTCTTGGTGGGCCAGGGGCAGGGAGAGGTAGGAAGAACTGAAGACTGGCAAGGAGGAGTGCTCAAGAGCCAGGGCGTGAGAGGGCCAGGTGGTGTGGACAGGGAGGGGGTGGCCAGGGGAGAGCTAAGAGAGGGAGGTGGGGTGGATACAGGGCATGGGGCCAGGGGCAAAACAAGGAGACAGCCCCATGGGGTCAGGCGTACCTCTGCAGCGAGGGCAGCAGCTGCCCGGCTCCGTGACCTGGAGCGGGCAGGACAGAGGAGGGCACGGCAGCCGCGCACAGCTGACCCGGCTGGCCTGCAGGAGATGCCCTCTAGGCCAGGTGCCCCAGAGGCACTGTGGCCCTGTCCCCACCCTACCCCACTCTGCCCCCTCCCTACCATACCTGACACCGACACCACTCACAGCTGCCTGGGGGCCCCCCGAACTCTTCCCCGTCCTGGTGCTCCTGGCCCTGGGAGAAGCAGCCTGTGGGAAACACATTTCCTTGGTGAGGGGCTGTGCCAGCTCGCCCTGTCCGACCACAGGCCTGGCGGACAGAGGTGGGGGGAGGGGAGGGGAATGAGGGGGAGCACGGCATGTGGAAAGCAGCTCACTGTGGCAAACAGGGCAGAAGCAGGGTCCTGGAGAGGGATGGGGGCAGAGAGCTGGAGGACAGGGCTTCTTCTGGCACTGCACAGAACCTTCCTGAAGGAGAGAGGTCACACTGCCACTTCTTGACTCCATGTTGTCACCACCTCCAAACAGGCTACACATTGCCCCAGGGTAGGGTGTCCCTACTGAGCCTGCCAGGCTCCAGCCCCCCTCCCTTGGCCCGGGGGTCCCGAATCCAATCCTCTTCCACCAGATGGTACCCCTGGGAGACGGTGGGGTGGGTGGGCTGAAACAAGGTCTTCCTGGCCAGAGAGGAGGACTAAGCGAAGAAAGGTTACCAGGTTTCCAATAGGCCACCTCACCTGGCAGGTGCAGAGGGAGCAGCTGGGGTCAAGTGGGTCAGGAAGGGTCTCTCCATGGGCTGCAGTGACTCCATGATAGAGGCATCCTGGCAGGGCAGGAAGCACAGCCAAAGAGTGGCCATCAGCCCAGTCCCCCACGGCCTTGCGTGGCTGGGCCCGGGGACCTCTGCCATGGCTGGGGGAGACGGCAGGTCCGGCCTGCCATGGCCAGTGAGGGGAGGGTGGGAGGACAGCCTCTGGCTAGCTGCAATGGGGAGCCCCGCAGGCGTGAAGGGGGAGAGGACTGGAGCTGGGGTCAAAGATGGCGGGCAAGCTGCCGCCTGTGGGGTCCACGGGAAGACGAGGTGAGGAACAGGCACTCCTGGAAATGAAGGCTAGAGGTGGGCCGGGCTCAGTCAGGATCGTGGCCAAAAGAAGCCAGGAGGGAAGGAAGCTGCCTCTCATGACTGCTGACTCAAGGGCCTGGGAGCCATCGAATGGGTCTGAGTGTGGTAATGTGCCATTTTAGGAAGGCAATGAGACAGTTTAAGAGCAGGAAGTTCTGGAAGCACAGGGCCCAGTTATTTGATGAGCACAACCGTGAGTCTTAGGGGATAGCAGGGACAGACAGGAGGGCACAGGCGTGGTTTGAGGAGAGCACAGGGTGTGGGTTTGCCTTGTGGCTCTCTCAGGGGAGGGGTGACAGTGGCGAGGCCTGGTGACAGGTCCCCTGGGAGCCCCAGAAGGGGCAGGGAGGGCAGGTGCTGTCCTACCCTGGCAGGTCGGGCAGCAGTGTCCAGCCGGAGTGAGTGGGTGGCTGCAGCCTAGGGGCTCACAGGGCCGGCGGCCACATGTCACGAAGCCTCCGAGGCAAGTACACAGATTGCAGGGCTCTCGGGGATCTGGGAACTCCTGGCTGCTCAGGTAGGTCTCCCCCAGATACTCACAGCCTTCAAGAGAGGATGGCGAGGGGGAGGACAGAGGGCAGAAAGGGTGAGAGGTGAGCAGTGATCCAGTTCCCTGCTTGGGCCTGAGCTGGGGTGAGGGGAGGGCTCGAGGGGTCTGGGGTGGGGGAGCTGGCTGAAGGGCAGACTTCCTTCCGTTCAGCCTGCCGTCTAGTCTATCGTCTAGTCTATCGGGAAAGACCCACACAGAATCTGTTCCCAGAGATAAACACTCAGCAGGCCCCTGCCCAGCCAGAAGGCACCAACGTCCCCAAGCTGAGGAGAGCTGGAGATAGCCCGAGATGGCCCAGGAGATGTGGTTCCAGCCCTCTGATTAATCAGGGACGGGGAGGGTGTCCCAGAATGGTGGCAGCCTGACCCACACAGCTCTCTGACTCTTGCTGACCACCTTTTTTTTAAAAAAAGAAGGGGCTCTTCAGGTCATAATGTGTCAGTGTTGGCTCATAAAATGCCCTCCTCCAGTGGGGGCATGTGGGAGGCTGTGCAAGTGCGGGGACAGGGGGGACATGGGAAACCTCTGTACCCTTCTCTCACTTTTGCTATGAACCTAAAACTGCTGTAAAGAAAAAAATAGACTTAACAGGAAAAAAAAAAAAAAAAGAGGCGTGTCTGAGTCTCAAAACCTTGGCAGGCAAGTGTCAGACTCAGATTTAATGTTTTATTTTTAACTGCATTAATATTTATGGTCACCTTCATTCCTGGCAAATCGAATTCATTTACAGTATGCTACAAAGACTCCTTTATAAAAAGATTTAAATTTAAAAGTTGATCTGAAGAAAGTTCATTGGGGCGCCTGGGTGGCTCAGTCGCTTAAGCGTTTGCCTTTGCCTCAGGTCATGATCCTGGAGTCCCTGGATCGAGCCCCGCATGGGGGAGGGGTCCCTGCTCAGCGGGGAGTTTGCTTCTCCCTCTTCTTCTGCTCCCCCCTCCCACTAGTGTTCTTGCTCTCAAATAAATAAAATTTAAAAAAAAAAAAGAAAAATAGTTACCTAAATAAAATTACAGGTGGTAGAGTGTCTGTAACAATATTGCTAAGATAGTACAAGGGTGACCAAAGACTGGGGAACTGGGTTTTGTTCAACCCTCTCTTGTTTACAGGAACTAAAGTTAGAGTTACACTTAAAAATGGTTAAGGTAGGGGCACCTGGGTGGCTCAGTGGGTTAAAGCCTTTGGCTCTGGCCATGATCCCAGGGTCCTGGGATCGAGCCCCGCATCGGGCTCTCTGCTCGGCGGGGAGCCTGCTTCCTCCTCTCTCTCTCTGCCTGCCTCTCTGCCTACTTGTGATCTGCCTGTCAAATAAATAAATAAAACAAAACAAAAAAAAAGGTTAAGGTAGTGAATTTTACGTTATATGTATCTTACAAAAATGCACATTTTTAAAACGCATTTTTAATTAAAAAAAAAAAAAAAAAGAAGGCCCGAAGAGGTTATGTAACTTGTCCAAGGTCACACAGCCAATGGCATCAGTGGCAGGAGCAACTCCAGGTTTTAGTCCAGTGTTCATTATTATGTGATAGATGTTGTGGATCCACTGTGGGCAGTAAAGGTGATGCTGACCCCGCCCTCCCAGCCCCTCATCCCCACAGTCCCCTGCCCCTCACCTTCACAGACAGGGCAGCAGTCACCCCTGGCAGGAAAGGGGCACTGAGCAGGGGCACAGGCCCTGGGTTCACAGCGGACGCTGCCCTCCCAGCAGAGGCAGACGTGGCACGCGGCGCTGGGTGAAGGGAAGCGCTCCCCGCTGGCAAACTCCTTCCCCTGGTACAGGCAGCCTAGGGGGGCAGGCGAGGAGGGCAGGAGCGGGGGCTGTCTGCCAGGCCCACAACCTCCCAGGCCCTGCGGACTGGGCACTGTCTCCCCAATTCTTAGTGGGAACCAGGAGGTGGGAGGGGTGGGCTCGGAAGGAGGAGGATGCTGGGATGGCACAGTGTCAGGGGCTGGAGAAAGGGTGCTACGGACTAAGAGGGCGCCAGGTAGGGCGAGGGTCTGGGGCAGAGTGGGAAGGAGCAGGGGGCGGGGGGGTGGCACTGGGGGCGCCGCCGGGGCGTTACCATCGCAGGAGGGGCAGCAGGGTCCCTGGCGCGGGTGGGCGCAGGGCACAGGTGGGCAGGGCAGCCGCTGGCAGGACACAGAGCCGTCGAGGCAGAGGCAGCGGTGGCAGGGGTCTTCGGGCAGGGAGAAGTACTCCAGGTGGCGGGCAGGGACCCCGCCCCCCGGCCGCGGGCAGCCTGAGGAGGCGGCTGAGCAAGAGAAGAGCGTGTCAGGGGTCCAGGGAGAGGCTGCGGAGCCTCCCCGCTCTCTCCCAGGCAGATCTGCCCAAGGGCCGCGCCTACCAGGGCACTGGGGGCAGCACTCGTCGGGCAGCAGGACCGGCTCTGGACAGGGCAGCGGAGGGCAGTGGCGGGTGAGGCACTGCACGCTGCCACCCTGCAACAGGGGGGCCACGGGCCAGGGCTGCTTAGCGGTGGGGGGCAGAGGAGATCCCCCTCCCTGGGAGGCCTCCTCCCACGGGGACAAACTCACCAGACAGCGACACTGCCGGCAGGGGTCAGAGGGGTGGGGGAAGTCGGCTCCATTGGGGTACTCTTTCCCACCAAAGGCACAGCCTGGGGGAAGGGGCAGCTATAGTAACGGGAGGGGCCTGCTCCTCCCTGGGTATGCCGCCCGTTCAGCCCTAAAAGCCCACAGATGGGACCAAGCCATCCCGGGAGACCACCCCCCACCCCCCTTTCCCTATCCCCTCCACCTCACCGTTGCAGTTGCTCTGGCAGCAGGAACCAGGCAGTGGGTGGGCACAGGGGGCAGGGGGGCAGGACCGAGGCTGGCAACGGGCATGGCCTTCCCGACACTGGCACTCTTGGCAGGGGTCCCGGGGGTGGGAGAAGCTCTCTCCGTCCACAAATACTTGTTCCTCCAGGATGCAGTCTGAGCATGGGGGCAGGGGAAGAGGCACAGTAGGGGCTGACAGTTCTAGAGCTGCGCTGGTAGCCCATCGATCCTTGGAGTCCAGAGCCACTGAGGCAAGGCCAAGAGGAAGCCCCATGGAGAGAGTGGAGGAGGGGTCCATGTAGGCGGGTGTGGGTATCTCTCTGAGCACACCCTATGTGTGCGTGGGCACACACATGTGCGTGTGTGCATGTGTGTGTGTGTGTGTGTGTGTGTGTTTGTGTGTGTGTGTTATTTGAGCCCATTTACCTGCCTCTGAGAGGGAAGAGCCCGGGAGCTCACGCATGCAGGTGTGTGTGTTTGTGAGACGCACCCTGGCACAGACCCTCCACCGGGGCAGATCCGGGGAATGTGGCACGCCAGCACCCAGTCTCCGCATGCCAGACCCAAATGTTTGTGGCATGAACCTGCTTTATACAGAAAGATATGCAAATATACCTGACTGGTGGGGGGGGGATGGGAAGAGGACATACATAATGGGAGGGACGGGTCCTGGAGTAGCACAAAAGGAGAAACAAATCTCTACTCTCTCTCCCGCCCATACTCTGTGAGTTCCAGAGAGTTCCAAGTTGTGTCCAGCTGGAAACAAGTCCAAAGGTGGTTGCTTTCTAAGGAATCTGGTGAGGCCAGAGGGTCACAGGAGAGCTGGGTCTAGGGCCCCCAGGTGCAAGAAGCACATACCTGGGCACCTGGGACAGCACTGGCCGGGTCCACTCTGGGGCCTGGCACAAGTTGTGGGAGGGCAGTCAACCAAGGAGCACCTCACAGTCCCCTCCTGGGAGCAGGGGAGAGGGCAATGGGGGTGGGCCCCAGGAGGGGCTCAGCAGGGCAGCGGTGAACCCGGGGAGCTACCTCGCAGTGGCAGGTGTGGCAAGGGCTATCTGCGTCTGTGAAGTTTTGCCCGTTGGCATACACTTGGCCATGGTAGGTGCAGCTCTCACAGCTGAGGCAGCAAGAACCTGGGTGGGAAAGACTGATCAGAGCCCAGCAAACTGGGGGTGGGGTGAGCTGGACAAAGCGGGGGGTGGGGGAAGAAAGCCAGACTGGTGTGGAGCACTCACCAGGGGGCTGGGTAGGGTGCTGGCAGGGGGCTGGGGAGCAGAGCACCGCCCCACACATGGGCACGCCGTCATGACAGGAGCAGGCCGTGCAAGGCTGACCATCAGGCTCCCACTGGACCCCCTCAGCAAACTCCTCTCCATCAAGCACACAAGCTACAGTGGAGTGGGGGCGGCTGTCACCGGGGCAACTGGGACACCTCCAGCCATCCCTGACCTTCCCAGACCACAGGAACCTGGCTTTGCCATCCCCACGGTGGTCTCTGAACCCACACCGGCATGGGAGGTGGCCCCGGCAATCCCCCCTTCCATCTGCGGCAGCTGGAAGCAGACCTCCTTTGAAGCTTTTCCTCCCTCGACCCCTCCCCACACATACCTGGGCAGAGTTGGGGGCCAGAGGCAGGCAGTGTGCAGGGGGCAACTGGGCACTCCTGCTCCTCACAGGAGACCTCGCCGGCCTAGGAGGGACGCTGGCTGAGGGTCCCCAAGGGCTGACTCAGATCTGGGGTGGGAGAGGGCTGGACTGGCTACCTGGCAGGAGCAGCGGATACAGCGCCCACTCTCTTGGAGTCTAAAGGTCTCCTCACTCTGATACTGGTGTCCCTGGTACTCACAGCCTGGACAGGAGAACAGGACGACCGGGGGGTGGGGACAGAGCAGGAGGCTGACGGCGAAGCCTCACACCACCTCGAGGCGTCCACTGCCCACCCTGATGCGCCAGGCTCCCCCACCTCCAGGATCTCGGGCCCCACCTTGGGGCCCAATTTGCCATGAGAAGGCGAGGTGAGAACATGCCCTTCACCCGTGGTGACAGGAGCTTAGGCTTTTCAAGGACTTCTCCTGTACTGTAGTCCAAGGGGCTTCCTATAGGTCCGAACCCCTGTGCCCGGGCACCCCTGGAGCCTCTCTGGGGCCAGTGCTTGCCCCCCTCCAGGTGACTCAAGCCCCCAGCTCACCGTCACACACTGGGCAGCACTGCCCAGGGATCCTGCCTGGGTGTCTGCAGGGCACAGGAGGGCAGGGCAGAGGCTCGCACTGGACGCTCCCGTTCTGCCAATAGGGCCTGGTCAGCGTCCGAGAGGCAGGCCTGGGAGCCAGGCCCTCCCTGCCAGGCAGCCACACTCACAGCGCAACGGCAGTGCGAGCAGGGGTCTCCAGAGCCCACCAGCTCTCCACGGCGGTACTCCCGCCCATTTAGGAAACAGCCTGTTGGGGAAGAGGGTGCCTCAGACCCTTCTCAGGAACCCTGCTCCCCCCGCTGCCTGTCCTGGCTGGCCTTCGTGGGAGACTGCGCTGGGCCATCCATGAGCTTTCTGCACCCCTGCACCAGGCACCATTCACCGACTCACCATCGCACAGCGGGCAGCAGGTGCCTGGCAGGGGCCGCGCAGGGTATGGGCACAGGCTGGCACACTCTTGCTGGCGGCACTGAATGTGGCCCTCCTGGGAGGGGGCGGGGGGGGCAGGGGAAGATGCCATTAGAGCTCCGTCAGGTGGCAGGAACAGCAATTGAGTCCCTGTGATCCACTTACTAAGCACTGTTATGGGTTGAACTGTGTCCCCCCCCCAAATTCATATGTGGAAGTCCTAACCCCTGGGACATCAGAATGTGGCCTATTTGGAAACAGGGTCATTGCAGATGTGATTAGTTAAGATGAGGTCATACTGGAGTGGGGTGGTGGCTCCAGTAACTATGTCTTTGTAAAAAGGGGAAATTTGAAAACACACATGTGCGTGCGTGCGCACACACACACACACACACACACACACACACACACACACAAGGAGAGCAACATGTGAGGATGAAGGAAGAAGCTGAGGGACACCAAGGATCGCCAGCAGACCACCAGAAGTCAGGGGAGAGGCCTAGAACAGATTCGCCGTCACAGCCCTCAGGAAGAACCAACCCTGCTGACACCTTGATCTTGGACTTCTGATCTCTTGAACCACAAGATGATACATTTCTGTTGCTTAAGGCAATCTGTCTGAGCTACTTTGTTATGGGGGCCCCAGGAAACCAATACAGATGTATAACCCATCACGTTACTGAAGCGTTCTGTGACTCAGTTTACTCATCTGAAAAAAGACAGTAATAGTTCTGTCCTCGGGCACCTGGGTGGCTCAGTTAAGTGTCTGCCTTCCGTTCAGGTCATGATCCCAGGGTCCTGGGATTGAGTTCTGCATCGGCTCCCTGCTCAGCAGGGAGTCTGCCCCTCCCCCCTGCTCACTCTCGCGCGCGCTCTCTCTCTCTCTCTTTCTCCCTCAAATAAACAAATAAAATCCTTAAAAAAACAATAGTCCTGTGCTCACAGCCTGTTATGGGAATGAAATGAGATGCCCAGCCTGGTGTGACACCCACCTCTGGGAGCTGGCAATCAAGCCGCAGCTGCCGCTACTCCCCGCGGCCCCTCCCAGACAGATCCCACCCCTTGAGCTCACACCTGCATCGGGGCTCCATACTGCCAGTCCCTTAAGTGGACAGCCAGTCACTCTTCTCACAGATGTTGGGGAGAGTGGTCCGTGTGAGCAGGGATGGGGAGCACATGGTCACAGAGGGGGAGGGTCCAACCATTTCAGTTGCTGTAGTGAAATCCCATAGGCTGGGGGGCTTATGAACAGCGGAAATTTGGTTCTCATAGTTCCGGAGGCTGGGAAGTCCAAGAGCAAGTGCCAGAAGGGTCTGGTAAGGACCTGCTTCCAGGTTCCTAGACACCTGTGTTTTCTCTGTGTCTTCATATGGCTGAAGAGAGGAGGAGCTAGCTCTCTGGGGTCCCTTCTACAAGGACACTAATTCCATTCATGAAAGTGCCACCCTCAGGACCTAAATACCTCCTAAATGCCCCACCTCCTAATACCATTAGGATTCAATATAGGAATTTGGGGGGTGGGGACACAAACATTCAGTCTCTATCACCTGGAGTGTCTTTCCTCATTTCTTCCTGCTTCAATTCTACTAACCCTTTAAGACCTAAACCCACCCCTTCCATGATTTTCTAGATCTGTGCTGTCCAATAGAAGCATAATACACGTCACAAGTCCCTTTAAATTCTCTAGTAGTCAGGGGCACGTGGGTGGCTCAGTAGGTTAAGCCTCTGCCTTCGGCTCAGGTCATGATCTCAGGGTCCTGGGATGGAGGCCCCCATCGGGCTCTCTGCTCAGCGGGGAGCCTGCTTCCCCCCCTTTCTCTGCCTGTCTCTCTGCCTACTTGTGATCTTTCTCTCTCTGTGTCAAATAAATAAATAAAATCTTTTTTTTAAAAGATTTTATTTATTTATTTGACAGAGATCACAAGTAGGCAGAGAGGCAGACAGAGAGAGAGGGGGAAGCAGGCTCCCCGCTGAGCAGAGAGCCCGATGCGGGGCTCGATCCCAGGACCCTGAGATCATGACCTGAGCCGAAGGCAGAGGCTTAACCCACTGAGCCACCCAGGCGCCCCAATAAATAAAATCTTTTAAAAAATTTCTCTGGTGGTCAAATTTCAAAAAGTAGAAAGGGGGAAAAAAGGAGAAAAAAACAAAAATAAAAAACGAAAACAGAAGCAGCTAAAATGACTTTTTAAGATATTCCATTCAATTCAATCTATCGAACAGTTATTTCAAGATACAATCAACATAGAGTATTAATGATATATTTTATATTCCTTTCTTTCACAGTAAGTCTTTAAAATCCCATGTGTATTTTATGCTCCAGCCCAAGTCAGATTGAATGGCCTCATTTCCAGGGCTCAGTGACCACACGCATTAGGTCACAGATTGGACAGCCCAGTTCTAGATGTCTCTAGGAAATCTCTCCAGAACTGATGCTGCCTTTCCTATCCTGCCCTGTCTCACTCCTGGAGCTTGCAAGCTCTTTAAGTTACTTCACAAATCCTTGCTGCACACCTGCCATGCTCAGAACTTGGCACGCAGACAGGCACAGCCCCATCCCCCTGCCCCAAGTGCCCAGCATCAGGTCTTCTCCAACTCTGTCCCCTCCCAGTGCCTATGGGATGTGCTCAGTGAAATGAAAGAATGAACATGGGGTACCTGGGGTGTGGAGTAGCAGCAGGGCTTACCAGGCACTGGCAGATCCGGCAGGGGTCCCCAGGGGCAGTCCACTCTTGGCCGTGCTCCCAGTGAGAGCCACCTTCCGTGCAGCCTGGGTGGGGGTGAAGATGGGCAGAAAGGAAGCCTGGTGGGAGCCAGCCTAGCTGCCGGCTCAGCCTGCCCCTACCGTCCTCCACAGGCCCTCTGGGGGCTCTCTCCTGAGCCCAAACCAGACTATGTCATGCCTTGGCCTAGACTCTTGGGGGCTCCCAAGACCCAGATAGGGTAAGACCCAAGCTCCTTAGCCTGTCCTTCCAGGTCTCCCCGGACCCAGTGTGGCCACGCCCACCTGCCCCTGCTCTGGGGGGGGGCCCTCTCATCTCTCACCACAGGCTTTGGCCATTGGTACGTGCTTGCAGCTTCCTGCTAACACATCCCCCTCACACTGTCTGTCCCACGCCTCTGTGCAAGCTGTCCTCTCTCCCTGGAATGCCCTCTGGCTTATTCCACCCATCACCTAGCTAACTGCTCTCCATCCTCAGGGTTCACCCAGAACACGCTGTCTCCAGGACGCTCTCCTTCCTGTGTCCAGGCTGGACTGGGTCTCCTTCCTCTGAGTTTCCGCAGTGCCTGGCACCTGCTTCTCAGCCTGCCTTTGCCATAGTACTGCTGTGCGACTCGGCATCCCCCTCTAGGGGTCTGCCTGGATGGCCCGCCTGTGTCTTCTGTGCACAGAGTGGGTAATGGTGGTCAACATTTATCAGGGTACAGAATGTCATCATCCACAGCTCACAAATGGCGAACTGAGGCACAGAGTAGCTCCCTGAGAGGCACGCAGCCATGACGTGGCAAGGGCAGAATGCAAGCCCAAGCACCTCATCTCTGGAGCCAGCTTGATGGGGCATTGCTCCCCGACTGAGCAAACTCCCCAGGTCAGGGCCAGCAGAATGGGCTCCAGAGTGGAAGAAATGGCGTGGCAGCCTCTTACCTTGGCAGGTTGGGCAGCAGCGCCCGGGCCTGGGAACCGGCTCAGGGCAGGGGCTGGGCGGACACCTCACGGGCATGCAGCGAACCAGGCCGCTCTGTAACGCACCGAGAGCTGTGAGAAGCAGCCAGGCCCGGGGCTGGCTCCCAGAGAGGGCAGGGTGGGCAGGTGTCTGACACCCTTGGGGGACGGGCCACAGGGCCGGGATGGAGGGGAACCTCACCGGCAGCAGGTCTTAGAAGGTATGTGAGGGGATGAAAGAGCAGCAGGTGTGGCCCAAGGTAGGGGCAGGGGGTGAATAAGGAGGAGCAGGGCCTGGACCAAGTGGGGGGAGGGCACTCACCAGGCAGGAGCACTGGAGACAAGGGTTGGAGCTGGACAGGAAGCTGGCCCCCTCTTCGTAGGAGTGGCCCTCATATTCACAGCCTGGGGAGGGTTGTCAGGATGACAGGTCAGCAGACAGCAGGGCAAAGGGACATCACCCAAGGCAGGGCATGACCCCGAACAGGTACTAGACCGACAGGGGGGCTGGGGGATGGAGTGGCAGGGCAGGGCAGGAGGTCACCTGGCCGGCACACGGGGCAGCACTCCCCAGGAGGGGTGTAGCTCTCCAGGCAGTTGAGCTCCGAGCACGAGGGTCCCTGGCACCGCACGGTCCCAGCCTGCAAGGCGGACACTGAGCCATCCCTCCCTCTCCACTGCCCAAGCTGAGTTACTCTGCTGGCCTAGTGTGCCCAGCAGGCTGCAGCCTCAATTCCTGGGGTATGCCGAGCATCGGGGATGTGTGTGGTGGTCGGGGCTGGGCTCTGATTCCCTTACCTGGCAGGTGCAGATGACACAGGGCTCTGGGTGCCACGTTTCCCCAGCCCTGTGGCCTCCAGGGCAGCCTGCAAAACCGGGGCCAGGCCCCCGCATGAGAGACCCATAGTACTGGAGCCAAAGCACACACAAGAGTACTGCATCCAAGGGCACCATTCAGGTGAGAACCTGAATTCCTACCACTTCCCAGCAGATGGCAGTCAAGTGTCTGATGTAAATGTTACATCATTTACATTTCCATTATTTTACCATAGAAGCATTAAGGAAAAGGTGCTTTTTTACAAAATTTCACCAACGATATACAAGCTAGCAGTGGCCTCGAGGCACCACGTATCCTGAGAGTTCTGTGTGTGCGTGCATGCGCGCATGTCCCTTTTCTCTGAGCTCCACCAGCTCCCCAGACCACTCCCCAGCCCAGGCCACGACTCCCAGGCTCCATTTCCAGACCCCACTGGTCTCCTGAGCCCCTGACCCGCCCTTCACACTACCAGCTGATATTCTGCTGCATAAAATACGGGATGCTCAGCTGAATCAAATTCCATATAGACAATCTATACTTTTTTAGTGTAAGTATGTTCCAAACAGTGCATGAGATGTACTTAACACTAAAAAAAGTATATGCTGTTTAAATTCAAATTTAACAAAGCATCCCATATTCTCTTTGCTAAATCTGACAGCCCTGTCCCTGACTGTGAGCTAGTAGCATCCCCAGGCAGAGCTACTGTCCCCACACCCCCGCTTCTCTTCACGTCCCTGGCACCACTGCCTTCTTAGCTTCCCACTATTCCATGGGACCTCACCAGTCACCAGCTCCTGCCCCTTCTTTAGAAACAGCACCCCCTCTGCAGCCACTGCCATCCCTGGCCTCCTGGCTCTATGCCTAGATGACTACCGTACTAGCTCACTAACTGGTCTCTTGCATCTAGCCCAAACAGATGAATATTCCTACAGTACTCCTTTGAACAAGCCACATTCTGGCTCTGCAGCCTTCTATGGCTCCCCATTGCCACAGAAGAAAGTCCAACTGCAAGGCTTACCGCAGGCTGTTTCCACTGGGCCTTTCCCCCCGATTCACGGCAACACACCTCTCCCTACCCTGTTCTTGTGCCGAAAGGGCCACAGATAACTGTCTCCTGCTGGTGAAATCTCACATTCTCTTGAAGATGTGGCTCAGGTGACCAGCCATGACACAGTCTTGAGTGGCTCCCCCTGCCTTCCCGCCATCTGCTCTGGCAGATACCCACACGCTGCCCTCCTGCAGTTCTTTTAATCTGGTCATTGGATCTTAAATCTTGTGTTACATTAACTTTCAGTTTATCTTCTCAACTAGGTCAGAAGCCCCCTGAGGGCAGGAAAAAAATCAGACAGAGGCTCTGGCTCCGCTCCAGGCCAGAGTGCGCATTTACTGGCTGTGCTTCCCTTCTGAATTCCCTGGACTGCCAGAGTGAGTGGGCAGGTGCCCTCTGGGCACGTGGTAGGTGGCACACCATGGCCCTGGGGGCCAGAATGAGTGTAGGAGGTGGGGCCGGGGCTGGAGGGAGGCTGACCTGGCTCACAGTCCGGACAGCATGCTCCTGGCTCTGGGCAGGGTCCCTTTGGGCATGGCTTCTGGGTACAGGTTATTGCTCCTTCCTGTGAGGAAGCCAACAGGGGGGCTGCACGGGCCTCAGAACCCTGAGGCCCCGGCCTCCGGAACCCAAAACTCACCCTGGACCACGACACAGTGGAGGAACAAGAGGCCAAAGCAGCTCAAGGTACGTGGGCTACCCTCAGGCTGAGGTCAGAAAACAGACAACCTACCCCCACCCCCATCTTCTCCTGCTGCTCCTGAGTCCCAGAAACCTTCTCTTCCAGGTGCCAGCAAATTCCCAGAACCGAGAGATCATAGGAAGGGACCTGAGAGTTTCCTAAATGGAAAAGTGAGGAAGGAAAGGCTGGAAGAAGGTAGATGTGGAGCCAAGGGATGGAGACGAGGCAGGTAGATGAGGGGGACAGATAGATGAGCAGGGTTAGGGAGGGTCCACAGGTGAGGGGGCGATGTAGGAAGACAAGCAGCTCCAGCCCCTCCACCCTCCATGCCACGCCCTCTGAGTGCTATCATTTGGGCCTCAATCAGAGGAGCTGGGGGACCCCCACCATGTGCATGGGGGAGGTTGAGCCCCAGAAAATAGAGCTAGTTGGAATCATCTGGAGCCACTGGTGGCAAGGCTTTGGGGGAGGGGCAGGCAGACGGCACTGCTCACCTTGCGCACCAGGCTATAGTGAGAGGTAGCTTATACGAGGCAGGTGAGGGGGATAGGTATGGGATCCCCATACCTGGATACCCAGGTGGGTCTTGGGAACTCACCAGGCAGTGGCAGGTGGTGCAGGCGTCCGGGGAGAAGGTCTCGCCATTGCGATAGGCCTGACCATTGTGGCTGCAGCCTGGGGAGGAGATGGTGCCATCACCCAGGCGATCAGGGCCATCCCCAGGTGCCCAGGTGGGCCTGGCGGGGAGACAGGGCAGCACTCACCACGGCAACGGGGCAGCCCGGGCTTGGGCTCACAGTGTGCAGCCCCCTCCCGGCAGACACAGGCTGTGCAGGGCTCGGGCTCCCAGAGAGCACCCTCGGGCCAGGCCCGCCCCAGTCCCCAGCACTGAGCAGAAGCCGGACGGCATTCACAAGACTCCAGCTGCCTCACCCTGGCCTCCAGCTCCTTGTTCTGGGGGAAAGAAGCGGAGGGGAAAGGAGGAGGTGCTGGCTCAGCTCTGCACCATCTGACACGCCCGGCAGATTTGTGGCTCATGAAGCCTGACCAGGGGGAGAAGGAAATCTGACGCTTCCAGGGCAGAGGCGGGTAGGTCCCCTCCAGACAGCGGCCCGCTTAACCACGGTTCTCAAGATCTGGAGTCTGGACAGTCTCCCCGGGGGACCCCGGGGCTCCCCAGACCTCTTCTTTGGACAGAAGCGGACCCAATCCCTCCCCTCAACAATTGAAGACCTTTATCCATCCAAAATCTTTTCTGATTATGTATAATATGTGCAGTAGGTGCTCCATCTAAATTGATGAATCAGTACTCTGGGGGTTCTTCCTTTGTAGGAAAGAGTAAGTATTAAGAACTGTTCCTATAAGAACTTCTCCACGTGCATTTTTTTTTAAAGATTTTATTTATTTATTTGACAGAGAGAAATCACAAGTAAGCAGAGAGGCAGGCAGAGAGAGAGGAGGAAGCAGGCTCCCCGCTGAGCAGAAAGCCCGATGTGGGGCTCAAACCCAGGACCTGGGATCATGACCTGAGCTGAAGGCAGCGGCTTAACCCACTGAGCCACCCAGGCGCCCCTCCACGTGCATTTAAAACCAAACTCTATTTTACTGTTCCCTCCCACCCCCCCGCCCCCGCCCCAAAGGTGCAACCCTTCTTTCCTTTAACGGCGCACCGCCATTCCCTAGTTCGCACACACCCGCCCAGCCTCCCTTGCTACCTGCTCTCTGAGTGCTATCATTTGGGCCTCCAGCCTTCCCAGCCGTTCCTCCAGGGGGCGCCCCTGCTCCTGGGGGGCCCCAGCAGGGGCTAAGGGATGGGCTGGCTCCTGCTGCCCGGAGTGGTGGATGTCCGCAAGCTGAGGGGGCTCCCTGAGGATGACCCCACCTGAAGGGGACAAGAATCCAAGGTGGGCCTGTAGGTGAGGGGCTGCCAAGGCTTCCTGGGTCCTGTTTTCCAAACCCTGCAGGGGCGGGGGTGGGGCAGCCTGAGCCCCAACCCGTCCGCCTGCCCACTCACCTTCCAGAGAAGGAGCATGTGCACAGGGAGGGGCGGCTGTTCCCTCTGCTCCACACCCCTGAGTTTGGGCCTGGAGTCGGACAGCCATTTCCACCCCACTTGAATCCCTCCCCAGCAGTCAAGAAAGTAAAAACCGTGGGGGAGGGGTATAAGCTGACTCCACAGACATCGCATAGACCAGATGCCTCCTCCGGGTTGGGGTGGGCAGTGGAGGGTCTGGAGGAGGAAGAGGAGGAAGGAGAGGGGAGGGTCTTCCCCACAGAGGTAGCAATTATGAGGCCAGGTCTGGGGTGGCTAAAGGGGTTTCTAGCAGACACTAGTCCTGTGAGGCAGGGGACTGTGTCACCCATTTCCCAACCCCACTCTCCCAAGGGAGGATTGGAGAGCCTCATTTGAACCCTAAATTGTCTTCTTTCTTCCAAACCTGCTTTGGCCCGAGTTCCTTGGCTTGGTTCCTGCCATCCCCACAGGCTCTGATATCTGGGGCTCAGCTTTCCTCTTTTGTGTCCCCCCAACCCATCAACCTCTGGTCTCATCCAGTTGTCCCCAGCCCACTCCCCACTCTTCTCTCCTCTTTCTCCACTCAGGAGGCTGAAGTCAGAGCCGTCCTCCCTGCCCCCATCCTCCCTGTCCCCACCTGCTGGTCTCTGGCACCACTTCTCTATGTCGCACATCTGAAGGTCCCAGCGCCAACTCCAAATGTGACCTTTTGCAAACGCCACCCATTCTTTTCAGGCTGGCCTGCTACTCCCCACATCCAGGTGCTAACACCCCAACAAATGCCAGCCCCCAAGCCTCTTGTGCACATTCCCATCCCTTCTCTAGAGGGGTATCTTGTCACCTGGAACTCCGTAGGGCTCCTGTAGGTGGCGCTCTTCCCCACCCTCCGCAGGGTCCCCTAAGGATGAGGGCTCAGCATCTTAAACGCTCCGTCCCAGCTTGACACCCCCACGCCCACGGTCCCTCCTCTCAGGCCACGCCTACAGGTCTACTTCAGCAGGCACAATAAGGGAGTCAGAGAGAGGGTGCGGGTCCTTTGGGACCCTCAGGGAAGAAAGGGCCAGTCCTTTGCCTGGAGAGACCAGCAGAAAGCGCTCCGGCTCGTTTCACAAAGCCTGATTGCTCCCCATGGAACTGTCCTCGGCTCCCCTCTCCCCAGCCGGCTGCCAAGTGCTTGCACTGACCCCTCAATTCCTGCCTGCACCCCCCACCCTCCAGGAGAAGGCCAGACACAAACTCCAAGTCAGCTCCCATGGCGGGCCTCCTTCCCCGCCCCCCTTCTCAAGACAAATAATTAACTTCAGACTCCCGGATTCCAGGACAGCCTCTCCCCCACTGCTGCCTGCAGGAATGCCTCCCGAGGCATTGCAGGAAGCCCCCTGTCTGTCTCCTAGGCCCCGGGCCTCAGCCTCCGTGCGCGCCCCCACGCGCGCTCCTCCACCGACTGGGAGGACGGAGACTGGCCCCGGAGGCGCTCACACCCCGCGGCGGGGGTCGGGAGAGGCAGCCTGGCCCCAGCTCCTTACATCCGGCTGCGCTGAGTGAGAAACGGGGTCCCCCGGACCGCCCCCGTCCCGAGGCTTCGGCGCCCGGACTTACCTCCGCAGGTCACCGAGACCTGGGCCAGGATGGTGAGCTGCAGGACGAGGGGCCTCACGGCGGCCCTGGGCCCCGCCATGCTCGCTCCGCCTCGCTGTCTGTGGTCGCGGCTCAGCAGTCGCCGGGGGAGGCGGGGTGGGGACACACCAGGCCGCCTCCTACCCAGTCTTTGTTCAGGGAGGGCTTCTGGAGTCTGTCATCCTGCCTGCTGGCGTCTGCCTCCCTGATAGACTCCTCGAGCCCTGGACCCCAGCTCTGCCCTGACCCCAGCCCCGCGCCAGAGGGGCAGCGGCTAGAGAGCCTCCCGAGCCGGGCAGGAAGCTGGGACCATCTCCCACATATGGTCCCTGGTGGGGACCCTGACAGTAAACACAAATTTATCACTCTGAGACCCTAGGACAGCTGGTTTTCCTGCTCTCCCACTCCCGTGGGGTCACTCCATGTGCCCCAGGGTTCCCAGTTCAGCTTCTTCCTTGCTTACAGGAGAAAAGGATGTGGCTGGGTTTAAAACCCTATTTAGCTGACTCCACGTGTCCTTAGGCAGACCCCAAACTGTGCTTCAGTTTGTTTGCAAACTGGGGATTCTGATACCTACTTTATAGACTGGCGATGAGAGTATACAGATAGGGCAGTGGTTGGCACACACTAAGGGCTCAGTAAATAACAAATTGCACCCAAGGGGCTGCTCCAGGTCTCTGAGATCAAGGTCTCCTGCTTTCTTCCTCCTTTGTCCACCTATGCATTTCCTTCCTGGACTCCAGTCACCACCCCTAACCATACCAGCAACCCCAGGCTTGGTCCTAAATGCTAAGGCCTCCCTTTGCTGGCTGGTCCCTGCCCATTTTCCAGTTCCTAAACTCAGACCTGGGGGCGGGGGTGCCGGGACTAGGAGCAGGGCTGGGCCCTGGGCTCAGCAGGCAGAGGGGGCCAACGGGAGGAAGGGAGGAAAGCTGGCCACGAACTCCTCAGTGCAGCTGGGAAGCAGGGGGAGGTGGGGATGGCCCCAGAGCTCACAGCAAAGGGACATTGAGGGCGGAGCCATGAATCCTGCCAAAGCAGTCTCCCTTCCCACTGTAAAGGCCAGCAAGTCAGAAGGCACCCTTCCCCCAAGCCCAGGCAGGGGCTAAAGTTCCCCCTCCCCTCCCAGCCCACTCGCCATGCACCTTAAGAGAGGGCAGCATCTCTCCCAGGAGTAGGGACCCCTAAAAAGGCCTGAGCAGTTGGCAGCAGGGGGAGGGGTGACCGTGAGCCACTGCTGAGAGGGGCCTCTGCAGGCCTGGAGCTAGGCTCATGGGGGCAGAGGAAAGTGAGGGCCAGCAGGCCAGAGAAGAAACCAGGAAGTGGTAGCTCTAGTCCCACTAGGGTTAAAGGAAATGGTGCCTGTTATAAGGCAGGTCTCCTGGGATACTGGGTGGAGCAGAGGCTAAGAGCAGACGCTGGTGAGAGCTGCCAGACTTTCTCCTGGTGACCTCAGGCAAGTCATTTAACTTCCAGTGGCTCATTCTTCTTAGCCATGACCTGTTGCTCTAAGGGCACCCCCTAGGAAGTGTTTTGTGAAGCGTAAGTGAATCAGTGGCTGGAAAGAGCACATTCTTTATCTGCAATAGAAAGTAGAGAAGCTTCTGGAAAACTCTATGAAATAAAAACCCAAGGCCCCAAGGAAAGGGTATTTTAAGAGGCATTTGAGTTCTACCATGACTGATCACTGTGAGTCTCTTTTGTGCCAGGCATTAAGCCAGATACAGGGATATAGCAATAAACGAAACATCGTCCTTCGTGGAATGCCCCATGCAGGCCAACGGAAGGGGGATGGGGCTCCTGGCAGAGGCGGAGTGTGAGCGGGGGATTGTAAGTGCACACAAGTGTCAGGCTTGGAATACACGGCTCTCGTTTCTCTGCCAGATGCTGCTAACCTGACCAACACCCGCTCCGTTCTTTAGAATTCTGGGTATTCTGGCTGGAGAATGCAGGAAAGACTCAGGCTTGGGTCCTTAACTGGGCAGCATGACCCGACATACAGAGTGGTGTGTGGGAGGCAGGGGGATGTGTGGGCAGCAGAAGAACTCCCTGGAGTCAGTGAGTTTTGAGTTCAACTCCAACTCCACATTCAACAGTCTGCACTGTTGGTTCTGCATTTCTCCCCATCCCCATTCATTCTCCCCACTCTCAGCCCCTACAGACTGTAGCCCCCCCCCCCCCACTTCCTGTTGGGTCAGCCAATGAGAGGCAGGAAGGCAGGCGAGGAGAGTGGTTGAGGATATTTCTTCCCTCCTTCTGCTCACCTGGGCTCCCATGATAACACTATTCCTTCCCCTTGTTCTCTCTGCCCCCCCAGGGGTGGTGCTGGCTTCCTGCTATTTTTAGTCCCTGGTGTTCATCATCCCTTGTGGATTCTCTTATCGCTGAGTCTGCAGGTCTGTAAATTGTCCCCTTCTTTAAGTTCCCCTGAACTAGGAGCACCTGGGTGCCTCATTAAGTCATTAAGCACCTGCCTTCAGCTCAGGTCATGATCTCAGGGTCCTGGGATTGAGCCCTGCATCGGGCTTCCTGTTCAGCAGGGAGTCTGCTTCTCCCTCTCCCTTTGTCCTACCCTCACCTTGGGCACGTGTTCTCTCTCTCAAATAAATAAATAAAATCTAAAAAAATAAGTTCTCCTGAGCTAAACCCTTTTGATGGGAATTCTGTTTTCTCCTGGGTCTTCTGCCAATAGGCAAATCTTACTACTTATTTCACTAAGTTACTCCGTCTCCCTAAGCTGAAATCTTTCACCTATAAAATGAAGTACTAACCCTACGGCAGGTGGAGAAAGTTCCATGAGGATGTGTGCCTGACATAGTGTGGCGCCTGGCACACAGAAGACCCCAACGTAAGTTACCTCCCAGACCTTACCTGCTTCAGGCTGTACTGCCAAAAGTACCAGGTTGATTTTTCTCTTGGGATTTGCTGGCTGGAAGCAAAAGGTCTTTGCGAGGAGGGAGGGGACAGAAAGGATTAATAAATGATTACTTTTTTGTACTTTGCTATCTTTCAAATCACAGCGGTTGTAACAAATGCAAGGAGATGCTACAAAGGTATGCAGACAAAACGCATCATTACGTCTGTTCCGGCCCCTTTTCTTGCCCAGCTCCTCCCACCCTGTGACCAAGGTTAACGGTATGTTCTTCTGCACCCTTCATCTGGGTCACACAACCACAGGCGAGCATGCCTACACCACGTGACTTTGTCTGGCGAAGGTATTTTGCAACTGGCTGTGTGGGATCTCATGCCCCCAACCCTACTCCGACAATCCTCTCCAGCTTGCCCTGGAGTCAGCAATCTCAGTGGCTCCTGTCTCAGCCTCGCAATTCCCCCAGAACCCTCCCTCCCCACTCACAACATCAGGTTCCCCCCCAGGCAAAGGTCACCCCTGGCTGACCAGCTGAGCTGCAGTAGCAGGTGGGGGGATGTGTTGTTGGTCATAGATCTGAGATTCCAATCCCACAACTGTTTCCCTCGCAGCCTGGCTACCCCTCCCCCGTGTTCAGGTTAAGTAGCCCACCAGTTGCCCTCCGGGAAGGTCATCCTTTGCCTGTCCTTAAGGTGCCTGCAAAGGTGCCACCTCCTGATTTTCCAGGCTCTGTCCCACGCTGTGGCATGTCTGCTCGGTACAGAATGCCAGTCCACACACTTGAACAACACTGCTCGAAGATTAGAACTCACAGTTGGAATACTTCCTTGTTGGATTGAAACTGCTGGGGTTTTAGGAGCGTGCGTGCATTTTTTGTTTGGCTTTTGGCACAGAGAGACTGATGCCATGTAATTGCGTATCTGAACCCCGCAGCAGAGAAAGGACCTAGGGGGTGGGCAGAAGGTTTCCAGGCGCCCACACAGGGACTGCCAAGCCTTGAACTTATCCAGCCGGGAGCGGAACTTGCCCATCATTTTTGTGCCTGTTCCCACCTAGGGCTTCTCCAATCTCTTTTGTGACTTTCTTTTCTAAAGGACTGACCCCTGGGGATCCCATGAGGGCTTGGAGAAGCTAAGAGGGTGGGGGAAGGGAGGTGGAGATACAGCGGTGTAACTTCCTGCTGGCAATCCTCTCCTCTCCCTAACCCACCTCTTTCTCTTCTTCTATCCCTCACAACCTTGACAGGCAAGGAAACTGAGGCTTGTGGAGTTTACAGCCTAAGCAAGCTCATTCCGTTGGAGAGTGGCGGAAGTGGCTCTCCCCCACCAGCTCTGATGCCTAACCGCTGCGGAGATGTCTGCTGGCTCTTCTCTTGCCTGCCTGTGACTCCTGCACACGGGGAACTTCTGCTTCTGGTTGGTTCTTCCGCAGCACTGGGAATCCATGCAGTTACAAGATTTAGGCATATTCTCCCTTGCACGGAGGGCTGGGAGCACCCCTCAGGCAGGGGGATTGCTCAGCAAGTACCAGTGGGTGGATACACACAGGGATCTCTCTTGCCATTATAAAATCCAAGGATTGGGTTGAGGATACTGAGTCTCAGAAGTACCTTTGGACCCTATTCCTGTGATCCTGGATCAGGGCCCTAGAATTCAGATTCCCAAACAAAGGCAAGGCCTATCATTAACAGCCTCCCTCAGAACTGACCCAACTCACCTGGGGCTCTGAGGAGCCAGATGGAGGCTGGTGAGTGGGGGGCACTGCTCACACTTGCCCAGGGCCCTCTGTTTGGGTTTAGCTCAGAACCCCTTGGCAGTTGGGCTCTGAGAGGCCCACGGGCTCTCTCATGGGCTGGCCAGAGGAGACACTGTCTCACTGGAGCTTGGGCCAAGAGTGGCCAAAGGGGCTCTAGTCAAACAACTGGTCTCACCCAGTCCCAGCCCACAGTTTTAGAGAAACACGAGACCTAGGACGGGGACCAAGGGAAGGAGAATAGCCGCTCCTCCTTCCATGTAGCACGAAGAGAGGGATCAGATGACAAGGGGGAGAGGCCAGCCGATCAAAAACCACAGCTGGCCCATCTTGAGACACCAGATGTCCTGGCACCCAGTAGTAACCTTGGGTTCCCTTTTTTTCCCCCCAGTAACAGCTTTATTGAGATATAATTCACATATCATAGATTAACCCATTCATAGGGTACCGTTCAGAGCTCACAAGATGGCGGGGCGGTGACCTTCCCGGGCTGCTGGGCCTGAGCCTGCCCCAACTTCCCACCCAGGTGCCAGGTGTGAGCCTGTCCCCCCTCCCCCCCAACCCCGGGGCGCCAGGTGTATGATGATAAAGACTACAGGAAAACTCAATTTGTAGGTTATCAGAAAGGGGTGAATGAAAACTTGGCCAATGATTTGCTAGCTGAGCACCTCCTGAGTGAAGCTGAAAGTGCTGTGATCACGTGTGACAGCAGCGGGGCGGCTCTCGGCCACCCGAAAGTGTATATAAACCCGGACAAAGAGACATACATTCACAGAGATACATTCACAGAGCGGTGCACCCATTAGCACAATCAGCTTCAGAACATTTCAGAAGAATCCCTCTACTCTTTCACAGTCACCCTCTGTTTCCCACCACCCCCCTTCCCCCAGCTCTGGGCAACCACTCATTTACACTTTTTTTAAAAAAGATTTTATTTATTTATTTATTTTTGAGAAGGAGAGTATGCAGGAGCAGGGGAAGGGGCAGAGGGGGGAGGGAGAAGCAGGCTCCCAGCTGAGCAGTCCTCCCAACTCAGGACTCCATCCCACGACTTGGGGATCATGACCTGAGTTGAAGGCAGACACTTCACTGAGCCACCCAAGCGACTCTACACTTTTTCTCTGTAGATTCATTTGCCTATTCTGGACACGTCCCCTAAGTAAATTATACAATATGTGGTCCTTGGTGTCTGTCTTCTTTCACCGAGCTTGTTTTCAAGGATCCTCGGTGTCATGTATCAATACCCCATCCCTTTGTTCTGCCACATGATATTTCATCGTAGGTATACACCGTATTTTGGTTATCCACTCATCGGTTGATAGACATTTGGGTTGTTTCCACTCTGGGGCTATTATGAACAACGCTGCTATGAATATTTATGTGCGAGTTTTTGTGCGGACAATCACATTCATTTATCTTGGGTGTATGCCAAGGACTGGGATTGTTGCATCGTGTGATAACTCTGTCTTTAACCTTTCGAGGAACTGCCAAACTGTTTTCCTAAGTGGCTGCTCTGTTTTACCTTTCCACCAGCAATATATGAGGCTTCCAATTTCTTCACATCCTCTACAACACTCCTTACGAACTGACTTTTTTATTGTTTCCATCCTAGTGGGTGTAGAGCGGTATCTCATTGTGGTTTTGATTTGCATTTTCCTAATGACTCATGATGTGGGGCATCTTTTCATGTGCTTGTTAGTCATTTATATGACGTCTCTGGAGAAACAGCTACTCGAATCCTTTTCCCAGGTTTAATTGAGTTGTCTTTTTATTATTTAGTTCTAAGTGTTCTTTATATATTATAGATAGGAGTCACTTATCAGGTATATGGCTAGCCAGCATTTTCTTCCATTCTGTGGGTTCTCTTTTTTGATAGTGTCCTTTATAGCACCAAAGTTTTCAGTTTTGATGAATTCCAATTTATTTTTTTTCTTTTATAGCACACTTTAGGTGTCATAGTTCGGGAACCATTGCCTAATCCAAAGTTAGGAAGATTCATCCCTCTGTTTTCTTATGAGACTTTTGTAATATTAGCTCTTACATATATAAGTCTTTGATCCATGAGTTAATTTTTGTATACAGTGTGAGATATAGATCTGTTGTTAGGTGTATATATAATTGTCACCTCTTAGATGGATTACACTTTTATCATTATAAAATGTACTTCTGAAACAAATAATATATGTCTGGTATAACACAGCCAAATGTAGTCAATAATATTGTAACAACTTTGTACAGTGATAGATGGTCATTAGACTTATTGTGGTGACCATCTCATAATAGAAATAAACATAGAATCACCATGTTTTATGCCTGAACCTAATACAATATTGTGTTCCAATTATTCTCTTTCAATTAAAAAAAAACATGATGACACATATATTAGAAATCCACTAGTTAATTTAAATTCACATTTATTATCTATATTAAACATAAATTCAATTTTGTTCTCTACACATTAAAAAAAATGGATAGGATCTGATATTAGTATAGCTTCTCCAGTTTCCTTATGGTCGCTGTTTGCATGACATATCTTTTCCTATCCTTTTACTTTACATCTATTTGCACATCATTAAATCTAAAATGTGTCTCCTATAGACAGCATATTGTTGGATCTTGTTTTTTATTTTTATTTTTTTAAAGATTTTACTTATTTATTTATTTGACAGACGGAGATCACAAGCAGGCAGAGAAGCAGGCAGAGAGAGAGGAGGAAGCAGGCTCCCCGCTGAGCAGAGAGCCCAATGCAGGGCTCGATCCCAGGACCCCCGGATCATGACCCGAGCTGAAGGCAGAGGCTTTAACCCACTGAGCCACCCAGGTGCCCCTGGATCTTGTTTTTTAATTTGGTCTGGTGATCTCTGCCTTTTGATTGGATTGTTTAATCCATTCATATTATTATTATAGTTGTATTTGCCATTTTACTAGTGTTCTAATTATCTCATGTCTTTTTTGTTCCTCTATTTCTCCCAGACTGCTTTCTTTTACATTGTGAATATTTTCTTTTTTAATTTTTTTTAAAGATTTTATTTATTTATTTGACAGAGAGAGAGATCACAAGTAGGCAGAGAAGCAGGCAGAGAGAGAGAGAGGAAAGCAGGCTCCCTGCTGAGCAGAGAGTCCGATGTGGGGCTCGATCCCAGGACTCTGGGATCATGACCTGAGCCGAAGGCAGAGGCTTTAACCCACTGAGCCACCCAGGCGCCCCTACATTGTGAATATTATCTAGTATAAAATTTAAATACCTCCTTGAATGATTTTTTTAAATTGTTTTTTAAAAAGATTTTAATTATTTATTTTTAGAAAGAGAGAGAGAGAGAGAGACCAAGCAGGGGGAGGGGCAAAGAGAGAAAGGGAAAGGCAGAGGGATGAAGAGGGACAAACAGACTCCCCACTGAGCAGGGAGCCAGACATGGGGCTTGGTCCCAGGACCCTGAGATCTTGACCTGAGCTGAAGTCAGATACTTAACTGACTGAGCCACCCAGGCGCCCCTTACTATTTTTAAGTTATTTTCTTAGTGGTTGCTCTAGGCTAAGCTGTAGACAGCTTACTATACTGTCCTCCTGTTCCATCCAGGTAAGCTGGATGGTCCTGGGCAGCGTGTGTGGGCAGGAAAGTTACTAGGGAAGGATGGCCTTGGACAAGGGATGCCGCCTGCAGGAGGACTGAGGCACTGAGATGGCCACACGGTGGCCCTAGTGAGCAATATGGAGGCTGCAGCTTTGACAGAGCACTTGGTGGGGGCTGCACAGGCCTCGGGATCAACTCCGATTTTATGAGTCAGATGTTCAGGACCAGGAAACACGTGTCCTAGGGTCTGGGCGCAGCCCATTGGTAGCCCTGTGGTCAGGCTCCCCTGGCAACTGCCCTCGCTGCTCCTTCTTGCACCTTGAATACACCCCAGTCTAACCCTTGAGCTAGTCCACATTCCCTTCTATCCTCAGGAACGAACAGGCTGTGAGGGCAGGGCTCAGTGGAAATGGTAGCTATCCTCTGCCCTTTCCCTAGAGTATCCTAAAATTCAAAGCCTGAGCAGAGCCAGGCTGGAGAGCAGACCCTGGGAGGACGCCTGGAGTGGGGGATCTGACTGCAAGGAAGTGTGAGCAGCGGACAGCGCCTGAAGGCTGCTGCCTTTCTGGTTCAACCAGCAGCCTGCTAAGAGAGCAAAGAGTACCTGTCAGCACATCTGGAAATCTCTGGGAATAGACTTGGGATCAGAGAGCATGTGGAACGCAGGACAAGGTGAAAACCAGGGTCACCCTCACACCAGGGATCGGCTCACTCACTGGGGCTAGGGCTCCCCGCCCCTACTCACACATCTGTGGGGACCCAGACCTAGGGCTTTGGAGGTGAGAATTCAGCTCCTGTCTGGGGCAGGGCAAAGCTGAAGCATAATGAGGAGTGTTCTGCCCTCGAACCCCCATCCCAGGCCCCCCATCCCTCATCCCAGGTGACTCCCAGTATCAGGATTCGCTGCCTTTCCAGCTCCATTCCAAGGTAGAAGTGGGAGACATAATGTCTGAGGACCCCAGGAGAGACTTCTCAGAAGGGGTCCTGCCGTAGGCCCCCCTGCAGTTCCCCCTAACCCTCACCCCCCACCCCAGCACTGGTTCTTGGACCCCAGAGACTGAACCCTCATGAGGTCATCCCTATGAGATTTGGGGCTCCCCACCTCTCTGCCTCTGCACCCTTGGACCCACACAATAGCCTTCACCAAATGCCCACCCAAGTGAAGGAGGCGTAGGGTGTGTGTCTAGGACACAGAATGCACACATACAAGTGTGTGCCTGCCCAGCACAGGGCCAGGCCCCTCCAGAAGGGAGAGCCTCCCTCACCACATCAGTGGCCTCCAGCCCTACCTCCCAGGGTACTCAGAGAACATTCGAGGTCCCAAGGCCAAGCTCGGCTCCTCCCACCAGGAGGCTTGCACTGGGGAGCATGGTAGCTGCTGTGCAGGGGTGCATACTGCAGTAATCAGGGTGACAGGTCCTTCGGTCTCCACCCTGCGGTCCCTGCCCTCCCCTGCAGCAGCCACACCTAACTGAGCCCTGAAGCCAGCCCTGAGGGACCCAGATGGAGGAGATGAAAGTTTGGGGGTAGGGGTGGGGAGTTGAGGGGTAAGGGAGGTAGTGGGTGGGGGTTGGGGGTAGGGGCTGGGCAGCCCCATGAGTGTGTTTCCAGTGAGAGGGAAAAGCCAAGCCTCACCAGCAGGACGCTGTAGGCTCCTTCATGCCTAATGGCACCTGTGACCTTGCCATGGCCTCTGTTTCTCTAGCTCAGGGTCCTTTCTAGGCCTCGAAGTGGCTCCTTAGGAAACATTCCTTCAAGGTCTAGATGGTGAAATCTAGGTGAAATCCTGGGGGAAATGATCTACCTTGTTCTCAGTGGCCAGTAGGAATCAGCCTCTTCCCATTCTACTGTCATTCTTCCGTTCTCAAATTCGTCATTCATTCATTGACTCACCCGTTCATTCAGGAGCTCCCATCCCAGAGAGGAGCTGGGATGCCTGCCTTTCGCCAGGGGGAGAAGCCTGGGGTGACTGTGGGCGCCAGGGTGTGCCCCTGTTCCCCCATCGGATCCCTCTCTTCTGGGTTTCTCTCCGCTTGCCACCCCTCCCCTTCCAACCTCCGCTTTCCTCCCTGCTGCAAAGAGGCTCACTTTCTCAACCTGCGTACCCCCGGCACCCTTGGCCTCTGGATTCTGGGGGGATTTGGCTAATGAGAGGCATGGACAAGAGACGGGGGCAGGGATAGGGAACAGACTGCGCCCCTCACCTTGCAATGGTCACAGGTCCCGGAGGGTGTCCCTCAGAGGCTGATAATTGCTCCCCCTTGATGCTAGGCCTTGGGTGCCTGGACACTCCCGCCCTGGCTTTTGTGATCCTGTTCACGCCTCTGTGAACTTGCCTGCATTTGATGGTGCCTGTGTCCTGCCAGGACCCTGAAGTGTACACCTGTCACCTGGAGCCACTCGTGGAGTGGGGAGGGCAGGGACAGTCAGGAAGCTTGATAGAAGTCAGAAAATGACCAGCCTCCTGAGAGCTGAGAGGAGGTCCGGAGAGGGGCAGCAGGGCCCCCAAGGCGGTGGGCTGGAGGGAGGGAGAAACAGAGAGCATGGGGGCAGGGGCCGCCCTGCCTGTCTGTGAAGGATGTGTTCTTTCTCTTTGCTTTGCTTTTTGTAGTTACTTATAATTTTTTTTATAATTTTTTATTTTTTTATTAACATATAAGTATTATTAGCCCCAGGGGTACAGGTCTGTGAATTGCCAGGTTTACACACTTCACAGCACTCACCATAGCACATACCCTCCCCATAACCCACCACCCTCTCCCTACCCCCTGCCCCCTGTTACTTAGAATTTTGTTAGATTTATTTAACAAGTTTTCTAAGACCTATTTATCAGACATAGGTCTTTTGCTTGCCTAAAAAAGAAATTAAAAACTCAATAAATATGTTAAGCTATCCCGCAAACTTCTTGACATTTAGTATTTGGCTCTTATGAATCACTTTTAAAATTTTTATTTGTCATTTCCATGCAATAAAACTCACTCTTTTTAGTGTACCCCCCACTGTTCATCTTCCCACCAGTACAAGCTGCTCCTTTGTGGTCAGCCCCTCCCTGCCCCTACCCCCTGGTCTGTTCTCTGATTCTACAGTTGTTGTTGTTGTTTTTAAGATTTTATTTATTTATTTGACAGAGAGAGACACAGTGAGAAAGGAAACACAAGCAGGGGGAGTGGGAGAGGGAAAGCAGGCTTCCTAGCAGAGCAGGGAGCCCAATGAGGGGCTCAATCCCAGGACGCTGGGATCATGACCTGAGCTGAAGGCAGACACTTAACGACTGAGCCACCCAGGCACCCTGATCCTATAGTTTTAAAGATTCATTTATGTATTTGAGAGAGAGAAAGAGTAGAAGCAGGGTTGCAAAGGGAGAGAGAGAACCTCAAGCAGGCTCTATGCTGAGCGGGGAGCCTAAAGCCGGTCTCGATCTTATGACCCTGAGATTGCGACCTGAGCCGAAACCAGAAGTCTGAATGCACTCAACCAACTGCACCACCCAAGCACCCCTGATCCTACAGTTTCTCAGGGACTGTCCCTGAGGGAGAGGGTGAGGCAGCTGGAGAGTGGGCAGCCTCTCTCAGAGGCACCTTTTCTACACAGACAACAAACACCCTGAGGCCTGAGCACCAGGAAGGAGGCCCCCAGCTGCGACTCCTTCTATCTTCCCCCTCACTTCGCATCTGGCACAGCGGAGGGAAGGACTTGGGGGCAGGTGAGGGCGGTGTGGCCTAGGATGGGGGCAGCCCCAGGGAGCTCTGGGCGGCCCAGGGTAGAGGGATCTGAGTGCCTCCCCTGCTCTGCCAGCCCCCACCCACCCCGGGACTCCGAGAGGACAGGTGGTTACAGTGGAACAGCCACCTGGAACCGGCAAACCGAGGACATGCTCCATGGAGTCACTGCAGGGTACGCTTCTATGATGATCGTTTCTTCGGCTGTGCATTAGTCTCTGGGCTAGACCTCATCCTCACCCCAAACAACAGTGTTTTGTTGCTGCCAGGTTAGTACTGACCCTGTTTTATCAGCGAGGACACAGAGAGTCGGAGAGGCTGCTCCCCAGGTCACATCGCCAGGACCTGGACCCAGGTCTGTCCCACTCCAGAGTGATGAGGTGTCACTCACGGTTTAGTCTAGTGGCTGTGTGCCTTCGGGTGAACTACCCAGCCTTTCTGAATTTTAGGGTCTTCATCTATAAAACAAAGGCAACGTATACTCCTGCCTTCTAGGGCTGTCGTGAAAGTCAATAGTGACCCCGGCATTTGGCACAGAGTAGGTTACGCATTAAATATCGTTAGAGGTTGAGTTGTGTTCCCTCAAATTCATATGTTGAAGTCCTAACCCCCAGTACCTCAGAATGTTGCCTTATTTGGACATAGGATCATGGCAGATGTAATTCTTTTTTTTTTTTTTAAGACTTTATTTATTTATTTGACAGAGAGAGACAGAGAGAGAGAGGGAACACAAGCAGGGGGAGTGGGAAAGGGAGAAGCAGGTGCAGGCTTCCCACCGAGCGGGTTGCCTGATGCAGGGCTTGATCCCAGGATTCCAGGATCGTAACCTGATCCAAAGGCAGATGGTTAACCAGGTGCCCCTGGGTGACTTTAAGTTAAGTCAAAGTCATTTGTGTGGGCTCTAGTCCAATATGACCGATGTCCTCACAAAAAAGAGGAAATCTGGGCACAGAGATACAGCGCAGGGAAAGTCCCATGTGAGGACCAAGGCAGAGATCAGGGTGGTGCTTGTACAAGCCAAGGATAACAGCAAGACTACAGAGAAGTAAGCAGAGTAACTTGTTCAAGTTCACCAAGTTAGCAAGTTCCTCAGCGTGCTTCTTTGTAAAGGGGGATACTGATAGCATCCACTTCGTGTTCGCTGATCGAGGCAATTAAATACAGTAACATATGAAAAGTGCTTAGTAGTGTCTAGTAGGTGTTAAGGACTCATTAGTATTATCTGGTTGTCTTTGCTCCTCAAGTCAGCCCAGTCTGGGGCCTGCCCCCTCCCCAGCACATCCATTTCCATCATGGCCTTGAATCAGCACACCCCCTTGGCCGTGAGTTGCCTCTGGTCTGGGCCTGTGGTGACCACTCCTGGCTCTTATCCATAGCTCAGGATAGGCCGTCCTCTGCAAGGCACTGTCCTCTCTCCCTCCCCTGAAACCCGGGCCCCGATTGAACACACTTGCTCCCCAGATGGCCAGTTCCGGGGGGGACTCATGATCCCTGGGCTCACTGTCCTCTTGCCCAGTTCTGGGCACTCTGTGACCTGCTACTGCAAAGCAAAGCCTTTTTGGTGAGTTGGGGTGGGGGGTTGGCCCCCTGTGAGCCCCCCCCTGCCTGAACAGGTACCTCTTGTCTTCCTGTTCTCATGATGGGCCTCGGATCAGCTGTGAAGCCATGTCAGCCCCTCTGCAGCTTTCGAAGGGCTGCCCCCAGAAAGAGGGAGGAGGACAGGCTGAGAGAAACAGGATATACGTGGCCTGAGCTGACCCAGATCTGTGGAGACACCTGGATCCTGCAAGCCCACCAGCACCCCTATGGCTCTAGTTGGCCCAGCATGGGACTTGGGTGGCCATTGGAGTTCCCTCTGGCTCCTGGCTTGGAGGGCTGTGAACCAGTGGGGTTCTACAGCACTGGCCTGGTAAGAACCAGCCCCCAGACTCCCCTCCAGAGAGGCCTAGCAGCCAGCCTCCTCCTCTCCAGAGCAGAGTGGGCTCCCCAGGGCCCTTCAGGCACTAGAGCAATCTTGCTTTCTTGACTTTCCACCCCTGGCATCAGAAGCTACCAGAGCAGTAGAGCAGCCTGAGGGACACCCCACCTAGGGTCCCCCAGAGGCCTCACCCCCCATCCCCCGGAATTGTAGCCCAGGAGGACCTGGCTGGCAGGAACTCAGCACCAGTTCCCACAGCTCTGTTTGGCTTCCAAGAGCACGCACTCCTCCCTCCACCCTCCACCGTAAGCAGGAAATGCTCAGCCCGCAACCACAACCCCCACCCAGCCTGCCCCTGAGAAGGCCGAAGAAAAGACAGCCGCCTTCCACGCCTTCCACGGTGAAGTGTTGAGAGGCCGTGTAAGGGGAAGGTCTTGCCCCTGTGCCCCTCCCAGGACCTCCTGCTTCAGCCAGCCGCTCTAGGCCAGAGAGCCCCTCTTCTGAATTCCCAGAGCCAATCCTGCACCCTCTGTCATCTGCCCACCACCCTGAGGTCCTGATGTGAACTGAGGAGAGCCCCCTATGCTTCTGGGCTGACCCTGACCTCCTGGACAGAACTGACTCCTCCCTCGTGTCTCCTCCCAAAGGACATCAGTCCTGCCCCAGGCAGGATCCCAAGCCCTGGCTTCAAGGGCCAGGGGCTTCAGATGGATCTGGCTGGTAAGCCCACTGGAGCCTGACTGTCAGGCCTCTTGCACCCCAGCCAATGATAGGTGGGCCTCGTGCTCCTGGATGGGAACCCTGTCCCCAGTAGGGACACCTACAGACTCTGGGCATCAACCAGGTTTGTCTGGGACAAGAGAGGACACTAAGGTCCACAACTCAGTCCTGCGGGGCCGAGTGGCCTCTGTCCCCATAAGGCAGCTGTTCACAGTGCAGGAGCCTAGAAGGCTTGAGTTGCCTCCTCTTTCTTTTCCTTCTTATCCAGGTGCCTCGTGCTCTTCAGACAGGCAGGAAGAATGGGAGTCCTCATCCCCTCTCTGACAGGGCCCAGTTGTGGGGACGGAAGTGGTTTGAGTGAAACGCTGAGTTCAGCAGATTTTCTGAGCGCTTGAATCACAGCAGGCAGGGTGGGGGGGTGGTATCAGGATGTCTGGGCGAGGCATCCTGGCAGTCTAGAAGGAAGATGTGAATGGGGGAGGGGTCAGCAGAAGGACCAAGGATGAGGGCACGGAGAGGCAGGGCAGCTCCGATGGCGAGGTGGGATGGGTGGGGGTGGGGGGCTGGGGAGTGGCAGGGGACAACACTAAGGCACTGAGCTGAGCTAGGAGAGTCTCCACCACCTTTATTTGAAGAACTGATGAGAGGAGCGTCTAGGCGGCTCAGTCGGTTAAGCGTCTGATTCTTGATCTGGGCTCAGGTCATGATCTCAGGGTTGTGAGATGGAGCCCCGAGTCAGGCTGGCATGGAGCCTGCTTAAGAGTCTCTCTTGTTAGGGAGCCTGGGTGGCTCAGTGGGTTAAAGCCTCTGCCTTCGGCTTGGGTCGTGATCCCAGGGTCCTGGGATCGAGGCCCACATGGGGCTCTCTGCTCAGCGGGGAGCCTGCTTCCTCTTCTCTCTCTCTCTCTGCCTACCTACCTCTCTGCCTGCTTGTGATCCCTATCTGTCAAATAAAAAAAAAAAATAAAATCTAAAAAAAAAAGAGTCTCTTTTGTCAGCTCCCTCTGCCCCTCCCCTCTCTCGCCCTCTCTTAAAATAAATAAATAATGAGTGAGCAGTTGAGAAATCCAGACAATAGGGCTACCCTGGGATCTGAGAGTTCATTCAAGAAAGAGATGTGGAAACTGGAGTTTCTGAGCTCTTCCTGGGAGCTCCAGAGCCTACTTGCACCGTAGGACCGAGGTCCAGAGCAGCGTCCATGGAAGAGGGGCAGAAGCCAGGTTGCCAGGGGTCGGGGCGAGGGAAAGTGCTGAGCACGAAGGAAAAGGGAAGTAGCCTCTGTTCTTAGAAGGGCCAAGGGAGCAGAGAGCCAGGACCTGGGATGGAGACAGCACAGCTCCTGGGACCTCAGGCCGTGGGAGGAGGTGAAGGGAGCAGCAGATTGCGGGGGTATGTGGGGACGTGAGGTCTAGGGGTGTGCGTGTGACAGTGCTAGCCCAGTGGGGGACTTGCAGGCCATGCCCTGGAAAGCTCTGAGGGGGTGACAGTTGGTAAGAAATGGGGAGGCCTCCCCAGGATGGCCTTCCTGGGAATCACTCATAGTAAGGCTACCATGTGCATGTTTACAGGAGCCGAGAGTGGTTCAGCCTGAACAGTGACCCACAGGGACCCCTCATTTTGTGATGTAAGCACTTTCGCTCTCTCTCCACAGAATGGAAGCTCCAGGAGGGCAGGAGGCTTGTCCACTGTTTCGTGCTGGCCTGTGGAAGTTGCTCACTGGGCACTCACTGAATTCAGGCCTCGAAGCCAACCTGTGACAGAGATGTTATCCTCATTTCACAGCTGGGAAATGGGGGCTCCAAGAGAGTCTGTGGTTAGCTGCAGGTCACATAATGCCTCCGTGGCTGAACCAGGAACTGCCTCAG
Organism: Enhydra lutris kenyoni; assembly: GCF_002288905.1. Taxonomy (NCBI): domain Eukaryota; kingdom Metazoa; phylum Chordata; class Mammalia; order Carnivora; family Mustelidae; genus Enhydra; species Enhydra lutris. The sequence continues at coordinate 13,522,700 of NW_019154111.1, read as the reverse complement.
GCCTATTCGACTCCAGGGCCTGACTTCTAGTCAACATGTTTCCAGAAACAGGGGATACCCGGGAGACAGGTGAGCCTGGGGGAATTCTAGGGGCTGAGGCTGAGGGGGTGGGTCTCTTGGAGGGGAGGTAAAGGCAGCCATCCTTCGCATAGTCCTGCCCTGAAAGGGGCAGGTCCAGAGTTGGCGGGGGGCGGGGGGGGGGTTCTTGTCCCACTGCGCCTTGCACCTCTGTCCTCTGTCCCTACCACTCACACTAGGCTTCTTTCAGTTCCCTTTGGTAACATGGCTCCCCCCACCCACACACCCATGCTCCCTGGCCTCTACCGGAATCGGGTAGATTCCGCACCCTCAATCTGCCACCCCATTCAGGGGAAGTGGGGGCAGGGGCTGGCTCACCGTTGGGAGTGAGGGGCCTGGACACATATCTAGGGCTGTGGAGGCAAAGTCTCCCTGTTCCCATGTGGCCAGGGCCTGCTGGGGGTGTGGGGGTGGGGCTGGGGGGCCAGGAGTGATTGTGTGGTCTTGGGGTAGCCTCACTTCTCTTTTGCTTTTGCTTCACCACAGACAGCATGGGGAGGCAAGGGGACCCTTCTGTTTTGGAAGAACCTGAAGGATGAGCTCTGCCCCTGCCCCTTCCTCCCTAGGCTGTGTCTCTGGCCCAGAGTGGTTCTTGGTTGAGGTTCCCTTGGTCCCAAGGCAAGACTCCAGGGGAGCAGAGCTCCTGCATAACCCCTGTCACTGGGGCCTCATACCAATGCTGTGAGTTCAGTAACCTCTTCTCCCCTTCACAGACAGAGAATGAGACTCACAGGACCTGCCTGAGGTCACTTAGCACCAGAGATGGATGCCTGCTCAAGTGTGGTGAGCTTCCTCAACCACAGCCCCTGCACACTTCTTAACGAAGTTTAGAGTCTCTAAGAGTAGGGACCTCCCCTGAGCAAAAGGGACAGTACATAGTGGGCAGGGGGCAGCATCCTAGAATTTCATGGTCCCTCAGACTGTGTGTGGGACATCTGACAATAAAAGAAGTCTCTTGGTGGCTATTACTCCAGATATATTTTCTGGATTGACATATAATATTTTTTCTATCGAGCGTAACTGATCTCCGGTGGAAAAGGGTTCCCATTTTGTGGCCACTTTCTATTTAATGGCAGTTTCATTTTTACAGAAGAAAAATATAAAACAATCTACCTATCCACGTTTTTCCCATCCACACTTTAAATTTTCAAAAATACGAGAGAGCAAAATACTCAGCAGATACAAATAATAAAATACTTATACATAATCATATTTCCAATTTATGTTAGGGCTTGGGGTTGGGGGAGAGGGAGAGAGATGCAGAAAAGATGAAAAAAAGACACCACACAGTAAGTAATGATACAGATTTGAAGATACAGAAGATTTGAAGATTTGAAGATACAGATTTGAAGAACAACACAGGCATTCCTAGAGGGAAAAAGAGAGGAGGGAAAGGTCAAAGTTTTGATTCATTAGCTAATACTGGATTTGGGGAAAACATAGGAACCTCTGAACTTTAAGGGCAAATAATACTATCAAAAATGTATATATTTTGGGGCACCTGGGTGGCTCAGTGGGTTAAAGCCTCTGCCTTCGGCTCAGGTCATGATCCCAGGGTCCTGGGATCGAGCCCCGCATCGGGCTCCCTGCTCGGCAGGGAGTCTGCTTCCTCCTCTCTCTCTGCCTGACTCTCTGCCTACTTGTAATCTCTGTCTGTCAAATAAATAAATAAATCTTTTTTAAAAAGGTATATATTTTAGTTGCTATCTAAAATTTAATCAATTAACTGGGAAATTTTCTTCATTTAAAAATATTTTTATTAAAAATTACTATAGGGGCACCTAGGTGGGCTCAGTCAGTTAAGCATCTGCCCTCCGCTCAGGTCATGATCCCAGGGTCCTGGGATCGAGCCCCACATCCGGCTCCCTGCTCAGCGGGAAGCCCTCTTCTCCCTCTCACTGCCTACTGCTCTGCCTTCTTGTGCTCTCTGTCAAATAAATCTTTTTGAAAAATAAAAATTACTATAGAAAACAATGAAAAGACAAAAATAGTCCCTGAATAAGCTGATTCCAATAGGGATCAGACATTAAAATAAAAATTTCATAAGTGAAGCCAGTGAGGATGAGCTTGGGAGCTGAGAAACCCGACCAAGGATCCCAAGTCGAGGTAGGCTTTCCAGAAATGATGCTGAAACAAAATTCCGAGAGCAGTCGTTATCAAGCAAAGAAGGCTTTCCGGAGGAAGAACAGGACATATGAAGGTTCAGTTGGTGAGACCCATTTATGGAACCGAAAAACGTTCAGGACAGCAGGTAGACAGTCAAAGTAGGGCTAAGTGTGACCCTCAGGACAAGAGAGCAGGCACTCACCCCGAGAGGTCCCTAGGGCGACCAGAGAGGGAGAGCTGGGGCAGGCAGGTGCGAAGGTTGAGACTTAGAAATGGACAGAGTGGCTTGAGGAGCCCTGTCTGCAAGCACGTGGAGGAGGAAGTGTCCGAAACCGGAGGCCCGTGGCTTGGCCCGGGAGAGACCCCCGAAGGAGCGCGGGCGGGGCGAGGTCCCGCGATCTGTCAGTCGGCCCTGCGGCGCGCTCCTTTGCACTCTGTTGACGGTCTGTGTCTGCCCGGATCTTGAGCTCCCGAAGGGCGAAGGGCGCGGGCTGGGGAAGTTCCCGAGCCCCGCGGTGCACTTGGGCATCATGAGGAGGGGGTCTGGGGTTGGTAAATGACTGTCTCGCAGTTCCCGATTGCGGAAGGAGCCCAGTAGTCTGCCTGGCGTCTCCTTGGGGAGGCCTTGGGTGGCAGGGGAGTCCGGCCGAGCCCGATGCTCAGGGGCCCTCCGTCCCGCGTCAGCGTGGTGGGGGGCGGGGGCAGGGTGGTCCCGAGGGGCAGGGCGGGGCGCTGCGGGCGCTCCCAGGCTAGGCGGCCGCGGCCCAGGGGCGGGGGCGGTTGATGCGGAAGTGCCAGGCGGGCGCAGCTCGGGGAGAGCGCAGCTCGGCCCCGCCGCCCGGCCCGTGGTCCCGGGCGCAGCCACGCGGGCGCACGTAGACAGGTAGGTCCCGACCGCCCGCGCTCCTCTCCGCGCCCTCCCGGCATCTGCCGGCGGCGGGCGGCGGACTGGGGCAGGGCGGGAGCGCGGGAGGGGTCGGCGTCCGGCTCCGCCAGGTGGTGGAGCTCCGGAAGGGTGTTGGGGTGGGGGTGGGGGTTGCGCCTACTGCAGGGCGCGCCCCTCGGGTCTGGCGGCATCCAAGGTGCTTCCTACGTCCGGATCAGCGCGGGATGCGCCGCACCCGCAGCCTCCGTCCCGCAGGCGCCGGGAGAGCCCGGAGGCCGGGACGGCGGTGGGGTCACCAATGCAGGGGCATCAGCGCCGCTCTTCTGTCCTTCCCTCCGCAAGGATGGAGAGCGCCGGGGCGCCCCACGGCGGTCTGGCTTGGGTCTTAGAGGGGCGAGCCCCTAGTCCCCCTTTAGGCGCGCTTTGCAGCCACCCTGTCGGTTAAGAGGATGAGGCTTCAGGGACTCGTCTTCCCAGGACCTCAAGGGCAATGGCAGGAACTCGGGCAGAGTGTGTAGGAAGATGGTGTCGGGTAGGGGCGCCGTCTTTTGACTCGCGACGGACAAGAGGCTCTGACTCTCCTAGCGGAGAAGCCTGGGAAGAATTCGTGGACGAGTTTCTTTACGCCCTTCCCTCGAACGTAGGAACAAAACACGTAAGGGTCTGAAAGTAGAGGGAAAGTGAGATGGCTGGGGCCGCGACGCGGGTAGAAGGTGTTCCCCACCTCTTCCCCGCAATGCGTAGGGGTCTCTAGGCAGTCGGGGGAGGGGGCACGAAAGGGTGGAGAAGAGACTGGGGGCGCCGTGGGCTGGAAGAGGGCTCCCGAGGCAGAACCCGACCCCGAGCCCGCGCCCAGAGCGAGGATAAGTGACCGGGACCTGCCAGGACGCAGGCGGGACCGACGGAGGAGGCTAGAGGTGCAGCGGGGGCCAGAGGTAGAGTCCCCGCCCTCCCTGGAGCTATCCGGTCGGGCGCGGAGACTCCTGTAAAGTCTACGGAGGCACCGGGAATCCACTCTTTTGTACCTAAAGGCCTTGCTTTGGGGTTTCCCCCTGCACGTCGGCCTTCCCCTGCAGGAAGCCGAGAGAGGCATCTGCTGCCTCAGAGCCTCGGCTTGGCTCGGGATGTGTCAACCCACCCAGAGGGTGTGTGGTTAGGGTCATACCAGGTGCAGCGAACCCTTTGCCTTCTCCCGAGTTCAGTGTGGGGTCAGCGGGGAGACAGTGTGATTCAGACAAACTCCACAGGTGGCAAGGGCTTGAAGCTCTTCCCACGAGGGGGCTGCCCAGCTTCCTCCCAGGTCCCAGGCCCTGGTCCCCACGATGTTGCAGATTCCTCAGGTGGTTGGCTCCTGGAATTTAGGGCTCTGGGGTGAATTGTGGGGCTTCCCCACCTCAGCAGAAGTTCCTGAGCTGCTCCTCTAGACGCTTCACTTTTATACAATTCACCCATGAGGGCTTCCTCAGGTCCTCAGAAACCTCAACTCTTTTCTTCATTTTTTTTTAAAGACTTTGTTTATTTATCTGACAGAGAGAGAGCGCGAGCACACATACAAGCAGGGGGAGGGGCAGGCAGAGGGAGAGGGAGAAGCAGGCTCCCCACTGAGCAGAGAGCCCCATATGGGGCTCAATCCCAGGACTCCGGAATTAATGATCTGAGCAGCAGGCAGACCCTCAACCCAAACGCTCAGCGACTGAACCACCCAGGCGCCCCTCCTTTCCTCATTTCCATGGAAACTGATGCCGGTTTTTCTGGCTTTCCTCACTTTCCAGGGCTCAAGCCCTAGGTCTGGGGGCTGCAGAAATGTCACCCCAAGTCTCCAGACCTCTGAGAAGGCAGAACTGGCTGGGCCTGCCGTCTTTTGAAAAGTCAAGTCCTCACAGCAAGGGGAGGGGGGGTGAAACATGGGCCTTCTGAGGTGGTGCCTTATCTTCCAAGGTCCCCCGGGAGTGTAGGTGACTGTTTCTACCTGGAGGCAACACAGGGATGGGGCACAAAAGGGTCGAAATTTAGAACTCTTGGCCTTAGGATAGTCTGAGATCTAAGTCCACCTCTAGGCAGGAGGCAGCCTGTTTGGGAAATACTGAGCCTGATCCTGGTGCACCTGAGGCTGAAGACCTTTCTTTGGCCTGCCCGACACCCTCCCTTGGCCCTGGCCGGACTTGTTACGACAACCTCTTCTCCATACCCCGCTCCTTAGCTGCCCAGAGCGATTGTACCCTACTGACATGAGTAATTTCAAAATCTTTGTCTTGAACAGCCCCACAGGGCCAGGCTAGGCGGCAGAACTCACCCTGACTTCCTCCTTGCCCTGGGCAGAGGAGGAGGCCCTCTCTGGTCTCCCAGTTCCCACCACCCCAGGCACAGCTGTGGGCCTGGCCATGTGGAGGGCTGGCCGTCAGGGTAGCTTACCTTCTCCTTTGTGTCGAGAGAGCTTTCCTCTGTCCACCCTCACGGAGCCACAATTGGCAGCTACCAATGACTGTCACTCGTCTGTTCTAGGACCAAGGCCTCTGGGCAGAGGGCACAGGTGGGGTCTATAAATAGCATTGCGTGGGCGAGGCTCTAACCCAGGGCTGTGAACTGCACCAAACCTATAATGACCCTCAGCAAGGCTTGGGGATTGGGGAATGAGCTACAGGGTAAGGGATTGAGAATTTGGTCTTGGGGACCCAAATGTCAATTTTTCCATGTATCTTCCCTCCCCCAGTTCACAGTGAGTCAGATTTCCGTGTTTTCTTGTCTGGCCACTTTCATTTCCCCTGGGACTGGGTGGAGGTTGGTTCAGAAAGGGGAACTGAGCCACCAGTCTTATGAGGCCTGGGGACAGGGCTGGGGGCTCTCCCACTCTCCCTGTCCTAGCCCAGAGCTGGGCACTGCTCTGAGGAGAGGTCTGCGGATGGAGACGTCTTCGCAGCGGGAAGGTAGCACTTAGCGACTCCAGCCCCAAAAGGTACTGGGCAGGGAATTTCTGGGGAACTGAGCTCCAAGCAAGCCTGGAATGATAGGGTCCACACCTGAGAGATCGTCTTGTTCCAATCTCCCACCTAAAGTGGGCCAGGAAGTCCCCTGGGCTTGAGTACCCCCAGAAACCAGTTGCTCCCAGGCCTACCCTAGTAGTTCCATGGTTTTAGCTGTTATAAAGTTCTTTTTCGATCTGAGTCTAGTCTGCCCCAGTGGAGGCTGTCCAGATGTTGACTCAAACCCTAGTCCTTTTGTCCCATGCTGGTACCACAAATGTTACAGAGAGCTCTGGTCCCTATCCACCAATCCAGAGGCCCCATTTCCTTCAGCCATTCCTTCCATGATAGGCCCAACCCACCGTAGATCCCTGCCTGTGTCATAGCCCCAGCGGCCTTCCTCTGACCTCTGGTCTCACCCTACTCTGAGTCAGAGGAGGATCCCAGAGACAGCAGGGCTGGTGGTGGGGAGAAACAGCTGGAGGACAGAATCTTCCAGCATCTGGGGTATATCAGTTAGCTGGTATTTCTCAAGTCCCACTTAAGGCTCCTATCCTGGTGACCAGGAGGTAGACCGAGGGGGCCGATGGAATTTCTCTCAAGACGTCCAGATGTGGGGAAGCTTCAGTCCTGAGGGAAACTGAGGAGGAAAGGAAGCTCTGAGGAACGGGTGTGGGAACCCTCTCTTCATTCCCACACTATGACTTGCTCTTTGGTCAGGTTTCCTAGAAGGTGACAGAGCAAGGGAATTCTCGGGACAAAGAGAGGAAGGGCAGAAGGGAAGGGAGGGAGGCAGGGTGGGCAGGAGGAAAGCTGAGGAAAGAGGTGGAATGGGCTGCACTGGTTTGCTCCACCCGAAGCAAGGGGGCTGGCTTTCTGTCCCTGCGTGTCAGTCATTCGTCAGCTGTGGGCAGCCTAGCCCTGGAGCAGCTCCGTACCTTTGTGGCCTTCCAGCCTCACAGCAGCTGGGGAGTCGATGCCCCACCTGGTACAGCATGTCTGGGGTGGGGGGAGCACGCACAGCATCCCCTCTCTCTGTAACCCCCTTCTTCTCCCTTCCCACCCTCAAACACAAAGCACAGACACAGTGACCCTATGACAAAGAGGTTGATGGTTGGAAAAAGGAATTGGCTGGGAGCATCCGGGCAGATGGGAGACACTCCAGCCCCCAGTGCTGGGAGAAAAAGAAAAGCCATACTATCCCTGGCTTGGACCCCCATGTACTCCAGCCCCCCATCTTCCTGCTGCAGGGAGCGTCTATCTGCAAATCTTCTGATGACTAATGACCCCCTCTTTCTCCCACAGACCCCTTTGCCATGAACCAGCCTGCCTCCAGGGCCCCCCCTCCGCCCCGCCGCGTGCGACTGAAGCCCTGGCTGGTGGCCCAGGTGAACAGCTGCCAGTACCCAGGGCTGCAGTGGGTCAATGGGGAAAGGAAATTCTTCTGCATCCCGTGGCGCCACGCCACGCGGCACGGCCCCAGCCAGGACGGAGACAATACCATCTTCAAGGTAAGCTCCGGGTGGGGGTGACTGCCTGGACTTCCGGGGCACCCTTGCCCTCAAAGAGGATCCCCATACATCTCACACTGACACCTCTCCTGGCCGCCTGGCCGTAGGTGACCCCAGGCTCGGACCCGGGGATGTGTCTTTTTTTTTTTTTTTTTTTTTAAGATTTTTTCTTTTTTTGGTCAGAGAGAGAGAGAGAGCTCGAGAGAGCACAGGCAGAGTGGCGGGCAGAGGCAGAGGGAGAAGCAGGCTCCCCACCAAGCAAGGAGCCCGATGTGGGACTGGGATGTGTCTTTTTTAACCTACCCCCAGCTCTGTCTTTTTTAAGCTCTTGCCCAGAGCAACATGGGCATGGAAAGGCCCCCCCCGGGAGACCTTCCTCCTCTTCCCTTTTCTTGTCTCATTCTTACCACCCGAGAGTACGGGTGCAGCGTGCGTGTTTGGTGTTGGATCTAAATGGAAACCACAGATTGCCCCCGTGATGGGAACACAAGGAGCTAACGGCATTTGCACTTTTCTATATGTGCGTCGATAAAATTAAAACATGAAATCGTTGTTTTGCATCCTGCATTTTCCAACCAACATCAGAACCAGCTTTCCTCTGCCACGAAGGCCACGTCACTTTCAGCGACTGCTGGAGGGGTCAGCAGTTTAGTTATCCAAACCCTGCCTTTGGACCCTTCCCGTTCCTTCTAGCGTCCCAGTGTTGAAGACCTTATTACCCTGTACCCTCCTCTAAACCCTTGTCCATTGTGGATCTCATGTGATTTTCTTTGGGGGTAGTTTTTGGAATTCAACATTGCTAGGTCAAAGAGAATCCTTATTATTATTATTATTATTATTATAAGATTTCGATATGCTCTCCTTTGTCTTGGCAGGTTGATATTTAACCCTTTGAAGTTTCTTTTCAAATCTCTTATTTTTGAATAGGTACCACAATTCAAAATTTAAAAAGTGTAATATGGTTTGCAGCAAAAAAAAAAATCTCCCTCCCACCCCAAAAAAGTCTCCAGCCACCCCCTCCCTCCCCAGAGGCAATTAGTATTGTCATTTTCTAGTTCATCCTTCCTGAGAGATTTTTGTGCATACACACAAATAGGTACCTATCTTCCCCCCTGCCACCGCTTTTCACAAAATCATAGATGTAGATGTACCTTTCTGCATCTCCCGTTTCTTGAAGATTATAACATGTCAAGATATCGAAAATGTCTTCCTTTTTTTTTTTTTTCTTGCTGCCCAGTATTCCATTCTAAGGATTGGCTGTAATTTAACCAGTTCCCAGGGATGGACATTTGTTCGGGGTCCTCTGTTTTTACAAATAGTGCTGCAGTGAGAAACCTCGTAGGTGCTGAATTTTGTGTGGCTGCTTCTGTATCCCGACGATAAATTCCTAGAGGTCGAATTGCTAGGTTAAGGGGAAGAAATATTTGTAATCCTGCTATCAGCCAACTTACCCCCCAAAATAATACCAACAGCTAAGGTGTATGGAGCCCATCCAAAATGCAGGCACAGTTCTGGAAGCTCTGTGGGCCCTGGAGTCTTCACTGCCACCCTGTGAGGTGGGCACTGTGATGGGGATGTTATAGCAAAAAGAGGCAAAGTGACATGCCCCTGGCACACAGCTGGTGGTTGGCTGTTTCCAGATTCAAATCCAACCCCACTGCAGATCCCATGCTCTTATCCACCATGTGACACCATCCTCCTTAGAGACTATCTATATGTACCCTGGCAGGAGCAGTGAAGGAAATGCCTTTCAAAGCCCTTAGGTACTTCCTTTCCTTCGTCGGAGTCCTGAGGGCGGGGAAGGACTGGAGTCCTATCTCCCACCTGGCAGAGGGAGACTCAGGTCAGGCTCCATGTGTCCCTGAAGTTCTCACTGCTCAGCAGTGACTCCCATGAGCCAGGAGGGGCTGGGGCTTTGGCGAGGACCGAGGTTCTCTGTGGTTGCCTATCTTTTCTTCCTGCCTCAGGCCTGGGCCAAGGAGACAGGCAAGTACACGGAGGGGGTGGACGAGGCGGACCCGGCTAAGTGGAAGGCCAACCTGCGCTGTGCCCTTAACAAGAGCCGTGACTTCCGCCTCATCTACGACGGACCCCGGGACATGCCACCTCAGCCCTACAAGATCTACGAGGTCTGCTCTAATGGCTCTGCTCCCGCAGGTATCAGGCCTGGCCCTGTGCGGGCTCCCTAGGAGGCTGTTAAGGAAGGCCCAGGGCTCCTCCAGGATGCAGTGGCGAGGGACATGCTTCGAAGTCGTGACACCCCAGGTTCCTGGGAGTGGCCCGCGATGGACCCTGTGCTGGGGCCCTGAATGACTTGGCACAGACTGGGCTTTGTGTCTGTCTTCCTCAGCTTGTCCCTGTTCTCGGCTCTTGGTTCCAGGGCGTGTAGGTCTAGTGACCTGAGGAGCTTAGTGCCATGGGGTCAGGGAGGCCCCTAGCGATTTCTGGTGGCTGTGTGGCCTTTCACCTCACTGCTGGAGCTGTCCTACGGAGCCCTGGTGACCTTCCTTCTCCTCCCCTACTGACTCCCTTGCTTTGTGTCCTCTCCCTGCCCTGCAGAGTCACAGCCCAGTGAGGACTACACTTTTGGTGCAGGGGAGGAGGAGGAGGTGGAGGAAGAGGAAAACGCGAGCTCAGGACCTTTCTTGGCGGCATCCGCCTGTGCAGATGTGGTAGGTCTTGTTAGGGCCTTTCTGCTGTCCTGCTCTGCTTTTGGGTTAAGCGGTCCCTTTCCTCCAGGGCCCTGCTGCCCTTTTTATAGCTCTTCCTTTGGGTTTGTTCTTGGGGTTCTGAGGCTAGCCTAGACCTTCTTGGGGCTTCGTTGGTAACAGAACATGCCCACATGTTGTCTGGCACACCCTCCTGGGGCTGAATAGGCACTACTACCTGTAGAAGGTCCATGAGGACACCACGACACTGAGAGTTCACAGAGCTGCCTGGGGGTGCAGAGCTGGGACCAAAGGCAGGGTCCGTCCGGCCTTGCAGAGCTGAATACCGGGGAATTGCCTGTGTGGTTCTCATGGGTTATTTCTTTAGCATCTGATCAACTCATTAACCTGTCCTCCCTTCTCTCTTTCTCTGGCCTATTCCCTCCTCCTTTGCCTGGGTCTTCCCTTCAGCTCCAGAGGATGTTACCAAGCCTGAGCATCACAGGTGGGGCCGGGAGGGGGGTGTGGTTGGGGGCCTAGTATAAGGAGAAGCTTTAGGTCCCCTCAGTTTCTGGGAGGGGGCTGAAGGGAGGCTGCAGGCTGGGTGCCCAGGGTTGAGAGTAGGTGGGCCTGGGAGGAACGTTCTCAGAAGTGGCATTAAAATTCTGCCTGCCTCCACCCTCTGTAGAAGCCGTGCAACCTGGCCCCCCCATGGCACCCTATTCTTTACCCAAAGAGGAGGTCAAGTGGCCACCTGCTCTCCAGCCACCTGTGGTGCTGGGCCCTCCTGCACCGGACCCCAGCCTCCTGGGCCCCGCCCCTGGCAACCCTGCTGGCTTTGGGGAACTTCTCCCTGAGGTCCTGCCAAGCCTGCAGCCTGGGCCCCTTGCTGCTGGCCTGCCCCCCACGGGTGAACAACAGCTTCTGCCTGACCTGCTGATCAGCCCCCACATGCTGCCTCGTAAGGACCCTCAGGAGGGCTGGGCCGGGTAAAGTGGGCCTGGCGGGTTGGTTTGCAAGAAGGGTAGTGAAGGGTGAAGATGCTCAAGCCAGGCCCTCCCTGGGTGGTCGGGGGGAAGGAAGTGGGAGAGCCGACTAGATGGGCTGGCTGCTGCTGAGCAGAGGACAGAGCAAGTCAGGGGCTGCAGAACAAGGGGGCGTGGGGCTCACAGACTGGCCGGGCCTGCCCTCTGCCCTACAGTGACTGACCTGGAGATCAAGTTCCAGTACCGGGGGCGACCACCCCGGGCCCTCACCATCAGCAACCCACAGGGCTGCCGGCTCTTCTACAGTCAGCTGGAAGCCACCCAGGAGCAGGTAGAGCTCTTCGGCCCCGTGAGCCTGGAGCAAGTACGCTTCCCCAGCCCTGAGGACATCCCCAGCGACAAGCAGCGCTTCTACACAAACCAGCTGCTGGACGTCCTCGACCGCGGGCTCATACTCCAGCTGCAAGGCCAAGATCTGTATGCCATCCGCCTGTGCCAGTGCAAGGTGTTCTGGAGCGGGCCCTGTGCCTCGGCCCACAGCTCGCACCCCAACCCCATCCAGCGGGAGGTCAAAACCAAGCTCTTCAGCCTGGAGCATTTTCTCAATGGTGAGGGACTTGTGTCGTATTCCTCCTGGCTTTCTCTTGTGCAGGTGCATGGTTCTAGCCTCTAAGGCTCTTGATCTTGCTGCAGAGCTCATCCTGTTCCAAAAGGGCCAGACTAACACCCCACCGCCCTTCGAGATCTTCTTCTGCTTTGGGGAGGAGTGGCCTGACCGCAAACCCCGGGAGAAGAAGCTCATCACCGTACAGGTAGACCACCATCTCCTCTCTCAAGCCCCTGCTCTGCTTTGGCTTGAATACTGGGGGAATCCTGGGGCTCAGCCCTTGCCCTAGGGTGGAGGCTTAGGGCTCTCTGAGCAGTCTGGACTTGGCAGACAGAGATAATCAAAGCCTGGAGCTGCCCACACATACACAGCCTTTATTATGAAGTAGAAATTGGTGCCCCTTCTTCCTGGTGGATGAAGTCCACCTGCTCCGTGGTGGATGCCTTGGGAACAACTGGATTTGACAGTACGGCCAAGGTTCTCCCTGTCCCTCTTTGCCCCCCAGGTGGTGCCTGTAGCAGCCCGGCTGTTGCTGGAGATGTTCTCAGGGGAGCTTTCTTGGTCAGCTGATAGTATCCGGCTACAGATCTCAAACCCAGACCTCAAAGACCGCATGGTGGAGCAGTTCAAGGAGCTCCATCACATCTGGCTGTCCCAGCAGCAGCTGCAGCCGGTGGCCCAGGCCTCTCCCGTGGCAGGCCTCAGTGCTGGCCAGGGGGCCTGGCCCATGCACCCAGCTGGCATGCAGCAATGAGACTGCAGACAGGGACTGGTGCAGGCTTCCCAGGTGGCTGTGTGGGCTCATGTGAAGGTATGATGGCCCCTGTGGGCACGTGACCGGCTGCAGGGCCCTCTACCTGGGTCTCCTGGAAAGGGATTTGCACCAAGGAGAGGGAAGAGAGGTCCAAGCTCCAGGCTTTCTCTCATAGCACCTGAGGGAAGCTGGAAGCCAGTTTTGCTTTGAGGGCTATCTTCCTCTATGTGCCTCTCCTCTGCTCCCCCTGGAGGAACTGAGCTATTAGCCCCAGTGAGCAGAGAAGTTAACTCCACCAACCCTGGGGGCCTAGTTGAGAGGGAACTGTCCCATAGTGGCCCACTCTTGAGGTTACCCCAATTCCTCAGGCAAAAAGAGACAAGTACAGTGGACCACGCCCCCTCACCAGGACATGGGTCTAATCCGATGTTGGGGTCCCCTAGTTTGAGCCTCACTTCCTCACATCTTTCTCCCTCCGAGATAGACAGGCACTTGGGTATCATACCAGATCCTTAAGGCCAGCAGCTACCTCCTCCTTGAGAGTCTAAGAACACAGGCAGAAGTAGAATTTTATGTATTTTTCAATTAATAAATATGAGAAACAGATTCAGCTATTTACTTTTTCCAGTACCAGTTGCTTCCATGCTGTTCTACCAGACCTTATTTCTGATATTCGATGGCCCTGTTTCCCCTAGTACCTACCCTCCAACTCCAGGGCCACAACAGGAGGAGGGCCTGCCTTTTCAGGCTGATGAGTCAGTGGGGCTCCATAAGCACTCAGTTGGCCGGCTTTGCTTTCTAGGAGGAAGCTAGCTGAAGTAAGGGCGTGGGTCTTTAATTGTGTGCAGTCTAAAATCCTGTCCAGATCAAATTCTGAGTACAACTGATGTTATGCAGAAAGGTTTGTTTAATTGATTCCAAATACTATACAGAGCTCCGCAGTCAAGCTTATTGGCTCAAAACCCAATACTGTAGCATACTGTGTGACCCTATTTATATAAAACTAAAGAAAATGCAGACTAATCTACAGTGACAGAAAGCAGATCAGTGGCTACTAGAGGATGGTAGGAGGCATGAGGAAACTTTTGGGAGTAAAGGTATGTTCACTATCTTGATTGTGTTCATGGTTTCATGGGTGTATCCTATGTCAAAGCTTATCAACTACAGAACTGAAATCCGTGCAGCTTATTCTATGTCAATGATACTGCAATACAGGTTTCCTTTTTCGAAGACCAAATTCTGCACTCAGTGGGTTACCAATCAGTCTAGCTGGGCGGCTGTTGAGAAAGAATACATATAGCACGTTTCTGTTTAACATGCTCAGGGACCCATGGAAGCTATATGGAAGGATAAAATGTAGCATGAGGAGTTTTAGGGTGAACTAAAATAAAAGATGCAGAAAGAGCCGCTCCCCCGAAATATGAAGGGCCCGTGGCATCAAGGGCAGGGCCCGCCGTCTAAACTCCATCTGCAGCTGTCTCCCAGGTAAGGGCTGAGACTGCTCGCTCACGTTGTCTAGCCATCATTTCAGAGCTCTGAGGCAGTGAAAGGAAGGAGAAACAAACACTGATTAAATTTTAAAAATTTATTGTTTTCTTTTCTTTCCTTTTTTTTTTTGTTGTTGCTGTTGATTTGTTCTTGAGATGGCTACAACACCAGACAGAACAGTGCCCTCAAATCTAATGCCTGTGCAGGGCTGCAACTCCATTAAAACAGTACGATCTGGTTTGGGCTTCCCTCTCCCGCCTCACTCCCCCAACGAAGTCAAATAATTTCCACATTTTTTTTTTTAGTAAAATACAGTTAGCCCTGTAAACACTTTCCCCCATAATCCCACCCTCTTTTTTGTCTTCTCTCATGTCTGTGGGTGAAAAATTAACTAAAAAACACAAAAATCTTTAAAAAAAAAACCCTAAAACTTAGAATATACATTTATATCCCACTCACCCTAATTTTGGCTCTTCTCTCCAAGGCTGATGATAACCCAATGTGGATTGGAAATGGACTGAGAGACTGGATAGGGTCAGGGCTGGGAATATACATGAATTTTGGCCCTGGCAGGTCCCAGTATCACTGATGTGACCATGATATAAAACGAACAGGTTCCTCCTTGTCAGAACAACTCTAGAGGTGGGAAGAAATGCTGGGACAGTGGGAGAAATTTCTACTCATTTTTGTGAAAAGAGGAGGGGAAAGGGAAGAAGGGAGGGTGGGAGAGAAAAAGAGGAAAAAATAACAGAAAACCTTAAGAGATGATCCTGACCCTTTTCTTCCAATTGCAGTTATTTCATCTGAATTCCCATTTTCCCTAAGTAAACGGTTTCGGTTTCACAAAAATTCGTACTTTTATTTCGTGTGCACATGCATGTTAGCATGTGTGGGTACGTGTGTGTGTGTGCGTGTCACTGCTACCAAGTGAACGTTTCAGTTCTGGTTTTAGTTTAGTTTTCCTTTTTTTCCTTTTATTTCTTTAAAATTATTTTTCCTTTGAAACAAGTTCACCAGGAAACCAGCTCCCCTCCCACCACGCCGGACAGGCCGCAGCCATGTCTTTTTTAAACCGCGCTGATTTTCCCTCACACCCCCAAACAGGAACTCCTCAGGATGGCCTCGAAAGGCTGGAGTCTCTCCCTGTCTGGCGGGACGCTGTGGTGGCGGTGAAGGCCCCTCTGCCACAGTGGAGGTTTCTGATTGTGGGACACAGTCTGGTTTTTGTTTTCTTCCTGTCTTCTAATTAAAAAAGACATTCCTGATAAAAGAGAGAGGACAGTCAATAACTATGCTTCAGAAGATAGTAAACTTCAAAGTCAAGGTAGAAGTTTTCCTGTTTGCTCAGGTACCTCATTCAGGCCTCTGCTGTGAGAACTCAGCAAAAAAAAAAGTTGGAGTATTTACTTGTGAATCAAGAGCGCTACGGCTCTAATGATATTGTCTGAAGTCCTTCTCTGAGTGTGCTGTGAAACTAGGGTAATATGTTGGGGGTTAAGAGTACGCCAGCAGGTCTGGGCTGCCCACCCCAAACCAACCAGAAAATCTCTATTTTAGTCCGTTTAAATACTGGGGTTTCAGGCAAGTTTTCTGAAGGAAGACTTTGCCTATCATCTAAAGTTTAAAAATCACTGATTTAGTCTATATGAAAGGGTACTACATGAAAGCATGAAGTAGAGTAGTTAAAAGAACGGACTCTGGCACCAGAATACCTGTGTGTGAATTGTGGCCTATCAATTACTGACTGTACATCAAGCAAATCGTTTAACATCCTGAAACCTCTATTCCCCTATACAATGGAACTAATAATGGTAATAGTCCAGAGAACCACCTGAGGATTATCTTAGTTAATACAGGCAAGTACTTAGAACAGTACCTGACACAGTTAGGGCTCCATAAATGTTAGCTATGAGCGTCCATAGCTGTCCACCAATAAGCCTATGTGTACCAATGATACCTATTACCGATGCTGCAAAATTCAAGAATCCCAAATGGTATCACTATTCACTAAAGAAGAAAATTTAGAAATAATTTCTGGTGTGAGTGACGCACTGCTGAAGAGGGGCCTTCATCCACTACCACATTAAATGACAGAAACTACCAGTGAGGAGCTACACATTGAGAACTGCCTCGTGGGAGAATAAATTCCGCCTAAGACCTCTAAAGGGGGTGTGGGTGCTTAAGAAAGCTGCCTTTCTTCTCTCAGTCAAGAAACTGGCACCCACATCCTACTACCCAGTTCTTCCTGTCCTCAGCTAAGATTCCTGCTTTGCTGCAGAACCAGGAGTCAGGAAGCACATGGAGAAAAACTGGTGATCAGGAGCCTTTCCTCTACCTCCTGCCTTGGGTAGAACCTGGCATTTCAGTGTTCTGATAGTCAAAGTGTTCAGAATAATCATCTTTGCTCATTAAATCTGAAAGGTCAGTTTTAGAACGGTGTTACTGTAATCTCGGTCTGCTTTAGGTCAGCATTGTTTTCACCAAAGTAGCCAGGTTAAAAAATACTTGTTTATTAACATACACACTTACCATCCTAAAGTGTAAGTAAGGGGATACGAGGAGGAATTTTTTTTTGAGATCTCCTACAATAATAACTTCTACGGGGGTGAAGATGGTATCCAGACGCAGCTAACAATCATCTGGCTGCCTGGGCCCAAGCAAACCAGGGTCCTGCATTTCTTAATCTGAACAGCACTGTTTAACTGTTAAGTCTTTCCCAAACTAGTTATAGTACAAGTCCCACGATGGGCATTAAAACCTATGTCATCCCCAAGCGCTCCGAACAGC
This sequence comes from Enhydra lutris kenyoni, assembly GCF_002288905.1. Lineage (NCBI taxonomy): Eukaryota > Metazoa > Chordata > Mammalia > Carnivora > Mustelidae > Enhydra > Enhydra lutris. The sequence goes on along the minus strand of NW_019154111.1, from coordinate 13,505,889 downwards.
CAGGGAAAAAGCCGGGAACTGTGACCACTCACCTGGGTGACAGGCACAGTGCAGGAGTGTGAGCTATCGAAACAACCTGGTGAAGTCTCTCAAGGCCCAGCAAACTTGTTTACATTCCTCAGCACTAGAAAAAAAAAGGTAGGTTGGCCCCTGATGAGAAAGATACAATACGGTGAAAACAATCACAACACTGAGGTCCACTGAGAATTATCCTAGCTCTGCTTGAAGCTCTCTCCATTGTCTCGACTGTTTCTGATCTTTCTGTAACTAAAAGGCAAATATTAACTACTGCATGTGAGAATAATTATAAGCTGTATGGTCTCTAAAGAGTAGCTGTGGAGAAAAGCTGCTTGGGTTTGAATCTTGGCTCTACCACTCTTGGGCAAGTTACCAACCTGCTTTTGTTGCCGCATCTGTTTACCTACCTTACAGTGTTTGGAAGATTAAGTCAGTTCAACACTTCATTGGGAGTCCCTGACACAAACAAAAGAAAGCCAGAAGGCCCAAATAAAAAAAGCAAGCATATTCTACCTAAGGCTGATAACTTTAACTCTATGAGCTGAGCTAACTTAGGTACCCTGGTTCCTCATTCTCTTCCAAAGGGAGATTTTGTTGACCAACCCCATTTCGGCAACTAAGTTTCTATCCGTCACTGATATTCTTGTTGGAAAGGCTGCCCAGGGTTTCCTCCTGTGGGAGGTGAATGGAGAGGAGGGAGGAAAGGGTTAAGGCCTGTAGAAAGGGGGGAGGAAGCAGGACTTGGTCCTCAGGCAAGCACTGAAATGGGATTTAAATAGCCCAATATTCACCTGACCCTATTTTTTCAAAAGCCTCCTTTGTCCGAAACTGTCACCGAGAAACCAGATGATGCCCACTTCGTTCTTTTGTGTCAGTCTTCAGAGCAGGTTTTGGTAACTGAACATGAAGCTAAGCTAAAAACAGTAGAAGAGGAAGAACTTCCGAATATGCCCATTCTTCTGTGGCCCTCTCTCTGGCTCAGAAAAATTTAGGGACCAGAGTCTATTACCTAAGATTCAATGTTAGAAGAAAGAGCTTTCTCCTTCTCATAATGTTAAACACCAGGGGAGGAACTGCCAACACTGGTTCCACAGAAAAGTAGGTGAAAGGAGAGCTCTCTCCTTAGTGCCTACATCTAGATTCCCCTACCTATTACAAGGTCTGGAAAAATCATTAAGAACCTTGAATCAGACCCCAGGATTTGATTCAACAGAGTATTCCAGAAACTTTCTCTCCAGTCTCTCTCCATCCTAAAAATGTAATAAAAATGATAAAGTCTGGTTTTATTGAAATTCTGCCATTTCTGAATTTAACATGCTTCAATACAACCAATACCTTCCCTCGGTCTATTTCCAAATCAATACTATTAAGGAGGCAGTTGGGGGGGCGAGCACAGATCACTCATGCTTCCAATGTCACAAGGGAAGAAGATATATTATCCAAGAGAAGCCACCATGTGGCATGTTATCATAAGGAACTACAACAGTAAGAAACAGTTAAACGTGAGGTAACAATGAAGACTTAAGATTTTACCCATGGTTTAATCCAAAGAGAAATGATAACTCCCTTCTTCATCTCTCTTGTGACACAGGAGAAAAAGTGCCGAAATCGAATGCAGGTAGAGAGAACTGTTCGAGCCAGGGTGAAAGAGCGGCAGGCTGGCATCCTGAGTCAGCTCAGCTCTGTTCCAGTCCTGTCGGCAACTGCTCTGGTGTCCAGAGCCTCAGCCAAATGTTTAATGTGTCCTTGACTAGGCCCAAAGAAATGGATTTAAAAAAACCCCAAAACTTGGGCGCCTGGGTGGCTCAGTGGGTTAAGCCGCTGCCTTCGGCTCAGGTCATGATCTCAGGGTCCTGGGATCGGGTCCCGCATCGGGCTCTCTGCTCAGCAGGGAGCCTGCTTCCCTCTCTCTCTCTCTGCCTGCCTCTCTACTTGTGATCTCTCTCTGTCAAATAAATAAATAAAAAATCTAAAAAAAAAAAAAAAATAAAAAAAAAAATAAAAAATAAAAAAACCCAAAAACCAAACTTATAAGCTACAACTATTTTCTGTTTTCTGCCTCAGTCCTTCTGGCATTTATTTCCCATTTCATCTCACTGCATTCGCTGGGGAGCATGGGTGGCTCAGTTGGTTGGGCGTCTCTGCCTTTGGCTCAGGTCATGAATCCAGAGTCCTGGGATGGAGCCCCTCATCGGGATCCCTGCTCAGCAGGGAGTCTGTTTCTCGCTCTCTCCCCTGCTCGCACTCTATTTCTTGCAATCTCTCTCAAATAAATAAAATCTTAAAAAAAAAAAAAAAGTTCTAAAAAAAAAGAAAAATAAGATGGCCACTATTTTTCTAGATTCTATTTTCTGGCTTCTAGTCCCACAACCCTGATCCTTTTGCCATACTTCTGAATACATTTATGGTGACCATCTCGAGCCTCATAATCCTAGTGGTGTGCTGAGAAATACAGCCCTTCTCACCTCATGTTCATGGATAATGCAGAATAACCAAGCTCTAACTAACGACATGAGCAAGAAGACACCCCATCCTGGCTTCTAACTCTAGAGTCAGTGCTTCCTTTACTCAACATCTTCTGACCTTGAGATTCTCATGCCGGTGTTAAGAATCCGAGAATAAACATCAACACAGAGAAATGGGAAATGATGGTAGGATTTCTTCTAGTCATAATTAGTAGTGTTTGGAGAGCAAGAATGATGTTTCAGAATGAAAAACCTCAGCTTTCTTCAAGGTGACCAACGAAAAATGTTAGGGAATTAATTACCATCACCATTTGAAAAACAGGCTTGGACTTGCTGAAATGAAACTGAACCAGTTTGCCCTCCCTGTTAGAATGGCAAACAAAGCAGCACGTTGAGACAGGAATTACAGGACCTTACATCCAAAAGGGAGACTGAGTCATGCATGGAACAGAAGGTTCAAGAGCAAAACTCGTACTAGAGAAAGAGAATTACTACAAGGAGGTGAGCAATCTCAAAGCTTTTCTCTAGTACCTCGACATTACCTCTTCTGTTCATTTCCCAGCACCGTGTCATCACAGCCTACTATAGGAGGAGCTGCAAAACTTGTTCCGCAGTGGGAGATCAAGGAGGCCAGGCTGCCGGTGCACCTTATTTCCCAATATCACAGGGCAAAGATCACAGGTATTTTTGTTTGTAGCCTTGCGTTATTTAGGTTCCTTTCTGTGCCACTTAATTTTCCTTAAATGGGGGAATATCCATGACTTTTCAGACTTATTCTACAGTTCTACCTATCATAGACTAGTTCAGATAAGGGAATACAGGTTTGGTGGATACTTATTCTAGAATGTGTGGGTGGTTGCCTTAGAGCTGGCAGGAGACATGCTCCAGCTAGCTTTGCAAATGCATTAACAACATTCCATCAGGTTCTTTTCCAAGGAGAAAGTTAACATTCACTGATCACCTACTACATACCAAATCTTTAGATTTCCACTTGATATCTCATAATAACCCCTTATGAGTAAGAGAGGTAGTACTAACCCTATTTTACAGATGAACAGGCCAAGGTTCAGCAAGTAGCAAGATTCATGCCAGTATCCCTGACGCTAAACCTAGTTCTTTGAGGCTTCTCTCCAGGCTTCCATTTGCTTTAAGGAAATTACAACCAATATGATCCTGCCCAATACTAGATGGAAAAGAACAAAACAGAAGCAGAAAGAAGCTACTATACTCTTTTCCCTGAGACTGCTTAGAGGTGGAATACTACTACTGGGAAGATTCACCGTAAAAAAAAGTAAAATAATTTTGTAAAGTCATCCCAGTCAATATACAGCTACCTAGAGAAGGGGAAATTCCCTTCTAGCAAAATATATCATGAAAGTAGTCACATGCCATTTTTTTGGTCATGCATGTCACTTGATCTATGGCCAAAAATCAGTTACTTCTGGGACATGAAGTTAAGCCACTTTTAGTAAGCTATAAAATGACAGCACTCATAGGTTTGGAATTTTAACAAATTCTTTAGCAAAATTATTGAAGAGACTCTGGGAGATGAGAAAATAAGCCATTTTGGAAAGTAAGATTAAGAAATTAAGTCTCAGAAAAGATGATCAGTTATTGAACCACCACCTACAATTTATCCCCCCCTTTTGCCCTTTTATTTTTTTAAAGATTTTATTTATTTGAGAGAGAGGGCATGTGCGAGAGAGAAAAAGAGAAAGAGCACACACGTGCACAACCAGGGGGAGGGGCTGAGGACAAGGGACAAGCAGTCTCCCCACTGAGCATGAAGCTGAGGAGACTGAGAGATCATGACCTGAGCTGAAGTCAGATGCTTAATGGACTGAGCCACTCAGGCGTCTCTCTCCTCTTTTTAAAAACTAGGTCTGGTTTTAATTATAAATGTATACCACATGCTTAGAAAAAAATGAAAATATTATAGAAAGTTATGAAATAAAAACTGAAAGTCCCATCCTGGTCTCAGTTGTCTTCAGAAATTTACTATGCATATATATAACATATATAATAAAACAGCTTTTATTTATTTATTTATTTTTATAACAAGTGCTCTCCTTTTTTTTTTTTTTTTTAAAAGATTGTACTTATTTATTTGACAGACAGAGATCACAAGTAGGCAGAGAGAGAGGAGGAAGCAGGCTCCCTGCCGAGCAGAGAGCCCGATGTGGTGCTCGATCCCAGGACCCTGGGATCATGACCTGAGCCGAAGGCAGAGGCTTTAACCCACTGAGCCACCCAGGCGCCCCATAAAACAGCTTTTAAAAGTGCAAGCTGGTTCATTTACAACAGCATCAAAAAGAACGTAACATTTAAACTACAAAATGATGCTGAAAGAAATTAAAGACACCAAAAAAACACAAAGACCTCTCCTGTTCATGGACTGGAAGACTTAATTTTGTTAGGACATCAATACTACTCAAAGTGATCTATAGATTCAATGTAATTGCTTTCAAAAATCCTGACATTTTTTTGTGAAAATAGGAAAATATATCCTAAAATTCATATGGAATTTCAAAAGACCCCAAATACTCCAAATAACCTTAGACAAGGAACAAGCTGGGGGTCTCACATTTCCCAATTTCAAAATTATTACAAAGCCATAGTAATCAAAACAGTATGTACCATGGTACTGACATAAAGACAGACATGGAGATCAATGGAATAGAACAAAGGGCCCCAAAATAAATCCCTCACATATATGGTAAAATGATTTTTTTTAAAAAAGATTTTATTTATTTGACACAGAGAGAGAGAGGTCACAAGTAAGCAGAGAGGCAGGCAGAGCAAGAGGGGGAAGCAGGCTCCCCGCTGAGCAGAGAGCCCGATGCAGGCCTCGATCACAGGACCCCGAGATCATGATCTGAGCCGAAGGCAGAGGCCTAACCCACTGAGCCACCCAGGGGCCCAGTAAAATGATTTTTAATAAGGGTGCCAAGACCATTCAGTGGGGAAAAGAACACTACTGGGAATTCTTTTCAATCCAAAGGAACTGAAAACAAGGTCCTTTTTTTTTTAAAGGTGGGGAGGGGCAGAGAGGAGAGAATCTTAAGGAGGCTCCATGCCCAGCAGAGCCAGCCCAATGCCAGGCTTGATCTCACAACCCCGAGATCATGACCTGAGTAGAAATCAAACATTGGGACACCTGACTGAGCCACATAGGCACCTTAAATGCAGGGTCCTGAAGAGATATTTGTATACCCATGTTCACAGCAGCATTACTTACAACAGTCAAGAGGTAGAAGCAATCCAAATGTCCACCAATAGATGAATGAATAAATAAAGTATGGTACATAAAGTGGAATGTTATTCAGCCTTAAAAAGGAAAAGAAATTCTGACACACGCTACAGCACAGATGAACCTTAAGAACATTACAGAGAGTCACAAAAGGATAAACACTGTATGATTTCACTCATGAACAGAAAGTAGAGTATGACTGCTGGGGAATGGGAGAAGGGGGAGTTGCTGTCGTATGGGTATAGTTTTAGTTTTATAAGATGAAAAAAATTCTGGAAATTGCACAACAGTGTGAATATACTTAACACTACTGAAGAGTATACTTGAGAATAGTTAAAATGATAAATTCTATGTGTATTTTATCACAGTAATAAAGTTAAAAAAATTATCAGGACAAGTTGGGTTATATGATACTGTTATTTTTTCCATTTATAATATACCTTACATATATTTCTGTATCATGACACTTATATTCTTGCTCCTTCTCTTCCGGTGCCTACTCATTTAGTTATACTCTATTAATTATTTAACTGTTTTCTATTAATGAGCAATTAGAGTATTTCCAGTGTTTTTCACTATTACCAAACCTTACTCAACATTCATTCTTGGACCTGTAAGTCATTCCACTACTATATGAATATAAGCCAATGCCTAAAATTTAGGCAAAATTCTAGAGATTCTAGATATATATAAAGGTATATGAGGGCAAGGTAGCACACAGTTACAAAACACACTTTAACTTGCTACCATTAACACTTATTAGCCATAAAAATCTCATAACCTTTGAGTCAGTGATTGCATTTTAAGGAAAATAGTCAAAAGAAGGAAAAGGCTAGAGTTTTAATATTACCCATAATACTAAAAAAATAACTGAAATGTCTACTAATAGAGGCACTGTATGGAAATTAAGCAACACCTTTTTGGCTATAAAGCAGTAATTAGGAAGACTATGTAGCTACACTTAAAATGGTAACTATGTTCACAATAAAAAATATACTAATGTATACTTAACATTTTAACTAAGCTGTAAACAAGCAGCTCATGGACTCAATGCATCTCAGAGAGATATTTTGTTTGGCCTGCAAGAAATTAAACTTCACTATCTTTAGGCACGGTGAAAATTTTCCAATTCACTGCAGTTTACATCATCTATGTTTTACAACTAATGCTTCAACTATTCACATCTGCGTTCCTGACCCCTGACTTCAGAAAGATAAAGACAGATCCCGCGAAGGGTAGCGGGCTGATGAATGCATTTTTCTTTTGGAAGAAATAACGCTTCCACTTACCCATTAAGACCTTATACCAGTTAATAAATTTGCACAGTAAAACTGATGTACACCTAAACAATATGGTGGTATTTCCCCTCAGATTGGTTTCTAATGTCAATTTTTGCAATTCAATGCTAAACAGACAAACTGTGAATTAATGAAGGCACACAAGAAACATACTCCTGGGTAAATGTGGTATAAGAAACGAAGATATATTTTTTCTGCTCACTCATTTCTGTTTATATTAAAAAAAAGCAACAAAACCAGAAAAGTCCCCCATCACTCACCTAGTGACTTGTTTGTGGAAATCGGTAAGTTGTTTGTGTGTCACTGTGACTGCTCCCACGGTTGTCTCCTTTGGCAAACCTTTCAAGGAGTTCTCTAACCATCGACAGAAAGTCTGTGCAGAGAGACAGTAAGAGTTTTGAGAGGAGGCAGGACTTACTCAACTGGACCCTACAAGTAATAACAAAACCTGCAGGCTTTTCTTAGCACCATCAATTCTTCCAGACTTGGAAGTGAGTAAAGGAATTAACAAAAGCACTTCTATCTTTAGGCCTTCCAACCCTCTGGGGTTTGGAACAGTCTACAAAGGTAAACCTAGACTTCCCATCAAAGGTGTGGCGGGCATCATTTCAGCAAGCCCTTCTCTACCTTAGAAGTGAAGTCTCTTCTGGATGAGACTATTGCTCTGTTTCTGTCATTAAACTTCTGTAATACTTCAAAAATTAAACAGCTGCCAGAAAACTCTAGAGTGTACAGATCACAGGCAACCTACAGCAAAGGTTCAGTACCACAGAGTAAGAACAAAAATTATAGTTAAGTAAACTTGTCAAAGAACATATATATAGTATGAATCAAGAGTCAAAGGATTTTAAGGTCAACTCTCAGTAGAATATTCATATCCAGACAGCTCCTTTGTGATGCCTGCCTGTTCTCTGGGTCAGAAAATTTTGTTGCTCACTCTGGTTAGCTATTTAATAAAATACTATTGGGGCGCCTGGGTGGCTCAGTGGGTTCAGCTGCTGCCTTCGGCTGGGGTCATGATCTCACGGTCCTGGGATCAAGCCCCACATTGGGCTCTCTGCTCACTGTTTCTCTCTCTTATGCTCCCTCTGTGCTCTCCCACTCTCTCTCAAAAAAATAAATTTTAAAAATCTTAAAAATAAATAAATAAAAGAATACTATTGGGGCGCCTGGATGGCTCAGTGGGTTGAGCATCCCAGTCTTGGTTTCAGTTCAGTTCATGATCTGATGGGTTGAGGGATCCAATGCTCAACAGGGTGTCTGCTTGGGATTCTCTTTTTCTCCCTGTGCCCCTCCCCCGACTTGCATACTCTCTATCTCAAATAAATCCTTTTTAAAAATGTTGTAAAAGAATATTATTTATATCTAAGCATAGTCTCTTTATGCCTTTTAAATGCACAAAAACTGTCTACCCACCCTTCCCCCTTCCTCTTCAAACTAAAAATCAAATCTAGAGACTTCCTCTGGGTTACTTTCAGTTGAACCCTTCTTCTTTGAGCTAGCTCTAATTTTCCATGCCTTTCTTAAGTAGGGTGTACACTTTGGTTGTAGTTTTCAGCAATAAAATAACCTTTACAACTAAATTGTTTTACATTATATATCCCATTATGTTAATTTATGGTAACAAACCAGAGCAAAAGTAAATATTACATTATAAATGCTTAGGAAGTACTGCATAATTCTCCAAATGTTGCCCCCCAAGGAAGACAACACTCTACTAAGACAAACACGGAGGGGCAAGAGATTCAGGAAGAACCCTTACTTGATACAAGTTTTGGCATCCAAAATAGCCTGTGAGTTAACTACAATGTAGTCCCAAACAAGAACATTAAGAAATGAAACTAAAAAGCAAAATTAATCAGTTAGCACACAAAGGAATCTCAGAAATCTGGTTGAAAACATGAATAAATTTGCCACAGATGGGTATCCAACAAAGAAGTAAGGGTTTATTTATTTATTTTTTTAAAAGATTTTATTTATTTGACAGACAGAGATCACAAGTAGGCAGAGAGGCAGGCAGAGAGAGGAGGAAGCAGGCTCCCCGCTGAGCAGAGAGTCTGATGCAGGGCTTGATCCCAGGTCCCTGGGATCATGACCCATGAACCAAAGGCAGAGGCTTTAACCCACTGAGCCACCCAGGCGCCCCAGAAGTAAGGGTTTAAATAGTATATTTGAGTCATGTGACAAAGCTGATATGCCATCTTCTATTGAAAAAATCCCTGTGTTCACTTTTGAAAATGGCATGATTAAGAAAGTGCTCAAGAATGCAAATTTTCTTTCAGCCTTCTATCCCTAGAATTTCAATCAGTTTACAGGGTATGGACAACCCATATTTATGTAAAAGTTCCTCTACAAAAATTCAGTTGTAAGCTGATGTTCATAGAAAACAATCACTTTAAAACTGCTTGGCACCCATTCTGTGGATATCTATCTATATAGTAAACACTTAAAAGCCCATGGCTACCTGGTTTCTGTTCCTGCCTCAACTTGCTGTTCTAATTTTCTTCCTCTGTTAGCACTTAATCTTATGTTTACAAATTAAGAATATTTTTATTTTTTTAAAGTTTTTTTCTTTTAATCCACTTATCTGAGAAAGACAGAGAGGGAGAGAACAAGCAGGGAGGAAGGTCAGAGGGAGAAAGAGAAGCAGACACCCCCTGCTGAGCAGGAAGCTCCACATGGGGCTCGATCTCAGTACCCAGAGGATCATGACCTGAGCCAAAGGTAGCTGCTTAACCGACTAAGTCCCCCAGGTGCACCAAGAATGTTTTATAAAGTTAAATTTACATAATAAGTTTTCTGCCACCTGGGAACCAAGTATGCTTGTAAAAAAGTAACAGTATAGAAATTTTATTTCTCAGGTCAAGGACTTTTTCTTTTTCTTTTTTTTTTTTTAAGATTATTTATTTATTTATTTGACAGACAGAGATCACAAGTAGGCAAAGAGGCGGGCAAATAGAGAGATGGGGAAGCAGGCTCCCCGCCGAGCAGAGAGCCCGACGTGGGGCTTGATCCTAGGACCCTGGGATCATGACCTGAGCAGAAGGCAGAGGCCTTAACCCAGCAGTGCCACCCAGGAACGCCAGGTCAAGGACTTTTGTAATCAAACTTGTTGGCGCTCAGGGGTTCACTGAGTACTTTCTTTAAAAAACACAAAAATACAGCCATATTAGATTGAAACAAGAACATGCTGAACAACTAGGGAACTGCAGGTACTATTCATTCCTGAAGCATTGAGCTTATGTGGAAGAACTGCAGAGCTACCTGACGAAACCAAAGTCACAAAGGAGCCTCACAAGTTTGATACAGAAGAAATAGGGGTGCCTGGTGGCACAGTCAGTTAAACGTCCAACTCTTGGTTGGGCTCAGGTCGTGAGACTGAGCCATGTCGGGCTCTGCACTCGGCTTGGAGTCTGAGATTCTCCCTCTTCCTCTGCCCTTCCTATTCGTGCCCCCTCTCTCTCAAATAAATAAATCTTAAAAACAACAACAACAACAACAACAATTAAAAGTTCATGCGGCTGTTCTGGAAGATAAACCTAAAGAAAATGTAGAAATTTATCAAGCATCTGCCCTGCACGTGACCACCTTTCATTTCAGCCAAAGACCAAGTAAAAGCATATGCTCACTAAAACAATATAAACTAATCACTGAATTTTGGAGATAACACACAAATCCAAGGAAGAACTTTTGGCTCAGTACATCAGAGTCTAACACTAGAAGTGTACTCTGCTTTGTGAAACTACTGAAGTTGAGGCTAACAACTGTCATCAATGATACAAAGCAAGAGACAACATTAAGATATATGTGGACTTAAATTTACAATAAACTTGTGCATCTGGATTTTTCCGTGGTTCTGGAAGATAGCTTACTTTAACTAGAACCAACTGTGCACTTTTCTAAACTGCTTTTGTATTAATATTAAAAACTATAAATCCTATTTAAAAATAATGTATAAGCTATATATACTTTACCACTATGCTCAAAACTTCCACACAGTACACATAACCTCATTTATAATCATGGCCCAGTACTGAAATTACTTGGACATTACTGGATAGCCTAAAAAAACCTTCCATGCTCAGGTGATAAATGACCTGGATCAAGAACTGAAACAAGATACAAATTAATCCAAAGGAGAAATCCAAGTGTATATTGTGAGCTGATTTTCTGCTTCTTTATCCCCAAATGCTCTGGTGAGACTTATTACCAAGGAAAACCATACAATGTTATCTAAGGAGCTTGGAGTGAATTCCCTTCTTGAATAACCTGTACCACTATGTAACTGATATAGGGGCATCTCTTACAAATGAACAACAAATTACTCACTGGCCAGCCACACAGCTGAATTCCATGCTTAGTATTCGGTAATATAAACCCTATGACAGTGACACCAACATGCTTTTAGAAACCTAATAATGCGGGGCTCCTGGGTGGCTCAGTGGGTTAAGCCTCTGCCTTGGGCTCAGGTCATGATCTCAGGGTCCTGGGATCGAGCCCTGCTTCGGGCTCTCTGCTCAGCAGGGAGTCTGCTTCTTCCTCTCTCTCTCTGCCTGCCTCTCTGCCTACTTGTGATCTGTCAAGTAAATAAATAAAATCTTAAAAAAAAAAAAACTAATAATGCATTACTGGCCTTCTATAGGTCCCTTCATCTAATAATTAAACTTAGCAATATGCTTAGATTAGGTACCATGGAGATACAACAGAGCTGGTTTCAAAGTTATAGTCTGCCTCCAGGAACCAAAGTTTAAGGACTGTGAGAATGGGTTCTTCATGAAAACAATCTTACCGGTCTGTCAACCTGCATGATCTCCCAGAGGACTTCAGCCACATCTGGTAGGGTATAGGGAGGGAGACAAAAGCAGCATGTGTGGAGCAACTGGCTTACAAGTTGCTGTCCAAGCTGGTTCATCACCTGTCCAATAAGTTCTTTCCGTAATTCAAAGTCTTCTTCATGCTGTAAGGAAACAAGAGCAAAAGATGAATTCTAGGGGCGCCTGGGTGGCTCAATGGGTTAAAGCCTCTGCCTTCAGCTTGGGTCATGATCTCGGGGTCCTGGGATCGAGCCCCACATTGGGCTCTCTGCTCAGCAGGGAGTCTGCTTCCCTCTCTCTCTCTGCCTACTTGTGATCTCTCTCTCTGGGTCAAATAAATAAAATCTTAAAAAAAAAAAAAAAAAAGATGAATTCTAATTTCAACTCTCCACTCTAATAATTCCTCCTTCCTGGAAAAAGAAGTATATATAATACATAACAGCAAGATTTACAGACTCCACTAAAATGTTCTGTCCTTAGGAAGAAAATATTAAGAGTTTAGTATCAAGGAAATGGGCATGGATTTCAGCTGAGATTAACCTTAACCTTTAGAATAGAGAGCAGAAGAGAAACAATGACTAAAGGTTACAGGTAGCAGTTTTAATTATTTTTCATAGAAAAATGTGTTCCTATTTCCTTTTTTTCAACCAAGTGAATAAACAAGAACTTCTATCAGATACTTAATCTTTTCTATCAAAAAAAAAACACAACAAAACACACAAAAAAAACCTCTTATTTTCTTCTTGGCACAGAATTACACATTGGCACTTCTTGAGTATATACTAGAATATACATATATTTCTAATATCTTGGAAAAAAATAACTTTTTATAAACTGCTTTTCACATCTAGTTTTCTTCTTTCTCCTTTATGACCAAACTTCTTAAATAATTAGCCCATTAACACAGTTGCTTTTTTCTTCATCATTCTCTATTAACCTTAAATAAACTCTATTCCACATTTAGCCAAATCTACCTTTGAAAATTTTGTGGGGCTCCTGGGTGGTTCAGTGGGTTAAGCCTCTGCCTTCCGCTCAGGTCATGATCTCAGGGTCCTGGATGGAGCCCTGCATCGGGCTCTCTGATTAGCAGGGAGCCTGCTTACCCCCTCCCACTGCCTGCCTCTCTGCCTACTTGTGATCTCTGTCAAATAAATAAATAAAATCTTAAAAAAAAAAAAAGAAAGGAAGAAAGAAAGAAAACTTTGTGAGCCATTTTACTACTCCAGCCAACTAGGTCTCTTAATTGTCTAACGTACTTAGTACTATCCTTTCTCTGAGTATGATTTATGCCCCAGTTAAGACTGTCCTCCCCTCTCTAATCCATCCAAATTCTACCTATATCCCATGGGCCCAGTGAAGTCCATCTTCTTCCAGAAATTAATCCCAACCCACTTCTGACCAAGGAGCTTTCTCTGATCTCATAGCAATCATGACTTTTATCACTCAGCTGGCAATCAAATACTGCCTTCTTATCGTTACTTAAATCTTTTTATCTCTGTTTATCTGTTTATCTCTTCTACTAAATCCTGGATGATAGGGGAGCAGAAATACTTTTAGACTGTTTCATATAGCTTTTAGCACTTAGTAGAGGCTGTCTGAAATCTAATAGTTAATGTTTTGGTTAGTGAATGGTATGTACCTACCAATACAGATCAATTAAGGAGAATCTGGTTTTCCCCTAAGAAGTGAGGAAGAGATATAAAAAGGTGATAAGGTACAAAGCAGAAAGGTACGGTGTTTATACTTACATCATTGGCTACCCCTGTATGGATAAGGTCTCGCAGGAACCTCATGACACTGCAATTGGCATCCCGGTGGTCCAGGGTAGTAGAGGCAATGGCCCACTGCAAGATAGGGATGACCACTTGGCTCCTCAGCAAGGTGACAGGGCTACGCTGAATAAACCTGGTGTTTTGGAAAGACAGGCTAGGTATAAATGAAAGGATTAGGCTCCAAAGCAGCCAGAGTAACAGGCAAAACAAAGGATGGAGACAAAAAGATCAGTGGTTGCTAGAGGTTAGAAGGTGAGGGACGGCTGAACAGGTGGAATACATTGATTTTTAGGTTATTAAAACTATTCCGTATGATATTATAATGGTAGATACATGCATTATACATCTGTCCAAATCCACAGAAGGTACACCACCAAGAGTGAATCCTAATGTAAACTATGGACTTTGGATGATAATGACATGTTAATACAGGTTCATCAATTCCAACAAACAGAATACTCTGGTGAGGGATGTAAATAGTGAGGGAGGCCGTGGGGTTGTAGGGGGTAGAGCAGGGGTATATAGGAACTCTCTAAACTTTCCACTCAATATCCTACAAGGTTACCAACGCTTTAACATACATGGAGACTCTCCACAAAAAAGACACATTTTCCAAATTTACTTCATAATGCTTATCTAGCAAAGAGCATCTCAGGGATGTTTTTCAAGTAACACACGCTGGGTAAACAGGAACTGGAGTCCACCCAAGGTTCTCTCGTATCAACAACAATAACAACAACAACAACAACAAAGGTGTTTCTTTTTTTTCTTTTTTTTTTTTTGGTAAAAGGAAATTTAAGTAAAAACTGGGGTGGAAAGCTAGGGGTAGAACAGGAAGTGCAGAACAAGATAACTTCTAAGGCACCTTAAAATCCTAAGAATTTTTTACTCTGAGATGTGATTATTATCTAAAGGATGCCAAGTTTCCTAAATGAAAAAGCTGAAGTGAAACATGTCATCAGAGCAGCACAGAAACATAAAACTACAGGGGATTCTACAGATTTTCTAATCAAATGTTTTTACCAAGCCGGTTTTAACGGTCTTGCGCATGTTCCCTCCTTCGTGACAGAAACCCAGCCCAGCTGCTTTACCCTGCTCCCATCCAACTCCTCTTCCTCACTTACAGGGATATTCCGTTCACGATTTAACTATGGGCTATGAGAATCATTAACCTACCTATACTCCACTAACCTCATTTTATAGAGAAACAGTCAAGCGTTACAAGACAAGATGAAGCAGTGATGGGGAAAAGCAATAGAAGAAAGGGTTGCTCTTCAGAAGGACTGACCTGGTGGCCAGCCTGAACAGGTCATCCACAGTATCGGGGTGATTCTGAAGCCCATTTTGCTGTTCCAGCAGCTGAAAGGTAGGGATGCACAGTGCCTAAAACAGAACGGTGATTTTAAATAAGTACTATATACTAAATCCAACAGCATTCAGACTTGCTAAATATCACAACATATACAAAAGGTACAAAACAGGGGAAGTACAGATGGGAAAAGAAAAAAACTATGATGAGAATCAGATCAAGAAAAGGAAGAGAGAAATCTTTCTCAACTGATAACAGTTTTCATATACGAAGTCTGCAGTTCAGAAAGGGTTGAGGGTATAAATTTTAGTTGAGGAAACTGGACAGATGTTATCTCAAAGTTTCAGAAGTTTCTGCAAGGGCCTTGGTGGCTCAGTTAAGCGTCCAACTCTTGATTTTGGCTCACGTCATGATCTCAGGGTCATGAGAGTGAGCCCTTTGTCAGGCTCCATGCTAGGTGTGGCGCTGAATTCAGATTCTCTCTCTTCGTCTTCCCATGCTCACTACCCCCCTAACCCCACCTTGGTTCTCTATCTCTGTCTCTCTCTCTCTTTCTCACAAAAGTTGTAGAAGTTTCTGAAAGTAAAGACTGCTTGTGTACTAGATATGGTCAAGTCCACTAAAGGAGTAGATGAAGGATTTTTTTTTTGAGATTTTAAAATAATAGTATGTTGATTTTATTTTATTTCTGAGAGCGTGAGAAGGGGCAAAGGGAAGAGAATCTTAATCAGACTCCATGCCCAGTGTGGGGCCTGATGTGGGACTCGATCTCACAACCCTGAGACCCTGAGTCCAAATGAAGAGTCGGACACTTAACTGAGTGAGCCACTCAGGTGCCCCATGAAATGTCAGTTTTAAAGGGTAAGACATCTTGTGAAAAGGAGCATGATAAACTCCCTAATATATTTTCTTCCTTATGACTAGGAGGGGAAAAAAGCAGTATATCAAGAGCCTTTTCCAATGCCTGCTATTTACCCTAAGACCAACCCTGCTAATAAGTGAGCTAGTACACTGGTTATTCCAGGCAAGAAACTAAAAAAGAATTATCCTTGAGTTTAGAGATCCTTTGTTTTACATCCATTTGTTCCCTTCTCCACCTCTCAAAAAACCATCATCTCTAGAGAGCATAAATTTGGCAGTAATAGCTGTAATGATCTTTACAGTCATATGGTCGATCTCTCTTGCATACTCCCAGGCATGTCTGTCCAGGGAACAACTGGCAAGTTTCTACCTCCCTGTTATTAGTAAATCAACATGCCTGGAGGACAAACATAGAGAAGAGAATTCAAGACATAGTGAATAACAAACTGCTTAGGCCTTTAGTCCCTCCAAGAAGCTCCCCAGGGAAAACAAACCTGGAGCATGTCTAGGAGTCCCTGCCGACAGCCCTCTTCCATGCCATATTCATCCACAAGGATACTGCCAAGGTACAGGAAACAGGAATGCTGATGTACGTGGTACACATTCACCATCTGCCAAGGAGAAACCAGTTGTTCAATTCTTTACCCCCCCCAAAAGTTATCAACTTAGGAAACTGTCTAGAGGAAGAAATTCAGACAGACTGATTTCTTCTCTTTAAGACAATATAGTAAAGCTTGTTGGCAACATTTTTTTGAAACACAGGGCTCAATTCTTCAGTAATTTTCAAGTACTCTCTTTAGATTCCTTTCAAGCCTTTGATCTTTTTACCTTCCCAAAATAATGCTGTAAGAGCTACATAATACTTCAAGCTGGAAGCCATGAGTTTGCTATCATCCAAGCTATTTGCAGATTCCTAGCATAAATCCCAATACCTAAAGGTTGTTCTTATTTGCATTCAAGATTAACTCTTAAAAAAAAAAAAAAAAGCACATAAAGCTACAGCAGGGCTAAAAATACCAAATACCCTTATCCTGAAAGAGGCCGTGAAAGCACTGTTTGAATTCTGAGAAGCTTCTAAACTCCTCTAGTTAAACGTTTTTAGTAAAAAAACAGTGTCTCTTATCAAGATACCCAGATCTACTCATGGAATAAAAATGTTAATACACATATTTGAATTAAATGATTTGTTTAGGATTTTTTCCCTATTCTCCTCCAAAATGTGTACATTCATCTACTTAAAAATGCCATCAAAACACACTTATGTTTTTTTAATGCAGGGCTTGAACTCATGACCCTGAGAGTAAGACCTGAACTGAAATCAAGAGTTGGATGCTTAACTGAGTGTACTGGTTTTATTATATAAATTCAACTTAATGAGTGTGGGTGGGGGCTGAAAGACAAAGTGACTGACTCTTATTACTAACACCTACCATGGAATGGGCATGTGATGAGAGCTATGAATCTATTTGGTGTTGTACACTCAAAACTATATGCTCTAATTAATGCATGATTTAAGTCAGGAGCTGGTAAACATTTTCTTAAAGGGCCAGATAGTAAAAATTTTAGGCTTTCCTGGTCATATGATTTAGCTATTCAACTTTGCCACCATAGCACAAATGACCAATACAAAATATATACATGAATAAGCATGGCAAACTTTTAGTAAAACTACATTTACAAAACCAGGTAATAGGCCCATTGGTTCTAATTTGCTGACTTCTGATTTGTGGATTTTAATAAATACTTATCATTTTTTCACATTTACTGAATTTAGAACACATTTCCTATACAAGGTACTCAATTGGGTTGGTCACTACTTAATTAGCAGGATTAAAAAAAAATCAAAGTCATGAGTGTATCCTCTAATAGCAAAGGGACATTAAATCAAATTATGTTTGACCTAGAATGTATTACACTGAAGGGGACACATAACCAAAGGTGTAAACATATGCAGTACAAACATATGGTGTCCTCAGGGTACAGAAAAGGTAAATTTTATTCAAATCTATAATATAAAGGATACAGGGCTGTGCATACGCCAACTGATACTGCATTAGCATGACTCTACTTGGGGGTGCGTGCTTCCCTAAGAATGAGGCACCCAGGACAGAGAGGCAGGGCAGGGTCACACCTCTGGGGGCAGTCATCACCAACTTTGCTCTCCATCCTCAGGAGCGGAATTGTAAATAAATGCTGGCCTCTGCCCGCTGCTGTCTGTCCTCACCCTGGCTGTTCTGGTCTCTCTGACCACTCTGCACAGAGTGAGCCCACGTTCTGCTTCACACACAGCTGCTGCTCTCCCCTGCTCGCCCCACTGGCCTGGCTACCCTGCCTCCCACAAGCCACCAAGGAACCAATGCCTCCAAGACTAGCCTCTGTTTGATCCTTCTCAGAGGCAGAGTTGCCAGGAAGGAGCTAAACCTGGCAAGAATAAAGGTGTCATAAAAAGATGCGCCTGATCCATAAAGAGATTCTGATCCAAACCCTATATACTATATAAATGGACACTGTTCCTAATGAAAGGGGTGACTTATTTTCATCATCGTTTTTAATTTTATTTTTTTTAAATATATTTTTAAAGATTTTTATTTAATTATTTGATATATATATAGAGAGAGCAGGAGCAGGGGTAGGAGCAGAGGGAGAAGCTGGCTCCCGGCTGAGCAGGGAGGCCAGTATGGGGCTCATCCCAGGACCCCAAGATCATGACCCAAGCTGAAGGCAGACGTGTAATAGACTGAAACACCCAGGTGCCCCTTTAATTTATTTCCTTATGGGTTTATGATTTTGAATTTTTCTTGTTTGAAAGACAGAATTTTGATTATATCAAGCTGAGTTCAGCCTGTAAAAAGGATGTTAAGATGAAGAGAAATATATTATACAAATTCCATTTTAAAAAAAGTGTGTGGGGTGCCTGGGTGGCTCAGTGGGTTAAAGCCTCTGCCTTCAGCTCAGGTCATGATACCAGGGTCCTGGGATGGAGCCCCGCATCAGGCTCTCTGCTCGGCAGGGGGCGTGCCTCCCTTCCTCTCTGCCTACTTGTGATCTCTGTCAAATGAATGAATGAATGAATGAATGAATAAATAAATAAAATCTTAAAAAAAAAAGGCGTGGAAAGGGGGTTAACGCTTGGGTGGCTTAGTCGGTTAAGCATATGCCTTCGGCTCAGGTCATGATTCCAGGGTCCTGGGATCGAGTCCCACATTGGGCTCCTCGATCAGCAGAGTCTGATCTGTCTGCCATTCCCCACTCTCTCTCTCACAATTCAAAAAAACAAAAACAAAAACAAAAATCTGTCTGGCTCAGTCAGTGGGCCATATAACTCTCAATCTCAGGTTCGTGAGCTTGAACCCCACACTGGGTGTAGAAGTTACTTTAAAAAAAAAGAAAAAAAAAAGAATGAGGTACCTAGGGTGCAGAATTTAAGAGGGCACTCACCGTCAGGGTCAGATCCTTGGAGGGTTTGCCTCCTTAGAATCTGTACCATGGATTCACTGTTCTGGTAGACAAAGGTCATTTCAGGCTTCTGGGTGTGGCCCAGCCTGGAGCTGTGCATTTCCCTCAGTGCATGGAAGCAAAATTTAAAAAGGCACTTATGCCAAGTCCTACAAATGCCAAGACTTACATTTTGCCTTGCCTCAATCTAGTTCTGGCTTTGCTGTAAGGTTAACATCAAATTGCTTAGTGATCCAAGTCACTAGTTATAGGCATCTCATACAGAATAGTTCTTGATGTGAGTATGTTCTTAGAGAACCTCATACATTGAGTCACACCATCATAATTATGTATCAATCTTGGTGATTATAAAAGAATCAAATCAAGCATTTCTTGTCAAATAACAGACTTACGTTACCAACTGTGACTGATACAGAAAAAAATTCCCTTGGGCCAAGCAACAGCAAAATTTGATATGACATGTTATAAAAGAAAATTATAAAAATGCTCAGCATTGGTATATGAGAGCTGGGCATTAAAGTCATTCTCTTAATTTTACAGTGAAATGTGTTACTATTTAGACGATCACAAAACAGATTATAGGCAGTTTCCTTCAGAGACAACATACCACAGGCACTATTTATCTCTTTCAAATATTTTGGAGTTTGTATTTAATAAATACAAAAGTGTTTCATTTCATCAGCAAAGTTTTGTTCTAAAGAATCCTATTTCAGGGATGCCTGGGTGGTTTAGTAAGTTAAATGTCTGCCTTCAGCTCAGGTCATGATCTGAGTCCTGGGATCCAGCCGTGAGTTGGGCGCCCTGCTCAGTGGGGAGTCTGCTTCTCCCTCTTCCTCTCCCCGCTGGTCAGGATCCCCCCATTCCTCTCTCTTCCAAATAAATAAAATCTTAAAAAAAAAAATAAATAAAGACTCTTACTTCAAATTCTGTACACTTCACATTTTCCCTCAAAGGAAGAACTTACCTGCGTAACTAGTGGCTGCAGCAGGGCTGCAGATCCTTTGCCTACACAGCGAACAGCAAAGCGGAGGCATCTGCAACAACGCTCCACAATCCGATTATCAGCCCGGTGTTTATTTAGAGTCTCAGATAAAACTGGCCATATCTGAATCAAAAGTCAAAGAGCACAAGAAAAAAAACAATGAACTAAGAGCTGAAAAAAATGCTCCCAAGTTGGTAACACCTGATTTGGTTTTCAAATAATTTGGAAAAAGCTTTCTTTAGAGAAAAACATGTAGCGTGAACCTGGTGTGCATGAATGCACGCGTGCGTGTGTACGTGAGTGTGTAGAGTTTCAATACGCTATCCAATTCTAAAACACAACCACTTCTTAGGAAAAGTACAGTGACAGGGCGCCTGGGTGGCTCATTGGGTTAAAGCCTCTGCCTTCGGCTCAGGTCATGATCTCAGGTCCTGGAATCGAGCCCCGTTATCAGGCTCTCTGCTTGGCAGAGAGCCTGCTTCCTCCTCTCTCTCTGCCTGCTTCTCTGCCTACTTGTGATCTGTCGGTCAAATAAATAAATAAAATCTTTAAAAAAAAAAAAAAAGTGCAGTAACTCTTTAGAACTGGAAGAAGAGCATGTCTAACTTCACTAAAAGATAAACTCTGGAATTCCTGATTTAGGATGAAAATAATTAGTATGATTTATAGAGGAATAGATATTTAAAGACAGTTCTGAGCTGGAATACTCTGAACAAAAGGGCATAGCTAATGAAATGGCATTATTTGATACTGTCGAACACTTAAGGTACTTGGTGTTTTCCCCCCTGAAGTCTGAAAAGCACTTCTCAAAACATGCCTTTTGATCCTCATATTACCCTCAGTGAAAAAAGGAGAAGCGTGTTTCCAATGGGAAAACAAAAGCCATGAGGGATAAACAGCTTTGTCAAAAAAAATTTTGCTTGCAATGTCCACAACAGCCAAACTATGGAAAGAACATAGTTGTCCATCAATAGATAAATGGATAAAGACGTGGTGTGTATGGGGCGCCTGAGTGGCTCAGTGGGTTAAAGCCTCTGCCTTTGGCTCAGGTCATGATCCCAGAGTCCTGGGATCGAGCCCCACATCGGACTCTCTGCTCAGCAGGGAGCCTGCTTCCTCCTCTCTCTCTCTCTCTCTCTGCCTGCCTCTCTGCCTACTTGTGATCTCTGTCAAATAAATAAATAAAATCTTAAAAAAAAAAAAAAAGATGTGGTGTGTATATATACAATGGAATACTATGCAGCCATCAAAAGAAATGAAATCTTGCCATTTCCAATGACGTGGATAGAACTAGAGGGTATTATGCGGAGCGACATAAGTCAATCAGAGAAAGACAATTATCGTATGATCTCCCTGATATGAGGAATTTGAGAGGCAAAGTGGGGAGTTTGAGGGGTAGGGAAGGAAAAACTGAAACAAGATGGGATCGGGAGGGAGACAAACCATAAAAGACTCTTAATCTCACAAAACAAAGTAAGGGTTGCCTGGAGAGGGTGGTTGGGTTATATGGACACTGGGGAAGGTATATGCTTGGTGAGTGCTGTGAAGTGTGTAAGCCTGACGATTCACAGACCTGTACCCCTGGGGCAAAGAATACATTACATGTTAATAAAAAAAAAAGATATACATAAAAAAAAATTTGCTAGTATTAATCAGGCCTCCTAGCAACTCCAGGATTCACATAGTTAATCACTCTCTACTTCTCTGGACTCTGAGTGCATTTCCCCACAGGGTGTTTTCTTATCAAATCTGAGGTAAAAAATATTTATTTGAATGGTTCTATTCTAGTCACTGAAATTTCAACTATATCAAGAAACTGAATCTTCCTATGAACCTAGAAGACAATACCTTCACACTTTAGTTACCCACAGCCTTGTAAGGAAAAAAGGAAGGGAAGCCTTGTTCCACAGGCGTCCATTAAGCACTTACTTCCTGTATGACTTTTTGGCACGGATGAGTTTGTCCATTTTCCACAATGGGATTGGTGTGTCTGGGAAAGGCAACAACCAAAAATAGTAAAAGAGCAATTTAAATGAAGAGCCATAGCCCCGAATCCTGCTACCTTACATAGTAACATTGTCACCACATAAAGAGTACCAAAATAATAAAGTTATTTACAACTTAACACTTTTCCTTCTAGTCCAGTCAAACAAACACAAGCACATAATTTAAAACATCCCCCTCAGGGGCGCCTGGGTGGCTCAGTGGGTTAAGCCTCTGCTTTGGGCTCAGGTCATGATCTCAGGGTTCTAGGATGCAGTGGCTCAGCAGGGGGCCTGCTTCCTCCATCCTCCTCTGCCTGCCTCTCTGCCTACTTATGATCTCTTTGTCAAATAAATAAATAAAATCTTTAAAACAAAAAAAATCCCCCTCACCCTTTTTTTGCCACCTTTAAGCCACTTCTACCAGAGCATGAGAACTCAATCTAACTCTGGCTTACATAGGCTGTGGAGCACTCTAATTATTTTTTTCATTCCCCTCTTTTTAAAAACCAGAATATGTAAACTCTTCCAAATTAATAAAAATATTAATTAAAAACCAGGTTATCTAAATCCACTATAATAAACTAAGTACTGCTCTACTCTCAACATTAAAAAGGCAAAAGTTTCAGGAATTCTACTCTACCCAAGATGTTTCTCATGGTTCTAGTCTGAATCCAATGATATATAATATGGGCCCACTCACAATGTATCAAATCCAATTAGTTGCCTTGTTCTAGAATCCACTAATTTGAAAGAAAGCAGGAAAAAAAAAATCCTGTATGATTACCAACCTTTTTAAAGGAAATAATTCTTTAATTTCAATAAGCTCAACAGCAATTTAATAAAAATCTCATTTTCTTTTATACAACTACTCTGATAATCCAGTTCCATCTATGGGTCTGACAAATTATAAATTATATAACTCAGTAAGGATTCACTCTTTCAACATTGTCACACAAATGCTTTTTTAATCATTAGGCTCTTCTTGATTTCAAAGAAGGATTAATTTCACTTGATCAATAAAAAGTCTTCATTATTTTTTTGCACCCTTATAAGACACAGCAATAGTTCTGAAAGTGTGAGCCTTGGAATAGCAAGCAGCAGCAATAGCAACACCTGGGAACTTACTAGGAATTCTTGGGTCCTACCCAAAATCCAAGTGAATCAAACACTGTGGGTCTAGGACCCAGCAATCTGTTTTGATAAGCCCTCTGGGTAGCTGTGGTGCATGTTAAATTTAGTCTGATAATCACCAATCTAGAGACCAAAAAACTTAATTACATTTTAGAGGATCTTCTGACAAAGGTTCTACCAAGAACATATTCTTAGAATTTGTCTTTGCTCCAAAATTTCAAGTAATGGGCTTATCAGTCTCCTAACAGAAGAGATTATAGGAGGTACCTGGAAGTTTCGTGAAAAACACTTGCTTTCTTTAATACATAATGGTCTTATTTGAGCTGTTAACCCAAGGCAGGCAAGCAGTCTCCCTTCTTACCTAAATATTACTGCAAGGCGATCTAAGAACACAGTGGGATCTGAGGATATACCATTGCTGGGCTCCTGAGACAACAGCTGATGAGACAGAGAGGTATCAACACTGTGTTGTTACACATACATCCCTATAGCAAACACTGCAGATATACACCCTTAAACATCCACCTCCCTCCCAATCTCTGCTTACTTCCTTATAAGAGATTCCCAATAGTTACTCAAATGGTGCAAACTTTTAAATTCATATTGTCAAATTACTTTCCTTCATCTTACTGCATCATGGCTAAAACTACATAATACAACACTTTTACTACATGATCACTGTGGAGTGGAAAACAGTATTATTTAATGTTTTCCCATTTACTTTCATAATGACCAAGACATTATATACATTATATATTACAGTACAGACAACAGGTAACATTATTATATAATCTGTATCTTTATTTCACTTTCTATTAGGACACTTTTTTCCTTTCTTTTTTTATTACACTTTAAAATGACTAAGGCTTTACAATGTATTTTAAGAGATACAGCAAGTTGCTTCTTATTCTTTCCTAAAATTTCTTAAATGCTCCTACCAGCATATGATTAGAGATAAACTTTAGAATCATTATGTTGAATTCTCCTATTACTGCACTATAAATGTAACTTGAGAAGAGCTGACATCTTTATAATATTCTTGAAGGAAATATGGTAGGTTATGGTTTTGATTCCTAACTTGAATGTTATTTTCCCCATTATATCTTCTAAACTGTATTACTGATAGTGAAAATCTACTGATTTTAGAATACTTATTCCTTGTATGCAGCTCCTTTGATAGACTGATTAATTTTAATAACTTTTTAGTTCATTCTCTTGGCTTTTGTAGGTAGATAAAGGATCACTTGTATATTCTGTCTTTTCCTTTCTAACATGTAAACATCATAAGTATGTACTAAACCCCTTTTCTAATTGGACTCACCTTTTTCAATGCCATAACCTGAACAGAACATAGTTCACTAAGGCATTCAGTAATCTTATCCAAAGGTAACCTGGCTAGGACAAGTGCTGTCCCTGTAAGACAAAGAAAAATACAAGTAAAATAAATGCTAAACTGAGGTAATTCATTGGTCTCCATCATTTGACTAACAGAAAAGGTTGGCTGGTTTCATTCTTTTAAAAAGCTCAACACTGCTTTTTTAGTTAAAGTATTTTGTTATTTAGGCTGGTTTCTCTTTATTTGGCTTAGACAACAAAGTGACCTTCACACTAACATTTATAACTGAAGTTAATATTAAATTCTCTCTCCTCAGCATCTATGGGTTTCAAGATGTTTAAATACAACTCCCTTTTAATTCTTCAAATACTTAAGAAAAAGAAATCTCCTTTACAAAGCCAACACCAAAGCTATTTTTATATAGCATAGCATAATCGTTCTCAAACTTCCCAGAGGTTTAAGAAGAGCCTTTACTTTTAATAAGTACCATAGGCAATTCTTACCATCAAAGAGGTTTGAGAAATTGACAATTATTATTATTTTTTTTTTTTTGTAAGAATGGGCTGAAATTGGGGCGCCTGGGTGGCTCAGTGGGTTAAGCCTCTGCCTTCGGCTCAGGTCATGATCCCAGGGTCCTGGGATGGAGCCCCGCATTGGGCTCTCTGCTCAGCAGGGGGCCTGAGTTCCCCGCCCCCGCCGCCTGCTGCTTCTCTGCCTACTTGTAATCTCTCTCTCTCTCTGTCAAATAAATAAATAAAACCTGTTTTTTTAAAAAGGTAGACCAAAAAAAAAAAAAAAAAAAAAAGAATGGGCTGAAATTAGAGATCGGATTCTAGTTATACCATAACAGAATCTATCAGCCAGGTAAGGTATTATCTCTGGGCCTCAGTTTCTTTATCTGTAAAATGAATGCTTTGAACAGAAGAAAAAGTTAAGTTTGCCTTTCATTTTTTAAATAGTTGCAAAAGCCTCCACCACCTCTTTGTTTTTATCCATGACTGGTTTTTCTCATCTTCCATATTTCATTCAACAGAATGGTAATCAATCCGTAAGTCTTCAAATATGAATTTAAAAACTAAATGATTTCTCCTGGTAGTCTATAAGCCATGGGTGAGTTAGACTTATTTAAAACTATAGGGGAGGGGGCACCTGGGTGGCTCAGTCATTAAGTGTCTGCCTTCAGCTCAGGTCATGATCCCAGGGTCCTGGGATCGAGCGCCGTGTTGGGCTCCCTGCTCAGCGGGAAGCCTGCTTCTCCCTCTCCCACTACCCCTGCTTGTGTTCCCTCTCTCGCTGTGTCTCTCTCTGTCAATTAATAAATAAAATATTAAAAAAAAAAAAACTATAGGGGAGAATCTAACTTAAATATGCTTTTTCTTTTTAATTTATTTCTACAGAAAAGAATGTTACTGAAACTCTTTTTTTTTTTTTTAAGTTGTATATATGGGGTGCCTGGGTAGCTCAGTCAGTTAAGAGGCTGATCCTTGATTTTGGCTCAGGTCATGCTCTCAGGGCTATGGGATGGAGCTCCAGGTCAGGCTCCCCACTCAGTTAGCAGTCTTTCCTGCTAGAGAATTCTTTCCCTCTCCCTGTTCACGTGCACTCTCGCTCTCTCAAAATACATTTTTTTTAAAGATTTTATTTATTTATTCGACACATATAGAGAGAGGTGTGAAAGAGAGAGCACAAGCAGGGGACAGAGGAAAGGGGTGAAGCAGGTTCCCTGCTGAATAGGGAGCCCACTGTGGGGCTCAATCCCAGGACCCTGGGATCATGACCCGAGCCAAAGGCAGATGCTTAACCAACTAAGCCACTCAGGCGCCCCATAGTTATATCCTAAAAAAATTTTTTTTAAATAAAAAGTTTTCTTTATTGAGAAGGTATCACTGATAAATGAGATGCCATCTAACTACAGGTTAGATGTCACTTCAGTATCAAGGTTAAATTTCACTAGAAAATTACAAGATAGCAGAAGTAACCACTAGCAGTAGCTCAATAGTAGGAATATTTGACTCTGAATCAATGTCTTATTATCTACGCCTATGAATGGAAACAATAAAAACCCATGCTACAGAAAGAAAATCTGTCTTGGAAAATGCAAATACACTAGCTGGAAAGGAACTTCATCATAGATATAGGAAAGAACAGTTAGTTCCCACACAAGGTCATCCAAATCTAGCCAAGACTAACTTGTTTGCTACTCACAGAGGCTTAAATGATGCCACAAAGGTTCTATTACCCAGTGTTTTATTTGATATATCCTCAATCCCCTCTCACTGCCAGCTGTAAAGATTTCACTACCTCACAGGGCACCTCAATCTACTTTCAGAGTTTAGTAAGAAAGTGTTTTCTTTCTAAAAGCCAGTACATGGAGCGCCTGGGTGGCTCAGTGGGTTAAGCCTCTGCCTTCGGCTCAGGTCATGATCTCAGGGTCCTGGGATCGAGTCCTGCATTGGGCTCTCTGCTTGGCAGGGAGCCTGCTTCCTTCTCTCTCTCTCTCTGCCTGCCTCTATGCCTACTTGTGATCTCACTCTGTCAAATAAATAAATAAAATCTTAAAAAAAAAAATCATTTAAAAAAATAAATAAATAAAAGCCAGTACATGTCAACAACTGACTACTACTCATAAATCTATTCCTTCTTTTATAGGATAATCTTTCAAATATTTAAAAATAGCCATCATGCTTAAAGTCTCTTCTTTTTCCTAGCCCTAATATCTCTAGTTCTTCTTTGAACTTCATCACCACTCTAGCTACTTGCCTCTGAATAGGCAATCACTGAGCGTAAAGCTGATTCATAATGGTTAAAGAATACTAAGACACCAAGTTTCTACGGACAGGACTGATCCACATAAACTACCTTTAAATTTCCACCTACTGCTTTGGTATGGCAATACTATTTGGGCTCCTTTTTTTTTTTTTTTTTAAAGATTTTATTTATTTATTTGACAGACAGAGTTCACAAGTAGGCAGAGAGGCAGGCAGAGAGAGATAGAGGGAAGCAGGCTCCCTGCTGAGCAGAGAGCCCGATGCGGGACTCGATCCCAGGAACCTGAGATCATGACCTGAGCCGAAGGCAGCGGCTTAACCCACTGAGCCACCCAGGCACCCTGGGCTCCTTTTTTTATTCTTCCCCCAACTCTAAAAGAACTGTATCTAGTTCAAATGTGTCATCACCACCCCAAAATTTAAGTCTGTGCTATACACACTGTAAGCAGGTTGAAGTAGTTATACAGCCTTAAAGTATTCTAAGAAAAGAGTACATGTATATATCAACACCCTCCCCTGAGTGGAACGGTCAACTTTCTCCATCACTAAGTATACTGCAACTGAAAAACTGGGATATGATTAGTATAAGATAACCCCCCAGAAGGGCTTAGAGATGTTCTTGGTTAATATCTGAAGTAAATACCTTTTAGCAAGCCCACAGCAGCTTCTGGAGACAACATGAAGGAATCAAGGGAACGGGCAATCTCCAGGAGTCCATTAAAGTGCTGAGCCATGTGGTCTCGGCAGACAGAGCAAATGTTATGAATGGCTTTGGCTGCAGCAGAAGCCAGAGGCTTTTCACACAGGCCCTTCATCAAATAGCCCAACACAGGGTCTAAGGAGAGATACCACACAGTAGAGATTACAGGTCTAAAACTCAAGGAAAACTTGTAGCTCCTTATAACAGAGGTTTATATTCCTGCCCCCACCCCGCCTTTAAGCAAAAGAACCATTTAAAAAAATGAAATGTGTTCAAACCCCAATATATAAAACATAAAAAAGGAGCTGATCTCACTGACATAGTGTCAGGGAGCCCTGGGTCCTATCTATTCACCTTCTATTTCTTTCCTCATGGCTAGGCCTTCACACAGCATAGTTTGAAAACCACGGGTGGATAAGGCCATCCATGTATTAAGAATAAGGTAATATAAGAAAGAATATAAAGCTCAGAGAGCTACCATTATTTATACTCAGAGATGAGTCACTATGTGAAAAAGAGCCTATGTTAACCAGGACGACAGTTATCTAAGTGGACACTTTTATACTTGCTTCTTTATAGTTAGAAAAGGCCTTAAAAACATGCAGATTGAGCTTTTAGTACTTCTGGAAAAACTATGCTTTACTTTTGTAACAAAAATAAGTGTTCCAAAGAAACTGATCATAAAGGTGAATTTCTATAAAGCACATTCTTATCTTTTACCTTACTTTATAAAAATCAGAATAATTTTCTATGGAAAAATCACATATGATTAAGGAACACTTTGAAAGTACATCAGAATAATCTCATACCAAACCAGTAAAGAAGGAATCAAAGAACAATGTCGTAAAGCACATTAAAACGTTATCTCCATTTCCCATCTAATGACCAATATAATGCCCCAATCAGCATGAACCCCTGGTCCTCTCCACAAAAGCAGCCTAAAAGTTTTAAGCTTAGGAATCAGAAGAACTAAGTATAGAGTATAGGGAACTATAATGCTGTAAGCTTCTGTGATTCTCAAATGGAATATCCATTGTTTTAACTATTCTAAAGTAAGTACAAACATGGAGCAATTTGTCTTACTGCTGATGCATGTATTTAAATGAGATACTGCATGGTGGTACTGAGTGATAAGGCTTAACAAACAAACCCACTTTAGTTTCTTGTAGAAGAATCATTCAGAAAAGAAAGTCAAATGTTGAGACAGATTACAGAAGTGAAGAATCTAAGCATTAGAAAACAGGTATTCTGAAAAAATTTTTCAATGGTATGTTGAACTTGAAAGTGTCTCAGCTATAATGTGAACATATCTATCATACGCTCTATACACAGAAATAAGAAAAAAGAAACATCACCTTTTAAGCAACAGTTTTAAAACAATAAAAAAGATCATATGTAGGGGCGCCTGGGTGGCTCAGTGGGTTAAAGCCTCTGCCTTCGGCTCAGGTCATGATCCCGGAGTCCTGGGATCGAGCCCCATATCGGGCTCTCTGCTCAGCAGGGAGCCTGCTTCCTCCTCTCTCTCTCTCTCTCTGTCTGCCTGCCTCTCTGCCTAATTGTGATCTCTGTCAAATAAATAAATAAAATCTTTAAAAAAAAAAAAGATCATATGTAAAATAAAATCAAGCTGAAAGTGGGTAATAGATGTATAATCCAGTAATTTCACTATTGGGTATTTACTCAAAAGAATACGAAAACACAAATTTAGAAAAATATACACACCCCTATGTTTAATGCAGCATTATTTACAATAGCCAAATTACAGAAGCAACCCAAGTGTCCACTGAAAGACACACGAATAAAGAAGAGGTATAAACACATGTTCACATACATGTGCGTGTGCGTGCACACACACACAGATATCACTCAGTCATAAAAAAGAATGAAATTTTGCCATCTGCAACAACACAGATGGATCTAGAGAGTATAATGCTAAGTGAAGTAAGTCAGAGAAAGAGAAATACCATATGATTTCCAAAACAAAGGGAAAAAAAACCAGATTCTTAACTATAGATAACAAACTGATGGTTATCAGAGGTGGGGTGGATGGAGGGGATGGGTGAAATAGGTGAAGGGGATTAAGAGTACACTTATCTTGATGAGCACCAAGTAATGCACAGAACTGTTTAATCACTATATTATACACCTGAAACTAATACAGCACTTATGTTAACTATACTGGAATTAAAAAAAAAAAAAAAAAGATGGTAACATAAGCATAGAAATACATCAAACAATATGATAGACACAAGTTGGGGGGGATTCTTAAAATTCTTAGAATGTATCAGTCCTAAGTATCAGGGAGGCTTAATATATACTACCTTAGATAAATTATTTACTCTCTTTGGATTTATCTGCAAAATGAGAGAGATAAAAGAAATGATATCTTCCCTTACTTTTGATTCTAAAGTTACTTTGTATAATCTTTAGTTATTTTTTTCAAGCCAATAAGGGCATCCAGAGCTGATATAATTCAACATTCTTTTCATTTTAATTTGTACTTATTTTGTCTCAAATGATAATTCTTGGTTTTAAAAAAGAGTATTTAACGCTGAAAAAAAACCTTTCCTTTGCTTTAGCCTATTAATAGCATCTAAGTTAGAACTACAGGGAGTCTAATTAGTTCAAGCATGTGCCAAGACTAAGAGAAAAATTCATCCCGAAGCAGACTACTAGAAGCAAACTGTTTCCCTATCTAGAGATCTAATCTTTAAAGATCCCTCTTCCAAGAGATGACCAGTTTACAAATGTGTCAACTAAGCAACAGCTCATAATACAGTATTTACTCTCACTGTCTAGAAACATTCTACCTACCAATAAAAATAAAGAACAAAAGAACAAGAGTGAAAGTAAGAAAGGAAGAACAAAATCAGAAAAATCACTCTCAGTAGCTGCAGAAGAGTGAGTTCACACATACCAAGGAACTGAGGATTTCGATCAACCACTTCGCTCATCTCTCCAACCAATTCAATGCTGGTGTATCGCACTGCTGTATGTACAGTCTCTGGAAGGCGGACGACTCCTTCTAGGACCTCCACCAGTGTTGGATTGTTCTCCCTAAGTACAAAAGGTAAGTACTCACAGTTACTGATTTCAGAGGTTAGATTCTGGCCTAATAACAGGCTGTAAAAAGACAAATCATTGCTAAAGGGCTTTTTTCTAAACACATAACCATTTGGATGAAAGTGCTTAACATTTGGTATGAAAGTTTTTTAAATCCTCAAAAAAAGGCAAAAAGATAGAAACAGTAGATACTGTTTCACGAGAAGCATGCTGCTCCTTAATCTTCTAAATGCCAATAAAGTATCTAAAGACACATCCTGCGATCAGATTATGTTCTTCAAATTGGAAAGGCAGGCATTTACTGTGGATGCATGTCTTCTTTTAAAGAATCCATTTTAGTTATTCTTCTAGCTGCAGTACCTAGAACAGTGCCTGGCACACAGTGGGCACTCAATAAATATTGCTGCGTGGCTAAATGAATGAGTGAATAATTCTCACAGACCACTTGCTATTAGTTCTTCTCCAAAATATTTCTTATAGCTGGATACTGGAAATTTTTAGCACAGGTAAGTACGGGTGGGCCAGCTCCCTAACTAAAGGAACAAGAATACAAGCCGCAAGAACAGGTAAAGGTGACCTGACTTGGAACATGAGGGAAAATTAAAGTTAACCAAATACTCTCCATGGCTCCAAGAATTTCTTTTTCCCCTTTCCTTGTCTTTTTTCCACTCCCCAAGAATACTGGCTGAAATTCTTTATGCCCCCATAGTGGTAGGCTATAATACAGAAACAAAAGAGGTTTAAAATCTAAATAATGTCCTGGATTAGAGCAAAAGCACTCCATGCTGATGAACTAAGTCTAAGTCCATACACTAAAAAAAATTACAATCATGCAGTTGGCTTCAAATGTGGATTTAAAAAAAAAACCACAATGTAAAATCTTCTCTCATTTATGTTATGTTTCCTGAGAGCACTAAGCTAATTTTTGAGACTCTCTACCCATCCTTTTTTACACCAACACATATCAGAATAGAAGTGATTTTAATAATCCTCAGACTATCACTGAAGGTTCCAAAAGATACCAAAATGAATGTAAGAGCAAACAATATGGTATGTAATTCAGGACCAATACATCTTTTTTTTTTTAAGATTTTTTTTTTTTTTAAAGATTTATTTATATGAGAGAGAGAGAATGAGAGAGCAAGAGAGAAGGAGAAGGGGAGGATTAGAGGGAGAAGCAGACTCCCCAATGAGCAGGGAGCCCGATGCAGACTCGGTCCCCGGACTCCAGGATGATGACCTGGGCCAAAGGCAGTTGCTTAACCAACTAAGCCACCCAGGCATCCCACCCGGGGCCAGTACATCTTAATAGAGAAAAGCAAACCTACTCTATTCTCCTTGAATATTTACTGGATTAGAAACAATGTAAGATTTCACTGACTCAAGTCTAAAAGGCAGCTAAGTAAGAAGCACTATACTTTTCATAAATACATGCCTTAACCATCTCTCTAACCAAGGCTTGGAATAGAGCTCAGTTGCAGGTATCTGATCACAATACAAGAAAACTTGATAGATACTATCATCAATTTATAAACTCACAGCACGAAGTAAATTCTGTTTTTAGGAATTCATATTAAAATCATAAATAAAATTTCTATGCTACTCAATTAGAAATCAAATTCTAGTAAAAAAAAAAAAAGAAATCAAATTCTAGTAACTTAAAGATTTCCAATGGCAATAACAAAAATAGTAATTGCTCCTTAGATTTTGCTACTCTTTTAAGGTGAAATGGTACCTATCTTGCCTTTCTAAAACTCACAAATGATTCTCTAAGGCAGACAAAACGGAGAACAATATGATGAAATATTTGTGAGGATCACTTACCCAAGGTCCAAAAGCAGATGAGAGCTAATCAGTGACTATTCAACTGCTTTTAAGCAAGCACCAACAATTTAACAGCCTAACAATTTTTTTATTATATCAACTTTCACAAGGGAGCCTCAGCTGGAAAAATAAATCAGCATTATCTTCCTAACATCAAGAACAAAATAATTTTAACTCTAGGATATGTGGTTATGAGTATCAGCAATGCATGCTACTCTGGAATAAACTCTAGAAGTCAGACGACTAGGCAGCATTATAGAAGTTCTAAGTGTTTCCAAACATACAGCACAGGAGAAAAATGGTATAATTTTCCTTCCTTTGATATTCAGAGTTCCCGCAAAAGACTTATTAGACACTCACGGATCAACACTCTTTGCTATAGCAGCCATGATAAAGAGAACCGCTTCTGTCACCTCCCAGGGTGGGTTGCCTTCTTTCAGAGTAGAATATAACTAGAGAAGAAGAGGTGGATTATGGATCCATTAAAAGGAAAACAGAATAGAATTCCAAAACAAACAAAACAAAAAATCCTTTTAGTTAAAATAAATCCAGCCCCTCGTTACTAAATCGAAGTATCTCTCAGAGCCAGGGGAGAAAATTAACTCCTTTTTCACATCTTCACTAACTACAACTAACTGCTATTTTAATATCTGAAATAAAACCAGTTAGATTCCCCAGGAATGTATCAAAATTATCATCTGCCCCAACAAAATGAGTATTATGGAAAAGCAAACATATTACATGAGTGTCTTTTTGTGATCCCTACAATAACTGATAAATACATAAATACACTTAAAATTGAAATACAATGTAAATTTCTTATATATGTATTGATTTTAACATTTCTACTGTTTTAAAGACTTATCTGCATCAACACTAGTAGTACAGATTAAATTCTTAAAAAGCAGCTATTTAGAATACCATATCCAAGCAAGGGGAGGAAAAAAAGGAGACCAAGCAGAATATTCAAAGATGCTCTAGTCCAGAAATTTCCCAGCATATATCCATCTGATTGGGTGTTAGTCTAAGTAAGATTTCTGTAGTCAAATAACAAACACTGCTAAGTAAGATAAAATTAAGTAATTCTCTTGTTGTAGGACTTTACCGAGCCTTTAATACATTGTTTAAGTCATTTCCCAATGTTAATTGAGGATTCTCCCCCCACAAAGAATATCTCATATGACTGGTGTTCCACAGAATACATCTTGAACAACACTGACAATTTAAGTAAATTTGTAAACTGAGATTTGAAGAACAAGTAACTTGCTCAAAGCCAAACAGCGAATGACAAAGAGCTGAAATGTGAACACAGGTCATCTGCCTGTGATCTGGTGAGCTCACTGAATCTGCTTTCTAAGAATCTCCAACCCTTGGTAATTAGATCAATAAACACACTTTGTTTAATATGAAGAAAAACAGATATAATTTAATTAAGACTTTCCAAATCAGATTATACCCCCAAATATACAAAATGGCTGGGTTACCAAAAAAATAAAATAAAATAAAGGTTA
This sequence comes from Enhydra lutris kenyoni, assembly GCF_002288905.1. Classification (NCBI taxonomy): domain Eukaryota; kingdom Metazoa; phylum Chordata; class Mammalia; order Carnivora; family Mustelidae; genus Enhydra; species Enhydra lutris. The sequence goes on along the minus strand of NW_019154111.1, from coordinate 13,471,346 downwards.
GTTCGGTATTGCTGATGAAAGTATCAAAACTACTATATTTCTGAGCTTAAGAGTGTGATCTAGGAATATGAAAACTGCCTGAAATTATGCTAACGTTAAGTGATGTGGAATGGTGATGATTGCAACCTTATGAGGTAAAATATTACTCACTGTCAGGAAAATCACAGGACTATGAATCTTCTACTCTAGTATAGTCACCTCTGGGATGAAACTGCACAGGAATCTAACCATAAATGTGGACAAAGGAAATGCCAAATAACTAAGAGAGTTGCCAGGATTCGGTACATAATTAATAAAGCAGAAAAACTTGCCTATTTTTCCTGGCTAGGTCCAAGTTCCCTATAAATACCTTGGGGTCTTAAGGTTTATCTATGATTTTCCACTCCGACTGGACAAGCAGAACAGCTTTCAACAGCAAGAATCATAGGAGTAAACCATAACTGAACCATCCACGGACTGCAATTGGCTTGCTTATTAAGATAATAAATAAACCAAGCTACTATATGCCAGGCAGTGTGCTAGGCACCTGCATATCTACTGTCCCATTGAGCCATTAAAATTTAAGAAAAAGGTGGAATATTTATAGGAGACACCGAAGTGAACAAAACTCAAGTGATCAGTAAAACTGGTAAGAATCTCCAAATGGACTTACCTGAGCAAAACACTCCATAGACCCAATCAAGAAAATCAAGTCTTTCACCAGATCTGATACCCTCATCCGAAACTCTCCAAAGTCATCAGTCTCCTCAGGAACCCCCTCCTGAAATTTCAAGTCAAATAACATTTCTTTTAAACTTATCATAAGGCTTTAACAGACCTCTATAAAAACAAGAATAAAGAAAAAGCCATTAAACAGTTCAGTCCCAATGAACAAGAGATAAGTTGCTTAAATCAAAGGTTATTTTAATATACAGGGTCTCTTAAACTTTTAGGTATGTCAAGTCAATACAACCTAACCTCTACCTTTACTATGAGAAACTGTTCTTCCTTTTCCCCCATATTTCCAAGCCACACATTGCTCTGTTGTTGAAAAATTTGAGTGGTCAGAGTGGGAAGTAACCTGGAAGAGGTGATAACTTAAGAGTTTCTAAGTTTATCTTATTTTTAGTACTGAATATACCCCTGAAGCTTCATGGGTCAATATTTACCAGAATCAGTAATTATCACAACAGCTAGATTCAGAATAGAATTTTAGACTTTTAAAAAGAATATTATATAGGTAGACAGATATATAAAAAAAACATAAGTATAGTACAACTTAGGTATAGGTATACAGACAGTCAATATAAAATTTTCACCTTTGCCAAACATTTGAAAATTTTCATTAAAAAATATAGAGATCGGGGTGCCTGGGTGGCTCAGTGGGTTAAGCCTCTGCCTCGGGCTCAGGTCATGATCTCAGGGTCCTGGTATCAAGCCCTGCATCAGGCTCTCTGCTCAGCAGGGAGCCTGCTTCCCCTTCTCTCTCTCTGTCTGCCTCTCTGCCTACTTGTAATCTCTGTCAAATAAATAAATAAAATCTTTAAAAAAAAAAATAGAGATCATTTACATTTCATGCTTTCAATTGGGAGATGGTTAAGGGCATGTATAAAAAGCTTTATCCATGACTATTTGGAAAACAGCCCTAATACTACTGAGAACTGCTGATCTAGTCCAAACTCCTTGCTTTAAGATGAAGAAATTAAAGTCAGAGAATGAGAAGGAAATGATGGCTATCCTGAGATAGGGAATTATAAAGTACCCCACAAGGACACCTGGGTGGTTCAGTCATCAAGTATCTACCTCTGGCTCAGGTCAGGATCCTAGGGTCCTGGGATCGAGCCCTGCACTGGGCTCCCCACTCAGTGGGAAGCCTGCTTCTCCCTCTCCCATTCCTCCTGTTTGTGTTCCCTCTCTCACTCTCCTTCTGTCAAATAAATAAAATCTTTAAAAAATAAAAAAATATAGCACCTCACATATTACAAAGCACTCATATATCCACAAGTATAAGGAACTGCCACAAGGGAATCGGCAAAAGAAGAATGGGATCAAGCCAAGTACAGCCAACTGAAACCAGAGGCCCTGCTTTTATTTACCTATCAGGCTTCCGTGTAAGATGTAGATGAAGACAGAATTCCTCAGTTAAATAACAAAAAAATAAAGGATGAAAACCCCTACACTAGACCGTCACTAAGATTCTTTGAAGATGCAAAATGCAAAATACCATGAATCAACAATGTTAACGTTAAACTGAAGAGAACAGAAACAGTTATAGTTTTCACATCAGATCTAATAGTGAGCAATGAGAAAAAACTCTCTTCAAGTCCTGAGTAAGAAGAGAAGAATTAGAACAACTAACCAACCAATCAAAAGGATGCTGTAAGATTTAAGAGACTAAGCAAAGAACGAAGGTTAAAGGGTTTTCTAATCGACTATTTTATGGTATTTCTAGTATGTATTCTTCTAAGCAAGTAGATTATTTCTCTATATTCTTTTTTTTAAGTTGTTTCTTTTTTTTTTAAAGATTTTATTTATTGGGGCGCCTGGGTGGCTCAGTGGGTTAAGCCGCTGCCTTCGGCTCAGGTCATGATCCTCAGGGTCCTGGGATCGAGTCCTGCATCGGGCTCTCTGCTCAGCAGGGAAGCTGCTTCCCTCTCTCTCTCTCTCTCTCTCTGCCTGCCTCTCTGTCTACTTGTGATCTCCCTCTGTCAAATAAATAAATAAAATCTTTAAAAAAGAAAAAAAAAGGGCGCCTGGGTGGCTCAGGGTTAAGCCGCTGCCTTCGGCTCGGGTCGTGATCTCAGGGTCCTGGGATCGGGTCCCGCATCGGGCTCTTTGCTCGGCAGGGAGCCTGCTTCCCTCTCTCCCTCTCCGCCTGCCTCTTTGTCTACTTGTGATCTCTCTCTGTCCAATAAATAAATAAAATCTTTAAAAAAAAAAAAAAAAGATTTTATTTATTTATTTGACACAGAGAGAGAGAAAATATTTGCTAAATTTTTTTCATTTAGCAAATAGCATTGCTATTTCAAGTCATTATTTTGCATAGTGGTCCATCAAGCTGCAACATCCTAATTTATGTAACTCTTCTTATATTGTTGTACGTGAGTTTACCCTTTTTTTACTTTACAGATAATGCTTTATACCTAAAAGAGCTATTTTTTTCTCTTCAGCAGAATTATTTAAGGTGAATTTCCAGGAAAAGAACTTACTTCTTTCTATATAAGCCTTATACTCACTCTTCATTACAATGTAAGGTGTTGATTTCTTTAGTGTACACTACAGAGTGACACAAAACCTGCAAATTCCATTAGCTTTATTTTCTTACCTTTTTAGTTCATTTTTAAATTAGGACTGAAAAGAGTAGGAAATTAAGATCTGAAGAAGTGGAGAAGGGAACTTACATGGTCTGGTTCTAGCTGGCAGTGCCGAGCCAAGGCGTGAAGCAGCCTCTGAATGTAAGCTTTGAAGATTCCATGAATAACTTCATCATTAGTTTTGTACAAATGCTCCCCGAGTCGGTACCAAAAGTTAAAGGAAATTTCTACTACCTGTCAAATTGAAAAAGAGAAAAGGAAAAGAAAGTTAATTTTTGATTCAAAAAAGGAATGGCATATGAAGACAGTTTTATTAGTAGAACCATACAGGAAAGAAGATATAATCTAAAATAATACGAGTAGAACCAGTTAAGAAGCCACCTGTTCTCTAGCAGATTTATTACTATCCTACCCAACTATCTTCCAATGATAGGCCCCAAACTCCATTTATGATAACTGGGAGTACAGTCCCTCTTTAGCTGATAACTTCTCCAGCAACAGAAAGGATTCTGAATTTAGAGAAACAGATACAGAAATGGGAAGTCTCTTTTAAATATTTTTTTCTCAAATCAAAAATCATTTCATGTTTGAGATTAAAACACCTCTTGACAGGGGCACCTGGGTGGCTGAATCAGTTAAAGGGCTGCCTTAGGCTCAGGTCCTAATCCCAGGGTCCTAAGATAGAGCCCCACACGAGGCTCCCTGCTGAGTGTCCGCTTCTTCCTCTGCCCCCCAGCCCCATGCTTGTGTTCGAGCTCTGAGATAAATAAAATCTTTCTTTAAAAAAGAAGAAAAAGAAAAAATACCTCACCTCTTGACAGACAAACCATCCGCAAATCCCTGAACATACCAACCTTGTGTCATTTTTACTCACCTACTTTCCTGAGTGGGAATGAAAAGGAACAAAAAGTCTGGGACTTTATCCACAGCTTATCTTACTTATTGCACTATTTAAAGGAGTGATAATCATTACACAGTGTACACTGGGAGTGCTACTCCCAGAAATGTTTTGTGTTTCATCCAAATCTAGATACCCTCATGAGATCAAGTCAAACAAATAAACATTATTTGAATGTTTATTATTTGAATAAGAGAAAAAGAGATACAGGGCTGTGCTCCTCCCTTAATAAGAGAGGCCTATCATCCTTTTCCCATCAAAGATCCAAAACAGACCTATTTAAAATAATACCCAATTTGGGAGTTCTTTCTCACTTCTTATACTATTAAGAGGAGGTAAAACTTCTTGAATACACAAGAGTTTAAAAAAATCTAGCTTTTTTTTTTTTTTTAAATCTAACTTTTTAAAGAGGTAGGGTGTTGTAGAGATTTTGGAAAAGAGTAGACTTTTAAATCCTTTCAATCCCTTTCTCATTCTCACTCACAATTTGGAGAAAAAATTCTGGGTATTAGGACTGGTACAGTTAAGATTTTATGTGGTTTTGTTTTGTTTTTAGCTACAACTACAAAGTTCTAAAAAGAATAACTGGACCTAGAGAGGGGGCTCAGTTAAAAAGCTTTCTTCCTAATGGGTTCCCTGAGGTGCCTATAGCAGTCAGCCCGGCTAACTGGGTGAGAAAATAGAGAATAGAAATTTTTTTTAGAATTAGAATATTTCTAATTTTTTTAGAATTAGAATATTTAGAAAATAGTAAAGATTCTATAGAATAGAAAAACCCAAACATAATTTAGAAAGAAAAAACTAATACAGAGGAAACCATCACATCACACTAATTAAATATAAGACTATAGTCTCCCACAAATAAAAAGCTATGACACAAGGTGTCAATGGAATATAGGTAATACGCAGCATACAACTTAGAGAAAAATGGGTTTAGCATAATATAAACACTACCTCATATTGAGGATGTCCTGCACAAATAAGCAGCAGTTCCAGAGTTCGTAGGTCGCCAAGACCTTGGCCTGGAGTACAAACAATTTTTTCAAGAAAAGTTTCACATAGTTCAGTGAAAATACGGCAGTAATTCAGAACTCTGCAGATGAAAGAGTAATGAGAGCACCGAGTCAGAAATCTGTATATGTACATACTCACAGACATACTTAAATAAGTAAAAGGATCCTCAGCCTAAGGGACATGTAGTGATTATTAGCTACGCTGTATCAGAATCTCCGTAACAGCCACCTTTCCTTATAATATGTTTTTATACATATAAGCAAATGACTCATAAGTCAGTTCAAATTCTCAATTACTAAAACATATGAATAAAATCCTTATCAAATTACACTTGAGACTCCAAAGTTCATCCCTAATTCTTAGAGCCTTTTCCTTTGTGAGTGGAAAAAATTACTACTTTCTATGATTTCAACCTCTCCTGCATCCATTTTCCACTCCAGTTTTAGTCAAGAACAGAGCATCTTTAGGATGTGGTGTCTGTATTTACCCAGAATCATTAAAAAATCATGAAGGATGGAATCCAGGGCTACTGCCTTAAATAATCACTCACTTGTCTAAATCTTCACGTGCCACAGCCATGTGATACGCAGTCTCCAAAGTTAGGACTCCTTGAAAAAGCTGCATGGCTAATGGCAAGTTAGTCTCCACATTCTCAATGGCATAGAGAGCTGAGCACACACAATCTGAAGCAGCTTCGTGTAGGTTGGACGAGGTCTTATCCTGTTGCTGGGAAATGGCAGGAATAGGGAAATAAGATGTATGATCATTAAGCTGTAAACCAAGTACTAGCAAAACAACTATAGCCGGTTTCTGAACATGTACTTTAAATGCATAAAGCCTAAAAGGTCATGGCCTTCAACCAGATAATATTCATCAGTCTTCCCTATTTCCCTATATGCCAAACAAATCAGCCTTTTTGTACCCCATTCAGTCACATGACTTCTAAAATTCCATGGTTTTTTTTTCCCCCCACGAGCCCCTCCAAATGTAATGCAATGTGTTCCCTACCCTGTTTTAGTCTGTGAAAATCTTTCCCATCCTTTTTTGATATTCAAGTACTATTTAAAATGAAAGGGTCTGGGTTGTCTGGGTGGCTCAGTTGGTTAGGCGCCCAACTCTTGGTTTCACGTCATGATCTCATGGCTTGTGGGACTGAGCCCCACGTTTGCTTCCACACTCAGCACCAAGTCTCCCTGGGATTCTTTCCCACCTCCTCCCCCTCTGATCCTCCCCTCACTGGCACACATTCTCTTTCCCTAGAATAAATAAATAAATATTTTTTTAAAAAATAAAAAATAAAATAAAATGAAAGGGTCCAACAAGTCTCAAATACTCACACCTACCTAACACATCATCATAATATTTCAGAATACCAAGGTTCAAAAGAGATTCTTAAAGCTTCTGGGAATGAGAGACGGTAACTTTGAAAGGAGCAAATCAGTTATTTAGATTCTCATTAGCAATGATGCCTGCCAGTATATGAGAGAGAAAGACCTTGGAAATCTTGAAAGAAAATTGAACCTAGAACTCTATACCTAGTTAAACCACCAGTTAAAAATAAAAGCAAAATATAAATATTTCTCAGGAATACAAAAACTCAAAGTTTATTTCCCACATATCTTCCTGAGGAAGGTATCTGAGGACATTCAAAAAACAGTTAATCCAATCCAGAAGCATAGTAAAGAGGTTTCAGAACGACAGCTGGAAAGTAGATCTCAAGAACAATTGGGACAAAATGGAGTAGAGTTCAAACATTGAGACCTTCAGGGTTTCTATTTAGAAGAGTACAGTTGAGAGAATGGATAAATTTAGTGAAGGCATATTAGTCTTTTATGAATAATAAAAAACAAGGACATTTAGAATTGTTAGGAAGGAGCTATACAAGCAGGGTTGGGGAACACAAGGATAAATGCAAATTATTCATTAGATTATTCTTAGGTTTACAGGTGGATTCAAAAATACTTATTATTATCACTCTGTTTTAAAAAGTTAAGTAAATGGGGGTGCCTGGGTGGCTTAGTGGGTTAAAGCCTCTGTCTTCGGCTCAGGTCACGATCACACGGTCCTGGGATCGAGACCCGCATCGGGTTCTCTGCTCAGCAGGGAGCCTGCTTCCCTTTCTGTCTCTCTGCCTGCCTCTCTGCCTACTTGTGATCTCTGTCTGTCAAATAAATAAATAAAAATCTTAAAAAAAAAAAAAAAGTTAAGTAAATGTCCATATTTATTCTTTTGTATATATATCCAGCATTACATTTGTAAAAGCTTTAAAAAAAAAAAAGAACTATGGGAGAAAAGGCTATATATCTGTAACAGAGATGTGGTCCAAATATAAAGCAAACTAAAATATGGCATGATTTTGAACCACTGAATGCATGTAAGAATGAGAATATATTTGACTCTGACTCTAAAACCACACTTCTGTTAAGTGGCAGAGGAGTCCTGACACTGGATCAGTGGAGAAGATAATATAATCCTGTTGCACTAGTTCGCTTGTTCCTTATCCTTATCTTAATTTCCAGAAGTAACCACTGCATTGAGTTTGACATGTATTCCAAGCTGCCCTCCCTTCATATGTAATCAATCATATTCATAAATTTTTAAAAAGATTTATTTAGAGAGAGAGTGCACATGCACGAGGAGGAGGGGCAGAGGGAGAAGGAGAGGGAGAGGGAAAGAGAGAATCTCAAGCAGATACCCCATGGAGCACAGAGCCCAAAGCAGGGGTCAGTCTCATGACCCTGAGATCACGACCTAAGCTGAAACCAAGAGCTGGCTGTTCAGCTGACTGCACCATCCAGATGCCCCTCATATTCATAAATTTTTAAACAAAAGTGGGATATTAATTTATTTATACTGACTACTCTTCCAAAGACATGAGACAAAGACAGTGAATAGCAAAACAATTACCAGAGTCTAACTTTTCTGTCTTAGCTCCTGATGCAAGAAAGCAACATAAATACACTAACAACAATGAAACACCAAAATGCCTCCTAGAAGAATGTGCTTTCCTTTTCTTTAATTCACAGCGATATCAATCCATTATCCATTATCATGCTACCATCTTCTAAATAACAGTGCACCAGCATATAACCAGTACACACAGAGCTTCTATACTAATACGACTTCATGGAAGGAGACTATCCATGAAAACGAGACAATGTCACTCTCATCTCCAAAGACCTGATCAATATGTACTTGAGACATTGCTGTTTCTTGTTCTAAAAACTAGTCTTATTCTATGCACTCAGTCCTATCTACCAAGACAAAAGAATGTATTACTAGATACTATTATTTTAAAGCTTATGGAAAACATGCCCAAGTATATAAAAAGATACTACTTTTTATCCCATTTATCTCAAAAGCCTCAAATCCAACCTGTACATACCATGATGCTTAAGTAAACTATCACAACTACAAAGACAATATTCTGATCTGTAATTGTCTCAAAGACTCAAATGACCATTATTCTATTTTTAAAACAAGAAAAAAACCCAATGGTTTTTTACTTGTTTAATATGTAAATCATTTATCTACATGTAAAACTGCTTTCTTATTAAACTTAATTATATTCTATTCTGAGTATTAATACTCATACCTTCATTTGATACTTGGTAATAAGGAAGAGACACTGCCACTTTCTTACTATACAACTTTCAATCACTATATAGAAATCTGAAAACACTACTATGTCCCAGAAGGTTAGTTACTACTGTGACTACGTGGTAAAAATACTTTCATAAACAAAGCCATTACTTACCAAAACCTCGAAAAGGAGTGCTAGTAACTTATTGTTAGCCATGAAGTTACTGTCCAAAACTCCTAGGTTAAACCAACTTCCTAAACAGCGAAAGACCTTCATAAGCATTTTCTCATCTGTTCCTGCTTTTTCTACACAGGTCATCTGAAAAGAAGGAAAAAAAAAAGTTAAAATAATGCCAAACTTTATATTTAAGCCATTATTACAATCACCTCTCAGGTATAATAATGAGAAGGAAAATAATACTAACAGTTAAGTGCTTTCTTTTTTTTTTTTTTTTTTTTAAAGATTTTATTTATTCATTCGTCAGAGAGAGAGTAGAAGCATGGACAGCTGCAGGAAAAACAGGCAGAGCAGGCAGAGGGAGAAGCAGGTTCCCTGCTGAGCAAGGAGCCCGATGGGAGACTCAATCCCAGGACCCTGGGATCATGACCTGAGCTGAAGGCAGACCCTCAACGGACTGAGCCACCCAGGCATCCCAAAAGTGCTTTGAAAGTACCAGATGGTGCTCTCAATACTCTTAATTCATTAAACCCCACTAAAACTACAGTCAGGTACTATCTCCACTTACTCAACTGGGAAGTGGAGTACACAGAGACTGCAGACTTGCCCAAAGATAGTTCTGTTTCAGAAGTAAGGGTTTCTTAGATCCCTCTTCTGCATTAATGTAATCTCACCAAAGAAGTACCTTAAAGTAATATTCATCTACACAGTTGATTTTATAGAAAAACAAGATAGTCCTACTACTGTAAGTCCCCATATGAAAAGCTGATGTTTCAGCTTCTGCGCTTGAATACTCCAGCAAATATACCATTCCACAGAAAGTGACACTACTATAAATATGGTAGGTTGATAAAAGAGATAAAATGAAAAGTCAGATGAAAACTCAGTTTCTCTTTGCGAATTATGTGATGTATATTTTTTCCAAAGTAAAGTGTAATCCAACTTTTTTGGATTTAAAAAAATGTCTAAAAATAATTTCTACAAGCAATGGGTCAGAAACATCATAATTGCCGTGGGGTTTGGGAGGCCTGTGGTGGAGGCATGGGATTATAGAATCCCACAGTGATCTAAATGTTGACTCTTATACTTCTAGGTAGCCATGCTCCTCCTATATTTACTGTATCAGGCAATTATGATTACGTTCTTCTCAATTAGTTTGAATTGTACTGAACTGAATTGAAATGAAAGAAGAGGGAAGCCTGGGTGGCTCAGTTGGTTGAGCGGCTGCCTTCGGCTCGGGTCATGATCCCGGCATCCTGGGATCAAGTCCCGCGTCAGGCTCCTTGCTCAGCGGGGAGCCTGCTTCTCCCTCTGCCTCTGCCTGCCTCTCTGTCTGCCTGTGCTCACTCTCTCTGACAAATAAATAAATAAAATCTTAAAAAAAAAAAAAAAAAGAAAGAAAGAAATGAAAGAAGAAAAACAAGAATGCTTCAAGTACATTCATGGCAACCACACACATTCTTGAGTCTTTGAAGCTCTGGATGTGAAATTACACAACTGTTTTGGCCTTTATACTTCCTGAATGACATTTCAGTTTACTAAGATATGACGTTTACAAATGGAAGGACCAGACCATACATTCTAACTTCTGACTCAAACTTAGGAACAGAATTTTGGAAAAAGCCTACATCTAAATCTAATTGCTTTGAAGAGAAAAAAAATTCTGCTAATTAAATCAAACACATACCATAAAGCTTCAGAACTAAGAGAACGTTACCTTGAGTTCCTCTTTAAAAACTGTATTGTTAAGAACTCTGTCTCTTAAAACAAGGCCTCAAAGCTGAAACATAAATGCCAGAAGAGTTCCCAGTAAAAATACAGCAGAGGTAAATAAGAATAGATCTTGGATTAACAAAATGAAGAATAAATGAAGGGAGAAAAATATATTAGAGGACAGGCTCAAAAGTTCAACACAATGTTTAGGAATGGCTCCATTCTAATAGACCACAAAAGTATAATACTGACAAAATGGGATGGAATAGAATGAATAAGAGGAATGTGGGGGAAACAGCCAGCCTCTTTTCCATGGCAATTCTGGACTATTTCATTTTCTGGGTTCTGTAACATGACAAGCTATATGACAGAATTACAGACCTTATTAAGTACCACTGGGACAAATTTTTCAGATTTCATTACAACAAATCAAGCTATTGCCTGTTGTCAATTATGAGGAAGTGTTAAGTCAAGCATATGCCTTGGAAGTCCAAGTGGCTGCTGCACTTGACCACTGTGCCAGTAATGATGCCTATGAGGATTGCGGTATTGACCGGATTCTTTTGGCTTCACTTCAGTCCTTACAAAAAGAAAATAACAAGCTCAGGTCCCTTAACTCAAGTCAGAGTCTGAGAACCAAAGCTTCCACAACCGCTCTAAATGAGGTTCTTATTTTGAGTAGCTCCAGGGCTGATATTCATATGCATAATTTGTGTGGCTTGCTAAATTATAAACAGCTGCATTCACAATCTCAACAAATTTTCTCATGCGAAACTTAAGAAATTGTAAAACATGGAATTCTGAAACTTGAAAAAGAGACATCTGGTGTCTGGACCCTAATGGAACAGATAATCTTGAACTCCCAAATTACTGAACTCTTACCAGTAGATGTAGTGTGCCTTCCAGTGTCCGAGAAGAATAAGCTTCTTCAGTTTGAAAGCCCTGTAATAACCTCCTCTGAGACAAGTGCCTTCACAGGGGATGGGATGCCCAATCTCTTCAAGACTTACCACAACCATTTCCTGTGCCACCACACCTATGGCCAAATCTTAGCATCTTCCAGGGGGGACAAGTATATAAAAGAGGAAATAACTTATCAAGAAAACTGTAACTTTGCTAACATGTATTTGAAGAAACCTGGGGAACATACATGGGAATGATTTTAAGGGTATCGGACCATGGGAGACTGAAATATACCACTAACTTGAGTCAATCTCATTGACATGAATGTACTTCCTAGAGATTCTGGATTTAATGAGTACATGGCACCTCTGGGAAGTACCCAGGAAAATGAAGAGTACAGAAATCTAGGACCTGGGAGCAAATCTGCACCTTCTTTTGATTATTCTTTTGAGAAACACCTTCTGGCTTGCTACTAAACCTTGGTAGAAACTGAACATCTATTCACAGGACATCAGGTGATCACAAGGCCTGAGCTTCTCATCATGAACTGAGTACTGTCTGAACTACCTAAATATGGGCATGCATAACAGCAACCTATCATCAAACACAAACGGAATACAAGAAACTGAGTTCAAAAAGGTATAAGAAAGCTGCATGCGCAGGTAGGTCAGATTCCTTTGACAAAAACTCTTCTTGCATTGATTCATTTCCCTCAATCCGTGCCTACTGCCTCCTATCTCCTGGATGTTTCTTATAACCTAGATAACTAAAGAAGAAAACTCAAGCCCAAATTACAGAATGATGTACACAACATGCTGGTACCACCTGAAGGTGGACAGCTGCAGAATTACAGACCCATAAGGGCAGTGAAGGACAGTGAGAGACAGTGGTTGTAGTGAAAGGACAGTGGTTGAAGGAAAATCCTAAAGGGCAGAACTTCAAGCAATATAATTGGTTGTCCACCATGTATGGAGTGAGAGGTGACCCAAAACATGGATCTATACTTATTTATGGACAATTTTCAATGATTTGGACGACCAGATATTTGGAAGAAGCATGATTAAAAGTTTGGTGACAAGGAATTCTGAGGCAGAAGTATGTATGAATGGTATATAAATAGGCACAGGCTGTGGAGAAATTTCTGTCCTGTGCGAATACCCACCAAAAGATATCCACTATAGAGGAATCTTTCAACGACAGATGGACAAAATGAGAAACTCTATAACTGCAGCCTCTTTCCCCAGCCACCTTGCTCAAGGGGCTCATAAACAAAATGGCCATAGTAGCTGGGATAGAGGTTACACAAGGATTAACAAGGACTTCCACTAAGTAAGTTAAAAACTAATGATGAGTGTCAAATCTACCAGCAACAGAGACCAATACTAAGTCCCTAAAATGGCACCATCTACCAAAGGACCAGGCTGATTGATTACATTGAACTTCTATCACAAAGGAAGCAGAGATTTGTCTGGAAGAACAAGACTCACAGGAAGAAAGAGACTTATATGCTGGATATGGATTTGCCTTCTCTGCTTGCAGTGCTTCTATCAGCACAGTATTAATCACAGGCTCACAGAATGTCATATCCAATCATAATGGCATCCTATGTAATCCAGGAACTCATATCAGAATAAGGGAAATACAGTAATGAGCAACTCTGACCTCTGTTGGAGATTTTGGTCCCCAAGGAAGGAAAGCTTCTACCAGGAAATACAAACATGATGCAAGTGAACTGGAAGATAAGTCAACTACCTGGAAAATATGGGCTTTTTATGCCACTGAACCAATAGGAAAAAAAGGGAGGAGGGTGTTAATCTGTAAGATGGGAGTTACTGATCCCAGTAACCAAGGAAAAACTGAGTTCCGGGGCGCCTGGGTGGCTCATTTGATTAAGCTCATTTGATTAAGCTTTGGTTCAGGTCATGATTCCAGGGTCCTGGGATGGAGCCCCACGTTAGGCTTCCTGCTGTTTCTCCCTCTCCCGCTTCCCCTGCTTGTTGTGTTCCCTGTCTCTCTCTGTGTCAAATAAATAAATAAAATCTAAAAGAAAAAAGAAAAACTGAGTTCCTCCTACACAATCGAAGCAAAGAGTTCTCAGTGTGGAACCCACAGAATTTTCTAGAGAGCTTCTTAGTACTTCCATGCTTAACAATAAATGTTAATGGAAAACTACAGAAGCAACAACCCAAAAAGGCGGGATTATTGAGGGCTCATACTCTTTGGGAATGAAAGTTAGGGTCACTTCAAAGAGTAAAGAACACCAACCAGCTAAGGTTCTGACCAACGCAGGTGTCTTAGTCCATTCAGGCTGCTATAACAGAGTACAATAGGATGGGTGGCTTACAAACAACAGAAATTTATTTTTTACAGATTTAGAGGCTGGGGAAGTTCAAGATCAATGTACCCCCTAGATCCAGTGTCTGGTGAGGACTGGCTTCTTGTTTGATAATCAAGAACCTTTCATCTATGTTTACACATGACATAAGAAGGAAGGGAGCTTTCTGGGGTTGGGGTCTCTTTTATAAGGACACTAATCCCATTCATGAGGGTCCCATATTCATGACCTAATCACCTTCCAAAAGCCTCTTCTAACACTACAACGTCAGGCACTAGGTTTCAACATATAAATATATAAATTGGGGCTGGGCACACACACAAATATTCAGTCTACAGCAACATATAAATTTTGGTGGGGGGAAAGGGGAGACACACAGATATTTAGTCTATAGCATCAGGGGAAAGATGAAATGAGTTGTGCAAGAAAGCCATACATATGAATTATAGAACTCCTGTGATAAATACATACATGAGGGCTGTAGTAGCTTTGCATATTTCTTCTTTGCTTGTTATGCCATTGCATATGAGTTTGTTTTTTTTTTTTTTTAAGATTTTTATTTATTTGAGAGAGAGCATGAGAGAGAGAGAAAGAGTGGGAGTGCACACAAGCAGGGGAGAGGAAGAAGCAGACTCCCTACTGAGCAAGAAGCCCAATGCAGGCTTCAATCCCAGGACCATGAGATCATGAACTGAGCCAAGGCAGATGCTTAACCAACTGATCCACCCAGGGGCCCCTGCACACGAGTTTAAATGTATGTGAAAGAGTTAACCAAACAGAAAGCTAAGCTAGTCGAACAGGAAGACTAAGGCTGGCTATAGATATATTGTGTCCCAGCACCAAATTCACCCTTTTAGACTACTCTGTAAAAATGGCCCTTTAAATATTTTTTCCTATGCCAAGCAGCACTGACTTTTTGTCAGAAGGCCACAGGAGAGAAACAAGAGGAAAGGAGTTCTGCTTCCCAGTGTTAGCGTGCTCACTTGGTAGCCTTCTATAGAACGTGCAGCTCCTCTAGCCCCAGACTCTTATTTCCTCTGGTGCCTGACTCCTGCAGGGCACTGGCCACCAGCTTCCCTGGCATTTCCCCCACTCTCTCCAATGGATTTATAGCAAAGTGCTTCTGGCTCCTAAAGAATTATTTCTCCAGCACCGGATTCAGTGTGCTCAGTTTCTCCAGTGTCTGCAGTACATAGTGGCCAGTGGCTTCCTCTGGTACTGCCACACCAAGGTGATTTTGTGGCAAAGAGACACCTTCCCTAAATAGCTTTCTGGGCTTCTTAGAAGACAGATTTCCAGCAAGTTCAAAAAGACTAATTTTCAGCAGCACAGAGTGCCAAAACGACTTCTCCACAATACTGTGCCTTCTCTAAATAGGGTCCGGATCTCAGCCCTGGGAGGGGGTAACCTCCTCCTCCCTTGGGAACCCTATCTCAGCCTTGGGGTTAATGTCTGCTCCTTCTATCTGTTTTATGCCTATATTCTTTAGAGCTCTCTTTACTTCTTACTAGACAATCCCTCATCACTGTAACCTCCTGCTAGAATTAATCACTCTATATTAAACACTCCTACATGCTACTATGTGGTTTCTCACTTCTGACTAGATCCAGACTGATACTAAAAGAAACCAAGGATTATAGATCTGGGGCAAGGAGGTAACAAAGTGAGTATTAGTCATTTTTTTGTTAGGAAGGAGAGAAATGCTCTAGTGGCCAAAGTTATAATATTTTAAGCATCAAAAGAATGATTTTACTTGAGACCCTAAATCAATGAAAATCCATGAGTCCTAACACTCCATAAAGAGAGGTCAGAAAAAAACAGAGACACTTGAGGCAGATTTAAATCAAAACCTTATTTTGCAAACAGGAAATTAAAAAAGAATTTAAGATTTATAGTGCCTTTCTAGTAGAAGAATGCCAGACTACTCCCAAGAATGCTGACTAATACATACACAGAAAAAAATGACAAAATTATTAAAATATTATTTTGCAAACCATAATGAAATTATTAAGACAATGATTACCAACTAGAATTTAAAATCCTTAGGCAGGGGCACCTGGGTGGCTCAGTGGGTTAAAGCCTCTGCCTTGGGCTCAGGTCATGATCCCAGGGTCCTGGGATCGAGCCCCACACTGGGCTCTAGCCCCACACTGGGCTCTCTACTCAGTGGGTAGCCTGCTTCCCTTCCTCTCTCTGCCTTCCTCTCTGCCTACTTGTGATCTCTGTCAAATAAATAAATAAAATCTTTTTAAAAAAATAAAAATAAAATCCTTAGGCAAAAGTTGATATGGAATTGAACATTTTTATTCTACAAACTACCATCATACAAATTGCATTGTAAGAAGGAAAACAAACTTTATAAATGGAAGAATCAGACTGTCATCATCCTAATCTAGTTAACCCTAACATCACTAATGGAAGGTCACCCAAAAGTATTTTCTCTTCTGACAGGATGCCACGTGAGGTATCTATGATGTATTCCAGTAAAAAATGTTTAACCTTTTGGGGCATCTGAGTGGCTCAGTTGATTAAGTGTCCGACTCCTGATTTTGGCTCAGGTCATAATTTCAGGGTTCTAAGATCAAGCCTAATGTCAGATTCTGCGCTGGGCATGGAGCCTGCTTTAAGAGTCTCTCCCTCTCCGCACCACCCCCTTAAAAATTAATAAATAAAATTTTTTAAATTCTTTAACCTTTTAAAATCAATCATTAAGACTTTCTCAACCAGGATTCTAGAAAGAATAAAGTCTTATAGAAAATGATTTGGGGGTGCCTGGATGGCTGAGTGGGTTAAGCCTCTGCCTTCGGCTCAGGTCATGATCCCAGCGTCCTGGGATCAAGTCCCGCAGTGGGCTCTCAGCTCGGTGGGGAGCCTGCTTCCTCCTCTCTCTCTCTCTCTACCTGCCTCTCTGCCTACTTGTGATGTCTGTCAAATAAGTAAATTAAATTTAAAAAAAAAGGATTTGGGTGACTGTTTTCTCCATCATCTTAAGGATAGTATACTCATACCATTATTAACGCATAGGAGAGTATCTGTTCATACCATGGATGCCTTAGGGCATTAAGGCTTAATTCTCTAGAGGAATTCCTACTGAGAAGAGCTGTTTTAGATACAACTTCCAATTAAAGGAAATACAGAGAACAGAAAAACAAATTAAATGAAACAAAGACAAGGCAACCAGAAAATCCAAAGGCAAGACAGTCTATAAAATAACTGGTCCAATCTCAACTCAAATCAGTGTTGTTTTGAAAAGAGGTGGAAGAGGAGCTGTGATTAGGAATCATAATAAACTGATACAAGGCATGGTGCTAGAATGAATACTGATTTCGAAAAATGCTGTTAAGGATATTTTAGGATGGGGCACCTGGGTGGCTCAGTGGGTTAAGCCTCTGCCTTCGGCTCAGGTCATGATCTCAGGGTCCTGGGATCGAGCCCCATATCGGGTTCTCTGCTCAGTGGGGAGCCTGCTTTCCTCCCTCTCTCTCTGCCTGCCTCTCTGCCTACTTGTGATCTCTGTCTGTCAAATAAATAAATAAAAATCTTAAAAAACAAGAAAAAAGGATATTTTAGGATGAACTTGGGAAATGTGAAGATGATCTGGGTACTTATTAGAGGATATAAAAATTTACTGAAATGAAAGGATGAAGCTGGATGACTGAAAAAGAAACTTCAGGAGGATAGGTAAAATATAATCTCATTTGTATTTAAAAAAATTGTCGGGGCGCCTGGGTGGCTCAGTGGGTTGGGCCTCTGCCCTTGGCTCAGGTCATGATCTCAGGGTCCTGGGATCGAGCCATGCATCGGGCTCTCTGCTCAGCAAGGAGCCTGCTTCCCCCTCTCTCTCTGCCTGCTGCCTTGCCTACTTGTGATCTCTCTCTCTCTCTCTGCCAAGTAAATAAATAAAATCTTTAAAAAAAAAAAAATAAAAATAAAAAATAAAAATAAAAAATTTGTCATATGTTCATAGAGGATATGTACTAAAAGGTTAATAGTGTGATCTCCAAATGGTTTGAATATACTCTGCATTTTCTAATTCTCAATAATACTATTTCTTTAAAATAAATGGTAAGTTGAAAAATGCATTTACAAGAATAATTTTCCAGTGAATTTCTAACACCAATCTGAACACAGTTTTAAGTAAAAAATGTCTTTTCAAATAAAAAGTTCTATGATGTTGCAAAAGTACTGAAGCAAATCCCTGAGAAATAATCTATAACCACATTACTGAAAAAACTGACCTGGGCTATAAAGACCTAAAATGAGATGTGGGCTAGATAATTTAATACAATCAAGTTCAAGAAGTAGCAAATATTTTCTTTAAAGGGCCAAAGAGTAAACACTTTAAATTTTATAGACTATATGTGGTCTCTGTGAAAATTATTCAACTCTGCCACTTCAGCTCAAAATTACAGACATACACAATATATAACTGTATGAACATGACTATGTTCCAGTAAAACTCTATTTACAGAAATACGTGACTAGTTCATAGACTATAAATTTACCCATCACTGGTCTATAGCATTAAAATGTCTACCTAGTCAAAAAGGACCTAATCACATTTAACTCTTTCTATTTTTATTTTTAATTTAATTTTTAAGTTTTTATTTATTTATTTGACAGACAGAGATCACAAGTAGGCAGAGAAGCAGGCAGAGAGAGAGGAGGAAGCAGGCTCCCTGCTGAGAAGAGAGCCTGATTCGGGACTCGATCCCAGGACCCTGGGATCATGACCTGAGCTGAAGGCAGAGGCTTTAACCCACTGAGCCACCCAGGCGCCCCACATTTAACTCTTTTTTAAAAAAATGGCGTAGTATTATCTCATTTATAATTGTGGTATTGCTCAAGGGTCAACTAAAGACCTGAACCACCCATCAAAATCTCAACTGATCCTTAAGAGAGGATACTTTCCTTAAGTAAATTTACACATTAGTATGGTCCTTTGTCAAGAGCCAACAGTTTGTTGCATGAAGTAGTAGAAAAGCAAGGAAGTGTAATCAGAAAGCCTGAGTTTAAATTCTGAATTAGCAGTTGTATATGTCTAAAGCCTATATATCTAATTCATAAAATGGAAATGACATCATCCTCACAGTGTTACTTACAAGCTCAAAAAGTACAGTTTCTGGGGCGCCTGGGTGGCTCAGTTGGTTGGGCCGCTGCCTTTGGCTCAGGTCATGATCCCAAGGTCGTGGGATCAAGTCCCGCATCAGGCTCCTTGCTCGTTGGGAAGCCTGCTTCTCTCTCTGCCTCTGCCTGCCTCTCTGCCTGCTTGTACACTCTCTCTCTCTCTCTCTCATAAATAAATAAATAAAATCTTAAAAAAAAAAAAAGTACAGTTTCTGAATCTGAAAAGTATTTAATTGTAGTGTTCTACAAATGTCACAGTATTATCATTGCCAATTTTTGCAAAGAAATCTGTATTTCACAATAATGCAACTGAATTAGAAAATAACCACCATGGCTTTTTGCCCCTACAGAGCAACTTAGTAATTTCATACTTACTCACCAATAGAGATACCACTGTACTAGAGTAGAAGGCCAAATCTTCTATAATTTCTGTGCGCCGGTTAGCCCCAATTCGTAAGGAACGACTATGTACTTCTTCAGGTAACACTGTAAGGATCTCCAGTAGAAAAGGCAGAGAAGTTACATCATTGCTGTATCTGGAAAAGGAAAGGGAGAGATCAAAGTTATTTAGAATCAGAAAATACACAATCACATAAGGTAACAACAAGCTTCAGAATAACCTATAACAACAAAAGCAGCATTCTCACTACAAAAACAAAACTTTTTGGAAAGGTATCTGGAAATCAAAATTTCCACTTGCATCATCTGTGACCCAGCAACTCCACTTACAGAAATTTCTCTCTCAGAAAAATCTCACATACACATGCAAAGTATACAAAAATAAGAACTGCAATACTTTTTTATAGTATCAAAAATACTGGAAAATAAAAGGTCTTCCATAATTAGGATACAAAAGGTTACAAACAGTTATACAATGGAACATACATAGCCATTATAGTGAAAGAAGCATCTATGCCCTAACATGAGAAGATGTCCACAATGTACTAAGCACAAAAAGTGTATGAAATATGTTACATATGAGTGAACAAATACATAGGTATATTAAAATATATATGCACTGATTTATTTTAAAATGCTTAAAGTCTGGAGGACTACAGAGTTGACCATTAATAGTGGTTACCTAATGAAATACAGAAATAGGAAGAGAAAAAGGCTTTTACTTTGAAAGCTTCCACACTATTAGAATTTTTTCAAGGAACATGTGTTAATTTTCTTAATGAAAATTTTCTAAAAAAAACATGAAACTATCCATATAAAGGCTTTAATAACACATTATAGTTGGAGGTAAAAAGGACATCCACTTTGTTAAAAAATAACATCCTAACCAAATGCCAAAATGCAAGCAAATATCAAGATTATCTGGCCAAGACCATGAGGAAATGCTTTTATTCAAAGTAGCAGGCTCTGTGTATCTAAAAATCATATTGTCCCTTTGACAGATATGAAACAAACCCCAATTAGTAAGAACTTTTACTCATAATGACTTCTAATTTAATATAATCTTACACATTCTGACAATGTTTTGTTTTTTATTTTTTGCTTTTAAAGATTTTATTTATTTATTTGACAGACAGAGATCACAAGTAGGCAGAGAGGCAGGCAGAGAGAGAGGAGGAAGCAGGCTCCCTGCGGAGCAGAGAGCCCGACATGGGGCTCGATCCCAAGACCCCAGGATCATGACCCGAGCTGAAGGCAGAGGCTTTAACCCACTGAGCCACCCAGGTGCCCCATTCTGATAATGTTTTTATAGAACTGCTGACATGTCAGTTAGTGGGAGTGATCCACAAGACAATGAAAGACTTTGCTGCAGTTAATTCAAAAAACGTGTGTATAAATTATGAGAGTCTTTTATGTTCCACACAACACGCTTCTGTAATATTTAAATTTTCAATTATTTTCTTTTTATCTAACAAAAGTTAATAATAAATAATTCTTCATTAAGAGTTTGGGGGAAAATTCCAAATATCTAGCTAATGCTAACAAATTTCTCTTTGTAGGTTAACAGCAATTCCAAATGCTAGAATATAATTAATACAAGTTACTTACTTTTCCACCAATGTTTGTACACACCCCTTCCAGGAAGGCATCTGTAGGGCAAGGTCTGCTATTGCTAAAGCCAGCTGAATAAGAAGAGAGATTAAATAAATGAATAGAACGCATGAATAGGGTCACCATCAATATTAACTGGAAAGCAAAGAAACTGAACTTTACCCAAACAATATGACAACAAAGACTGACAACCACCCTACCTCTCCTCACCTCCACAATTACATATAGAATGTAAACTCTTCTAGGCTAGCTACAAATTGTTAGTATTTAAAAGTTAACCTCTAAAAATGAAAAACAAAACCAAAAACAACAAAAAGAAATCAGAAAGAACAGACTATAGATCTTCCTCAGAATATATCAATACTTACTTTTATTTGGCAATACCACAGAACTTCATGGACAGATAAATTACACTTTGCCAAAAGGCCAAAGCTACGGACAAAGTCAGCCCTTTGATTCACTCCTCAAGTAATGGAATGCCATTTCCCTTCTCTTTCCATTTCTCATCTTGAAGCCTTATGCAAAAGCCTCCTTCCTCTTCAAGGGCACTTCTATGCCAGGCAGAGAACACACATTGAGTATGTATCATGGAAGCCTCCAGTTTTCCTTTTTAATGTATTTACCAGTCTAAAGGGGGAAGGGCCAGATGCTGCACTATTTCATTCATGAGACTTTAACTAGCCAACTGGTCCAGAAATGATTTTTTTAAAGGCAAGAAGGCAGACATCTGACCCAGAACAGTACAGTATACAGTGTTTTTACCACCTGCAATTTTAATGGGGGGGGGCCCCACATATGCCTGCCTGTGAAAATCTATACTCACCTCCCCCACTTCTGGTATTTAAATTGGTTTGAAATCAAATAAACTCTAATATTAACACAGAAGATTTTCACTTTCTATCCACTTAAGAATATAGCAGTAAGTCCATAATAAAGTTGTTAACAATACTTCATATAACCTAGCAATGTCAATCAAAATTAATTTGACAAATCCAAATGGCCTTATAAACTTTCCTGATGAGAAGCACAGGATTTACCTGCGTTACAATGACAGGTGACAAGTCTTTCAAGTTCTGGATATGGGTTAGTAATGAGTCCCGCAAAGAGGCATGAGAGTCTGTGGGGAGCTCATAAAATGAGGTTTGAATCTTCATTTTCATGGTCTGTGCAGCAAAGTAGCATGATTCCACATCCTGTCGGATCTGTAACAACTGGTCTGAAATCTCCCATGCATGAACCTAAAAGAAAACCAGACAAAATGTCTTAAAGACTATTGTACTAAGTAATTTTAATGTTACACCTCAACATATATAAAGACATATGTAGACCAAAGTTAAAAACCTGACAAGCTAAATTACCCACTAATTTAGCCAATACCTCAAACTATATATTTAAAGGCCCAATTCAACGAAAGTATTACTAAATCCTTCTGACTCATTCTAGGAAGACCTGCAAGTTATCAATCAGATCAACAGATCTAATCTTGCTGATTAGAATCATTAACTGTATAGCGTGGAGAATATGAAGAAAAAAGTCCCAAAAGTTCCTACTAAAACTAAAACGTCACTGTGTAACTTCCAACCCCATCTATAGGTTGGATATTCTTTTCCACTTAAAATAAGTAAGATTTTGTTCACTTTGAGAATTGAATCTGAGAAACATTTTAATGTATCTATAAATAGGTCTCAGTAGGCCTACATTTCAATCTTCAGTTCCTTTTAGCAGAAAAACCATCTCACCCCAAATGAATATTTCATATACTTCTATCATTTTCTAATGTATTTGTCTGGCAAAGTGCTTTATATACATAATACTAAAATCATTTTCACAGGAGAAAATAAATGTATCTCTGGAAATAATAATGGAATGAACGCATAGGATTTGGTCTCTTAACAGCTAGTCACAGTTACAAAAAAGTTCTATTTTGAAAGATAAGTTTGGGAACAAAGTTGTGCAGTACACAGTAGGCAACAAATTAAAACTGATTAATTTTAATCCAATTCTACCAAACTGCCTCTTCTTGGGACAGGCTAAAATAGGTTGGCAATAATGAAATGAAAAAAAAATTTTCAATCTCAATTCAGGAGCAGAGGCAATAGTAGGAGATCACAAAGAGTTACCCAGTTAATTTCTTATGAAGCTAGAGCACTTCACGAGTAATACAAAATGATTCAGGATCTTTCCACAGATAAACAGGAGTCAATAAAGAGAAACAGGTAGAATAAATGGCCTGTACAAGTTCCCAAAATAAACTGAAAACAAAGACCCTGAAGGTTATTAGAGGTTTATTAACGTAAAACTTAGCTTTCAATCAGATAAGATGGTGGAAAATAACCTAAAACATTATATCACACAAAAAATCCTCCAGCCACATTAGTTTTTAGCTACTTAGTAACTCAAGCACACCTGTAGTTTAATATGCCATCAAAATGTATTTTGTGCAAATTGGTATTTTATGATCTAGTTTTTTTGTTTTTGTTTTTAAGTAAGCTTTATACCCAATGTGGGGTTGAACTCATGACCCTGAGATCAAAAGTCACATGTTCTACCAACTGAGCCAGCCAGGCGCCCCTCTAACTGCTATTTAAAAAAATATAATAGCAAAAAGATTCTATGAAACCTTGGAATCTCCATAAATGCCCTCATAAAAACACAGCAGTCAAAGAGCAAAACTAAAGCACTATGGGCATTTACAACAAAACCAGGTATTATCTAGTTATGTCTAAGAACCTCAAAATATAAGTGATTGGGAAAAAAACAGTGACATCTGTAAGACCTGTGTAGTTTTAGCTTCAGTAAAAGCAGAAGCAGAGGAAAACAACAGGGTATCTAATGGATGTAAGGGCAGAGGAACACCTAAAGAGCCAAAAAGTATTCAATGGGAAGAACACAGAGACAATTTCAGGACTGAAAACAGAAAAGGTGTTGTCAGATCTGAAAGCAGGTGAGTAAAAGAGGTGAGTGGAAGAGGCCTACATAAAATCTAAGGAGATGGTATAGTCTAGCTTCTATAAATTCTTTTTTTTTTTTTTAAGATTTTTTTTTTTAAATTTATTTATTTGACAGAGAGATCACAAGCAGGCAGAGAGGCAGGCAGAGAGAGAGGAGGAAGCAGGCTCCCTGCTGAGCAGAGAGCCCGATGCGGGGCTCGATCCCAGGACTCTGAGATCATGACCTGAGCCGAAGGCAGCGGCTTAACCCACTGAGCCACCCAGGTGCCCCATAGCTTCTATAAATTCTTGAAGTGGAAGGACAGGACTCCAAACTGAGGATAAAATGCTGTCAAGAGAATCAATATTATACAGGATAAGTAAAACAGAGACAAAGGAAGAAAAGAAGAAGGTAACAAAACCAGGAAATCTTAGAAATCAAACCACATTTGTAAATACTATCAGACAACAGAAAAGGAAGTTCTTTGAGATGAATATACTACTCTTAGCCATGCCTCCTAAAGTTCAAAAAAGACTAATTTCACACAAAAATAAGCAAATGAGGCCAAATGCTATATACAGATATAGGAGGAAAAAGGAAATAATGAACCGAATAATATCTCTACAATGCAAGGAGGCCAGAAAACACATTTTTTAAAAAGTAGTCTACCAGAAAAATATAGAGATACTAGACATCCAACTAAATAAACTGGACATGATAACATTAAACAATGGCAGTATCTAAAACAACAACAAAAAACAGTCTAAAGCCCAAAGGAATAGAAGCCAACCTGAAAGAGCTCAATGGACGAAGATAAAAAACCTGGTGTAAGAAAATGGACTATACGATAGTACTGGATTACAAACTCAAAAATAAAGCAAATGCCCACAAGTCCATACTGATGTGAACAATGATCAAATAACTAACTGCGAAGTTATTTGTAAGATGTAAGACATCATTTTTACAGAAGAATGCTTAGTTAATAAAGGTAAGAAGAAAAGAGAAAAATAGACAATTACTATTTCAACACCACAGTAATAACTGCTACAGGCGATATTCATGGATGGAGATAAAGTGAGTGGGTGAACTTTAAAAAGAAACAGGATATATCAAAGTGTCTCCCTCAAATATTTATTGGTCTTAATACATGTCCACAAATTCTTGGACAGTTACTATTTAAGAACTCCGATTTTTCTTTGGAGAGACAATGTAAAGAAACCTAAGACTACATGGAAAGCAAGAGGGGTCCAAATAAGTCCAGCCTTCCAGCCATGTCTATCAGTGTCAAGCATGTAAATGAAGCCATCTTAGAATCTCCAGACCAGCCCACCCACCAAGCTTCATGGAGCAGAACTATCAGCCACAGAGGCCCGCTCGAATCTATGACCTACAAAATTGTGAGATACAATGAAATGATTTTTGTTTTGTCTTTTTTTTAATTTTTTTAAAATTAGGTTCCACGCCCAATGTGGGGCTTGAGCTCACAACCCTGAGATCAAGAGTTGCGTGCTCTACTGACTGAGCCAGTTGGGTGCTCCTGAAACAATTTTTAAGTCACTAAGTTCTAAGGTAATTTGTTTCACAATGGATCATGAGAACAACCAACCAAATATTATGTGCATCCTGACAAAAGAACAATGACAGGATCAAACTTGTGTCTCATCAAACCTCTGGATGTAGCCGGCAATTTACAGGATATACAGAGCTCTGAGACTAGAGCTGCATCGTAACTACACATATGGCAAAATCCACAATGAAGAGTAACTCAACAGGTCAAATGGCCCAGATTCCTCAACAGTTAAAAAATCTAGAGAGAGAGAAAAAAGAGAGAGAGAGAGAGAGAACTTACAGGTTAGAAGACACTCAAAAGGCGTATTTTTCAAAACAACAAGACTAAAAACTACAAAGGAACACAAAGAAAGGATTACTATGAAAGGACAGCCGTTACTTTCAGGGAGAGGGAAGCAGTATGACAAACAGAGCAACGAAGACTTCTGGAATGCCGAGAAAAGTTCTATTTCTTGATGTTATAAATTATACATTTGCACCATCCCATTTTCTGAATCAGTGTTTAAGAAACAAAATAGAACAAAACAAACAAAAACTCCAATATTGCTGCTTGTTAAAACTGAACTGTAGGATGTCTTTCTCCCAAGTGAAATCTGTCAACCTACCAGATCAGGACTCTGGTAAAAAAGTTCATTGACTGCACCGTGTCAAGTTGTGCTTTAATCTGAATGGCAGAAACTAGTAAAAATCTTTATTACTGATTTAAATGTTTCCACCTCCTTAAAAGTAGAGATGTAGAGGTGTGCCTGGGTGGCTCAGTCGGTTATGAGTCTGCCTTCAGGGACACTTGGGTGGCTCAGTCAGTTGGGTGTCTGCCTTCCCCTCCGGGCATGATCCCAGAATCCTGGGATTGAATCCCGCATCGGCTCCTTGCTCAGCAGGGTGCCTGCTTCTCCCTTTGCTTGTGTACATGCGTGCGTGCTTGCTCGCTCGCTCTCTCTCTCTCTCTCTCTGACAAATAAATAAATAAATAAATAGATAGATAGTCTGCCTTCAGCTCAGGTCATGATACCAGAGCCTGGGATTGAGCCCCACATTGGGCTCCCTTCAGCTTCTCCCTCACCCTCTCCCTCTGTGTGCACCTCCTCCACTCTCTCAAATAAATAAATAAATAAATAAATAAATCTTTAAAAAAATAATAAAAATAAAATAGAGGTCTCAAAAAGGAGGGTAGAACCAAAAGTCAAAACAAAACAAAAAGCCCATTTCCCTCTGAACTGTTAAATGTAGGGGTAGGGGGGAAACCTGGGTGGCTCACTCAGTTAAGGAGTTTGCCTTTGGCTTGGGTCGTGACCCCAGAGTCCTGAGACTGAGTCCCACATCAGGATCCTTGCTCAGCAGGGACCCTGCTTCTACCTCTGCCTGCCACTCCCCCTGACCTGCACTTGTGCTGGGTCTCTCTCTGACAAATAAATGAATGAATAAATAAATAAATAAAATCTTTAAAAAATAAAACAAAAAAAGTAGGGGTAGGGATGCAAGCAGTTATTTTTCAAGCATCTTTTTTACTTTAGATTTCTAAGATTTTATTTATTCATTTGACAGAGAGAGAGAGAGACAGTGAGAGAGCGAACACAAGCAAGGTAGTGGGAGGGGAAGCAGGGTTCCCACTGAGCAGGGAGCCCAATGCAGGGCTCGATCCCAGGCCCCCAGGATCACGACTTGAGCCAAAGGCAGCCACTTAACTGACTGAGCCGCCCAGGCGCCCCTACTTTTTAAGAAGTAATCTCTACACCCAGTATGGAGCTTGAACTCACAAGCCTGAGATCAAGAGTCACATGCTTTTCCAACTGAGCCAACCAGGTGCCCCAAAAGTAACATAGTCTTCAAACAACCAATAAGACAAGAAGGGAAACTGAAAATATCTTAACATAAATGAAAATGGAAACATAATATACCAAAGTTTATGAGATCCAGCAAAAACAGCACTTAGAGCGAAATTCATAGCCATACACATTTATGTTATTAAAAAAAGAAGAATCTTGGGACACCTGGGTAGCTCAGTCAGTTAAGCCACTGCCTTCAGCTCAGATCATGATCCCAGGATACTGGGATCGAGTCCTACACTGGGCTCCTTGCTCAGCGGGGAGCCTCCTTCTCTCTCTGCCTCTGCCTGCCACTCGGCCTGCTTGTGTGCATGTGCGCTCACTCTCTCTCTCTGACAAATAAATAAATAAAATCTTAAAAAAAAAAATCTCAGATCAACAACCAAACTTTACACCTTAAGGAAAAAGGAAAAGAACAAACTAAACCCAAAGCTAGCACAAGGACAAAAATAGTAAAATTAGAGCAAAGATAAATAAAATTGAGAACAGAAAAGCGAAGATTTGATTCTTTGAAAAGATAAAAAAGAAACTGTCACACCTTTAGCTATCTTAACTAAGAAAAAAGTGGGGACTTACTATCAATTTTACAGAAATAAAAAAAAGATTATAAGAAATACTATGAATTACAGTATACCAACCAACCGGATACTCTAGATGAAATGGACCAAGACTGAATTGAGAAGAAAGAGAAAAACTAAATAGACTATACTGCTATAACTAGTAAAAATATTTAATCAAAACCTCCCAGTAAAGAAATGCCCAGGACCAGATGGCTTTACCAGTGTTTTCTACCAAACAATTAAAGACCAATTTTTCTCAAACTCTTCCAAAAAACTGAATGCTTCCTAATTTATTCTATGAAACCAGTACTACTCTAATACCAAAGCTGAAGATATTACAAGAAAACTAGATATCAATTTAAATATTGATGGAAAATACCCTCAACAACATGCTAGCAAATCAAACTCAACAGTACATTAAAGGATTATACACCAGGACCAACTGAGATTTATTCATGGAATGCAAGGGTGGTTCAACATAATTTAAAAATGTAATATACCACACGTTAAAAGAACGAAGGGGGAAAAGAGACAAACAATCTCAACTGATGCAGAAAAAGTATGTGACAAAATGTAACACTCTTTCATGACAAAGACACTCAACAAACTAGGAAAAGAAGAATACTATCTCAACATAAAAAAGACAATACATGGAAAACCCACAATGAACATCCTACTCAATGGTCACTGACAGCTTTTCAAAACTCTAAGACCAAGAATAAGACAAGGATGACCACTTTTGCCACTTGAATTCAACACAGCACTGGAAGTTCTTATTGGAAGTTTCAGCCAAAGCAATTAAGCAAGAAAAAGAAATAAAAGGCATTCAAATCAGACAGGAAGGGATAAAATGACAGTTACTTACATGTGGCATGATCTTATACGTAGAAAACCCTAAAAATTCCCCAAAAACCTGTTAGAACTATTAGATGAATTCAGGAAAGTTGCAAAATACAAAATCAACACCTCAAAATCAGTTTCTACACATTAACAATGAACAATTTGAAAAGGCAATTAAGAAAACAATTGCATTTACAACAGCATCAAAAAAAGAACAGAATACTCAGGAATAAAGGAGGCAAAAAAACCTGTACATTGAAAACTACACAACAGGGGTGCTTCGGTGGCTCAGTCGTTAAGTGTCTGCCTTCAGCTGGGGTCCTGATCCCAGGGTTCTGGGGTCAAGCCCCACATCAGGCTCCCTGCTTTGGCAGGAAGCCTGCTTCTCCCTCTCCCACTACCCCTGCTGTGTTCCCTCTCTCGCTGTGTCTCTGTCAAATAAACAAATAAAATCTTTAAAAAAAAAAAAAAAAGAAGAAGAAGAAAGGAAAGAAAACAACACAACAACATGGGGCACCTGCATGGCTCAGATAGTTAAGCATCCACCTTTGGCTCAGGTTGTAATCCCAGGGTCCTGGAATCTAGCACCGTGTCAGGCTCCCTACTCAGTGGGGACCCTGCCTCGCCCTCTCCTCCCCACCTGTGCTCTCTTTCACTAACGCACGTGCTCTCTCTCTCAAACAAATAAATAGTATCTTTTTTTTAAACTATAAAACATGCTGAAAGAAATTAAAGATGACATCTATAAATGGGAAGATATCCTGTGTTAAAGGACTGGAAGACTAACTATTGTCAGTACTATGCAAAGTGATCTACAGACTCAATGCAAGCTCTATCAAAATCCCAATTACGTTTCTTGCAGAAATAAAAAAATCCATCAATGAAATCCATATGGAGGGGGGTGCCTGGGTGGTTCAGTCAGTTGAGTGTCCGACTCTTGATTTCATTTTGGAGTAAGTTCCATGTCAGGCTCCCCACTTAGCAGGGAGTCTGCTTGAAATTCTCTCTCTCCCTCTGTCTCTACCCCCACAGTCTCTCTCTCAAAAAAAAAAAAAAAAAAAAAAAAGGAAAGAAAAAAAAGAAAATTCATATGGAGGGGCATCTGGGTGGCAAAGTCAGTTAAGCATCCGACTCTCGACCTCAGCTCAGGTCTTAATCTCAGGGTCATGAGTTCAAGCCCTGTGTTTCGCTACTCAAAATAAAATGAAACCATATAAAATGAACATAACTGAGCATACTTTATAATGAACATATTCTATAATAAAACAAAACAAAACAAAGAAAAAGGACAAAAAAGAAAATCCATATGGAATCCCAAGGCCCCCAAATAGCCAAAACAGTCTTCAAAAAGAACAAAGTTGAAGGTCTTCCATTTCCCCATTTCAAAATTTATTACAAAACCAGAATAATCAAAACAGTACAGTACTGCCACAAAGACAGATATATAGACCAATGTAACAGTAAGAGAGACTAGACATACACCCTCACAAATATAGTCAAATGATACTCAACGAGGGTGCCAAAACTACACAATGGGAATAGGAGAATCTCTTCAAACAGTGTTGGGAAAACTAGATACTTCTATACAAAAGAAAGGTGGACCTATGTACAGAATTTACTCAAAATACATGAAGACCTAAATATAAGACTTGAAAACTGTAACTTTCGAAAGAAAACATGGGCCGGGGGTGGGGGGGTGACAGCACAACACTGAACTTGATGGTGAATTCATGGATGTGACACTAAAAGCACAGAAAACAAAGGCAAAAATAGACAAAAAAGACTACATCAAACTTTGAAACTTTTACACAGCAAAAGAAATAATCAACAGAGTGGAAAAGCAACCTATGGAATGGGACAAACTATCTGCAAAGCATATTTCTGATAAGGGGTTAACATCTGGAATATATAAAGAACTCCTACAAGTCA
Organism: Enhydra lutris kenyoni; assembly: GCF_002288905.1. NCBI lineage: Eukaryota > Metazoa > Chordata > Mammalia > Carnivora > Mustelidae > Enhydra > Enhydra lutris. Next base: position 13,440,638 of record NW_019154111.1, on the reverse strand, counting down.
ATTCAAAAAACCAAATAACCCAATTTTAAAATGGACAAAGGATTTTAAAAGATATTTCTCTAAAGAGGACATAAAAATGGCCAACATGCTTATGAAAAGATGGCCAACATCACTAGTTATCAGGGAAATGTAAAATCAGAGCACAATTAGCTAACGCAGTATGGAAGTTCTTCAAAAAAACTAGAAACAGAATTACCATACAATCCAGCATTCCACTTCTGGGTATATATCCAAAAGAATTAAAAACAGAATCTTAAAAAGGTTACACACCAATATACACTGCAGCTTTACTCACAAAAATAGCCAAAAGTTAAAAACAACTCAAATGTCACCTGACAGATGAATGGATAAACAAAATGTGTGTGTGTGTGTGTGTGTGTGTGTGTGTGTGTATAAAACAATGGAATATTACTCAGTCCTAAAAAAGAAATGTTACATACTATAAAATGAATAAACCTTGAAGACATTATGTTTTGTTTTGGTTTTTTGAGGACATTGTTAAATGAAGTAAGTCAGTCAGTCACAAGAAGGCAAATGTTACATTATTCCACTTACATGAAGTACCTAAAGTGGTCAAACTCAGGGCTGGGATGAGGGTTAAGTTGGATGTTTTTCAGTAGGTACAGAATTTCAGCTATGTAGAATGGGGGGGTTGTTTTTGTTTGTTTGTTTGTTTTTTTAAAGGTTTTATTTATTTATTTATTTGACAGACAGAGATCACAAGTAGGCAGAGAGGCAGGCAGAGAGAGAGGAGGAAGCAGGCTCCCCGCCGAACAGAGAGCCCGATGCGGGGCTCGATCCCAGGACCCCGGGACCATGACCCGAGCCAAAGGCAGAGGCCTTAACCCACTGAGCCACCCAGGCAGCCCCGGGGGGGTTGTTTTCAAGGGATCTATTACTCAACAATGTACACATGGTTAACAATATTATACTGTTCTCCTAGAAACTGTTGAGAAGATAAATTCATGTTATGTGTTTTTTGCCACAATAAAAAAGTGTGGAAAAAAAAAGTGTGGTACTAGCATAGAGAGAAACACAAGACCAATAGAATAGAAAAGAGAATCCAGAAATCCAGAAATAAATCCTTGCATATATGGTCAAATGATTTTCAACAAAGACAATAGGACCCTTATTTTACATCCTATACAAAAATTAACCCCAAAAGGATCACAAACTAAATTTAAGATCTAAAATTATAAAACTCTTAGAAGAAAACATGAGGGAAAAGTTTCATGAATATCAGATTTGGAAGTGATTCTTTGATCAAAAGCACAAGCAACAAAGGTAAAAACAGATAAACTGGGCTATGTCAAAATTCAAAACTTCTACTAATCATCGATAAGTGTGAAAAGGCCACCCACAGAATGTGAAAAATATCTGCAAATGATAAATGTGTTAAAGAGATTCATACCAGAATATTTATAAGAACTAAACAACAAAAAAACATCAAACAACCCAACTAAAAATCAGGCAAAGGCCAGAATAGACATTTCTCCAAAAAGATATACAAATGGCCAATAAACATATGAAAAGATGCTCAACATCATTAATCATTAGGGAAATGTGAATCAAAAAACCACAATGAGACAGCACTTCACTCTCTTTAGGATAGCTACTATCAAGATCAGAAAGTATGTTGGTGAGGATGCAGAGAAACTGGAAAACTGCACTGCTGACGAGAATTGAAAATCGTACAGTCACTATGGAAAATCGCATGGCAGTTGCTCAAAAAATTAAAAATGAAATTACCGTGTGATCCAACAATTCTGCTTCTGAGTATATGCCCAAAACAATGGAAAGTAGGGACTCAGATATTTATACACCAATGTTCATAGCAGCATATTTCAAAAGAGCCAAAAGTTGAAAACTCAAATGCTAACTGAAAGATGAATAAACAAAATGTGGTACACACATACAATGATTTTTTTTTTTTTTTTAAAGATTTTATTTATTTATTTGACAGAGAGAAATCACAAGCAGGCAGAGAGGCAGGCAGAGAGAGAGGAGGAAGCAGGCCCTGCTGAGCAGAGAGCCTGATGCGGGGCTCGATCCCAGGACCCTGAGATCATGACCTGAGCCGAAGGCAGCGGCTTAACCCACTGAGCCACCCAGGCGCCCCCATACAATGATTTTTTAAGAGATTTTTATTTATTTATTTGATAGACAGAGATCACAAGTAGGCAGAGAGGCAGACAGAGAAAGAGGAGGAAGCAGGTTCCCTGCTGAGCAGAGAGCCCACCGTGGGGCTCGATCCCAGGACCCTAAGACCATGACCTGAGCTGAAGGCAGAGGCTTTAACCCACTGAGCCACCCAGGCGCCCCACATACAATGATTATTATTCAGCCTTAAGAAGGAAGTACCATTACAGGCTGTAACATGGATGAACCTTGAGACGTTGTGCTAAATGAAATATACCAGATACAAAAGGTCAAATACTGTATGATTCCACTAATATGAAGTACCAAGAGTAGTCAAATTCATAGACACGAAGTCAGAATTTTGATTACCAGACAGTGAAAAGAGAGGATAATGGGGAGAGTTACTGTTTGATGGGTACGGAGTTTCACTTGAAGAAGATGAAAAGGTCTGGAGATGGACTGTGGTTATGGTGGCACATTAATGTGAATATATTTAATGTCACTAAATGTACACTTTAAAATAGTTAAAATGGGTGCCCCTGGGTGGTGCAGTTGATTGAGCAACTGATTCTGGGTTTCGGCTCAGGTCATTTAAAGGTCCGGGGATCAAGCCCCACATCAGGCTCTGAGCTCAGCGAGCAGTCTGCTTAAAGTTTCTCTCCCCCCTCATACCCCTTCCCATGCACACCTGCACATGCTCTCTCCCTCTCAAATAAATATTTAAAAATAAACAAATAATATAGTTAAAATGGTAAATTTTGTGTTATGTATATTTTATCACCAAACAAAAGAAAGAAACACAGTTTAGAATCTGCTCAATCTCTGCTTGGATTAAACAGATTTGGTCCAATTCTAAAGACCTGCCAGAAGCAAAAGATATGATGTCAGTAGGAAAACATCATTTATTATCCCTTCAACATTTCATAAACAATATATTCATTATCAAACAAAAGCAAGATAAAATAACAACAAAGGGAAAAGAGACAACAGAAAATAATGTACTTACATAATGGAATAAGGGCTAAAACAACTATGATGTCTTAACTCAAGTGACAAAACTTAACATAACCAATAAGGGAACAAATTTTTATACTACTCCTGACGTGTTTCACTGAAAAAGAATTATCAACCAAGTAGTATTCTTCCAAAAAATGTTTTCTGAATGAAATCATGAGAAAATGATGAGATAAACTCAAATAGTGGGACATATTAAAACAGACAAAATGGGCCCAGATTTGTTTTTTAATGTCACTATTATAAAAGAAAAACAAAAATACCCTGAAGAATTAAATTAAAAGACCAACTATAAGCAATGTATTTTCCTTAAATGGATCCTGGATTAGGAAAAATTTAACAAGTAAAAGCTATTGGGAAATCTGAATATAGGCTGTGTATTAGAGAATACCATTATGCCAAAGTTAAACTTCTAGAAAGCAGCAATGGTTTTGGTTTAGAAAAATGTCCTTGTTCTGAAAAGAGATATGTCAATGTTCAGGGGTACAGCATTATAACGTCTTCACTTCACTTCCAAGGTTAAAAAAATACACTCAGAGAAGGACAGAAAGAGAAAGAGAAGCAAATGGAACACTGTCAAAATGAGGAGAAGGGTTATCAGTATTCACCCTACAGTTTTTTCAAGTTATGAACCTTTCAAAATACATAGTTGGGAAAAAATTAAGTAGGTGATTAATTTATTTGAGGAATTAGAAAACAAACTGGAAAACGTCCATTAAGAAACGTAATCTACAGGAGCCTGGGTGGCTAAGTGGTTTAACCCTCTGCCTTTGGCTCTGGGTCATGATCTCAGGGTCCCTGGATCTAGCCATGCATCAGGCTCTCTGCTCAGTGGGGAGCCTGCTTCCCCCTCCCCCTCTCTGCCTGCCTCTGCCTACTTGTGATCTCTCGCTCTGTCAAATAAATAAAATCTTTAAAAAAAAAAAAAAAAGAAAGAAAAGAAATGTAATCTATAAAAAGAATCAAACTGAAATTCTAAAACTGGAAAATTAGTAACCAAAATTAAGAACCAAATGGAAGGGCTAAAACTACAAATTAGACAACTGAAGAATAGATTACTATGTTAGAAAGAGATCAAAAGGAAGTAACAAGACCAAGGCACAAAATCAAAAAAGGATAAGTGAAAGAATGGAAAGAATCAGAGTGACATGTGGGAAACAGTGAAAAACTTTAACATACATATAATTGAAATCAAAGATGGAAAAGGAAAAATGGGGCAGAAGCACTACAGATAATGGCTGAGAAATAGCCAAAGTGGTAAAAAAGACACCAACCCATAGACTTAAGAAGCTCTGTAAACCCTAAGGACTGAAAAACCAGACCTAGGCACATCAAAACAACACTGTTAAGAAGCCAAAGAGGAGGGATGCTTGGGTGGTGCAGTTGGTTTTATGTCCAACTCTTGGTTTTGGCTCAGGTCACGACCCTCAGTCATGAGCCCTGCATTGGGCTCAGCCCTCAGGGCGGAATCTGGTTAAGACTCTCTCTGCACCCTCACCACTGTGCACACACACTTGTGCATGCTCTCTCAAATAAATTAATAAATCTTAAAAAAAAAAAAAAAAAAAGCCGAAGAGGAAAATCTAAAGGACCAAGAATAGAGAAAAAAGATATATAACCTTTAAAAGAACAACAATTAGACTGATAGCTGATTGTCAACATTAACAATGGGAACCAGTATCTTCAAAGTACTGAAAGAAAATAACTACCAGTTATTTTATACCAACAAAAAACTCTTCCAAAACACAACAAAATTAAGACATTTCCGACCATCAAGAAAGGGGTGCCTGGCTGACTCAGCTGGTAGACCATCTGATTCTTGATCCTGGGGTCATGAGTTCAAGTCACACATTGGGTCTAGTGCTTGTTTGCTTATTTGCTTGTTTGCTTGCTTTGCTTACTTACTAGCTAACTAAAATAAATAAATAGATGAAAATTTTTTAAAGAGAGTAAGACAGCTTATGACCAACATACCCAAAAAGAAGAAAATACTAAAGGATGTTCTTCATGGAACAGGAAAGTAATTCTGGATGGAAACATGTTAATAGGAAGAAATGAAGAGTCATGGAAAGATTAAGTACATGAGTAAATCTTTATGGATACTGACTATATAAAGTAATATCATCTTGTGGCATTTAAAACATGTGAACAAAAATACCTGAGAGGAGGTACACCTGGGTGGCTCCGTCAATTAAGCATCTGCCTTTGGCTCAGGTCATGATCCCAGGGTTCTGGAATCGAGTCCCACATCAGGATCCTTGCTCAGTGGGGAACCTGCTTCTCCCTCTGCCCGCTGCTTCCCCTGCTTGTGTATATGTTCCTGTGCTCTCCCTCTCTGACAATAAATAAATAAAATCTTAAAAACCTGAGAGGAATTCTATATCTAAGATGTAGCAAGTCAGAAAACACAGCTTTTGAGTTAGTAATAAACAAAAGCAAATAAACTACAAAATAAGTTCTTTTTCTTTAAGATTTTATTTATTCATTTGACAGAGAGAGAGACAGTGAGAGAGGGAACACAAGCAGGGGGAGTGGGAGAGGGAGAAGCAGGCTTCCCACCAAGCAGGGAGCCTGATATGGGACTCGATCCCAGGACCCTGGGATCATGACCTGAGCAGAAGTCAGACGCTTAAAGACTGAGCCACTCAGGCTCCCACAAAATAACTTCTTAAAACGCATTAGAAAACTCAGGTCCCAGGGCAACCAAGCAGGCTGAAATCTAAAAACAGACCACCAAGGAGACAGGAGGCATGCACTGGCTCATCTGTAACATGACAAATGAAGACAAAACACAGGGTTCCACATAACCAAGTAATAAAAATTCTGCTAAAATTATCAACGAATTGATAAAGGCTGCCTATGGATAGCATGAAAATATAAAACCTCTGGGACTCAGAGACACAAGGGGAGTTCACAACCACCTACAGGCTCTTCTCCACAGACCTCCCCCAAACATTCAGAACAAAGACTGGAGATAGGGCAAAAGACCAGAGAAAACCTCCTTTGGTTGGATGCTCCTGGACAGAAACCCTCAAACGTATAGAAAGCACAAAAAGATCCTCTCCCTGACTGAACAAAATCCTCAACCTGTGTGGGGGTATTAAATCCCGTCACCCTCACAGCACAGGTTAAGACCTATGGCTGTTACAGAACAATGCTAAGTCTCCTAACGCTGAGGGAAGGGCAAATGAAAGTATCCTGCACGAGACCTGTCAGATGTGAGGTAAAGCAAGAATCCCATAGAATCCCAAGTGATCCCATGATCACTGAGAATGCAAACCCCACCACTGAGAACAGCAGCACTGGAAGTAAGACTATGGTAGACCAGGTAACAGAGAACATTCTTGTCCCCCACCCCACACACACAAATAACCACTAAACACATACTTAAACTACTGAAACACAGAGATAACAAGAAAATACTGGAGGCAGGAATCTTTTTACTTGGGCTCCCTAACAGCTCAACCGTAGAACTTTGTACTATAATTACTTGGGCCTTTGTTCAATTTTTCCAATAGACTGTGAGCTGTTCAAAGGTAAAGACCTGTAACTATCTCTACATCTCACAAAATCCTTTGGCCATAAGAGGTAAAGTATGTATTAAATTATAATATGAAGCAAAATGACAATATATTATAATCTCCTAAGTCTCTAACACCCCTTTGCTTTCCCAATCATAAAAAGCCCATCCTTCTACTACACAGCTAAATACTTACGGATTGGGAATCAGCTCTAAGAACAGAATCCAAAACATTTAGCAAGAGAAAGGGCAACAGAGAATAAGCAAATCAGTTCTTTACAGATTAAAAAAAACAAAGGCCCTGAGAGGATGAGACATTTTTCATTCAGAATCCTCATTTGTAGAACTTTGCATGCCTTGCACAGATGGGAGCCTTGGTTTTGTTTTATTTCAAATATAGATTTTGTTTTAGCAATGAGAAGAAGCTCAATAATTTCCTAGCTAAAATCCGAAGATTTAGACTTTTCAGAAAAATTTCAGTGAAGAGAACCTTAAAATTTCCCTAAAACGGGAATCTTCTGGAATGAGCTGACTTTAAAATATTACCAGTATTTCTGAAATAGGAAAAAAGAGAACAGCACTTAACTCCAAGCAACTAAATCACATATAAAACTTGTATCTTTTAATGCTCATTATGTAATTATCCAGGGGTTGGTTTTGTTTTTTTTTTTTTCCACTAAACTAAAATACAGATGGCAGCTATATAAATTTCACAGGACCCTTCTATGAGAAACTGGTCTTCAGAAAATTCCCAAATTGCTCTTTGTGCGAAAGTATCAGGGAGAACCAAAGTAAAGAGCCATCCTCTCATTTTAACCATCCTTATTTATCCTGATGCTGCCTCACTCAACGGTCAAATGTGCCTCTCTTTTCAAATACTTATCTTTCAGAGTAAGAATAAAATATAAGAGTGATCTCTAAAGAAACCTAGCAAACTTAAATATCACAGCTACTAAGCAGACTGTCAATGAAAAATTACTTGGGATGATACTGCCAGTACTATATATTAAGGGGTCATAACGTATCACTTTACTTTAAATTCTAAGAGGGTTTAAGAATTGTTGACATCCAAAAAGAAGTAATCTTATTTTGGTCACTGAATCATAAAGAAAATGCAACCAAATCCTGATACCCTAGACACTACAGTACATTGCTCATTGTACTTCCCCTCTGCTGAGCTGCAGACAGAAGGAAGATAAGGAAGGAAGGAAAACGGATTCTTGACAAGGAGAGAATAAAGCACTTACACTTCATAGGACTTTCTAGCCACAGATGCCAGGTGCTACCCACTGAAATCCAGGCTTGGACTAAGCTCCACATTTCTGAAAGGACCATCTCAACCGAAGCCTGGGGCTCAGAGTCAGCAGGAGGAAGCTGCAGCTCCCACCAGCAGCACATTTCAAAGAGGCTGCAACAAGAGAACATTTTCCATTTAAGCATCTAATTCCAATCTCCCATTTCACAAAGCAGTAGCAGAACAAGCCTTTATATCAGTCTTTTCAAAAGATATTTCCATGACTATGTGATGAATATGAAACAGGCTATGGCCCAGCAGTCCTTTCACTAACATGATCTAAGTCTTTCATTACACTTCACAGCAGATCCTAAAAGTACTTGCCCTTTCCTTTTCTTTAATGGTGCTCTGTTGCTCGAAGACTCCCTTCTACACCAACAGTTCTAAAACTGCTGAATCAACCTAAATCACTGAGCAGGCGGGCTGTCAACAATGCAAGCACATACCCAGACAGGAGCCTGAGGATTCATTAGCTGCTAAGAATTGGAAACGGATTAAGGCTGCTAGTTAATCCTACAAAAAAACTCCTCAAATTAAGCAGAATTACTTAAAATACTTCACTGAGGACAGAAGAGCTCTGGCAAATAGAAAATGAAGTTCTAGAAATATAAACATTCCAGTGAAATTTGAAAAGTAACACAAAAGTGTCAGGTTGCTGTACTTTCTTAAGCATTTCAATTAGTGAATAATGTATTTACTACATAAAGACTTTTAAAGATTTACAGTACATTGGGGGAAGAGACTAAGAGTAAAAAGACAAAACCCCCCAAAAAACTATCAGTCCAAGAACACAAAGCTTTAGACATATACCCTATAACAATGTGGTAAAGAGGTAGAAAACCAGAATTTCCCAAATCAAGAAAAAAAATCATTCCCTTGAGACAGATTTAAAAAAAAAAAAAAAGAGTAAGTCTAATTTACCTGAAAACAGAGAAAGTAACTTTTTAAGTTGGCCAACTATCTTGAGTCTTTGTATCTAATGTTTTATGAGGATTTTACAAATACAGGACAAACTGCTAGGTCTGTCACAAGTTACTTTCTGATGGTTTTCTTAGCAGGGAAAGAAAATGATTTGAAGGAGTATTAAGAAAAACTATGGCGCCTAAAAGATAACCATTACTACCTAAAAACTGTATTTTTCAAAATAACGTGTTTTGTAAGATGGCCTGAAACGCAGAAACCAAATGAAATGAACTTAGCTAAAATCTTCACCAAAGCAGTGATAAGTAAACAACTCCCATCTTTAAAACCAGAGTGTAAATGAAATACAGTCACATAAAGCCACTAGCCAGCTCCCATACCCACAGAATACCCTTGTGTGCATTAAATAACTTTTCTAGAAGCAAAAAGGCTTATGTATAGAGACAAATTCAGTCAATTTAAACATTTTCACAGCTATCTCCATAATAATTGAATAAATAATTAATAGGGAGATACTGTTTCCCTTATGGGAGGGAAGAGATTCCTAGCTAAAAATACTTCTTTAAAAAATCATAAGCTATTTAGAGTCCACAAGAAACTTCCAAACACTCTTCAAGTCAACTTTCGGAAGACTGTAGCACTCATATGCACTGTTCTATCTTGATTTCAATGAAGGGAATCAGTAAGACCAAATGACAGCACTGAATCCTGTGGCCTCCTCAGTTTCTGACGAGATCCCCCATGTTTCTGGGACAAGCATTTTCGAATAATTCTGAGCCCTAATGAACACTGTCAAATGAAATCTGGCTCAAATTTGTGACTGTCAGTCACGCATAATATGGTACTGAGAAATCTTGCCAAAATATTTTCATGACAAGTGTAAGAAAATCCCTATCCAGGATTTAAAATCCTCAATAACCTAAGTACGTGAACATTAACCTCAAGAATGGCCCTGAAAAGAGATAAATCTGGGTCCATAAAATCAACTTTGTGAGTGACGAAAGCATGCATTCCTCAGTAATCATTTTACTTGCCTGCTTGCCGTGGGCCTTACTAATTATACGAGGCAGTCCTATTTTAAAAGTAGGAAATGCCGGGCCGCCTGGGTGGCTCAGTGGGTTGAAGCCTCTGCCTTCGGCTCAGGTCATGATCTCAGGGTCCTGGGATCAAGCCCCGCATCGCATCGGGCTCTCTGCTCAGCGGGGAGCCTGCTTCCCTTCCTCTCTCTCTACCTGCCTCTCTGCCTACTTGTGATCTCTGTCAAATAAATAAAATCTTAAAAAAAAAAAAAAAAAAAAAGTAGGAAATGCCAAGCTTAAAACCATGTGAAACAAAGCTGAGGTAAGTACTTCCTAAAAGCCAAAAATATAGAAAACGTATTTCATCACTGGTCTCTATTCCTGCCCATGTGAGCCAAGTTTTATAACAACTCGTATAAACCAGAAGAATGAGGACATTATCAGACATGTTAAGCATATGTTAACACTACGCTAAAGATTCAAGTTTTTCAATCTTACGAATGTGAAATGTCTAGCTTAAAGTATTCTTTACAAAAAAAAAGCACTGAAGTTAGAAAACTCTGAATCCTTACATAAAAAACATGTATATTTTCAGGTCTAATTCCAAATACATTCTTCTATTCTAGGGCTATTTAAATATTATAATACTATGGCTGAAACAAAATACAAGAAAACAATGAATACAGAGGAAAAACTGAAAAGAACTGTGGTATTGGCTTGAGAAAAAAAATAAGTAAATACATAATGTAAACTCCATTAACAGAAAATTTCTTACCAGAAGAAAAAAAAATAAAGTTTCATAATATTGTCATTTTGGAAACTCGACCAAAAAGGAAAATTAAGTCAGTATTTTTAAAGAGTTCTGCATGCCAAACACTACAAAATTTTCTCCTTTAGCAACACTATGAACTTCCAATAAAGAGAAATAAAGCTTCTATTTGAGACTTCACCTGTGCAGCAGTAAAACACTCTCGGGCAGTTATTTCAGTACCAGGGTGCACGCTAGAAAAATACAGGAGAGGTAATCTGAGCAATCTCGACTTCCTATGAATTAAATTTGTTTTTAAGTTCAACAGAGCTTAGAATTCTGTTAACATCTGGAAAACAGTATGGCAGTTCCTCAAAACAAACAAAGGAGAAAACAAGCAGAATTACTGTATGACCAGCAATTCCCTTTCTGGATACAAAACTGAAAAGAACTGAAAGCAGGACTCCAAAAGGCCTTTGTACACCCATGCTCGTAACAGCATTATTTGCAATAGCCAAAAGGTAGCAGCAACCCAAGTGTTCATTGACAGATGAGTGCATAAACAAAATGTGGTACATACATTATTATTCAGCCTTAAAAGAGGATGAAATTCTGACAAATGATATACCATGGATGAACCCTGAGGACATTATGCTACATAAATAATCCAGTCACAAAAGTTCAAATACTGTATGATTCCATATATATGAGGTACCTAGAGTAATGAAACTCAGAGAGATAGAAAGCAGGTTGCTAGGGGCTGGAACACGGGAAGGGGAAAATGGGGAGTTAACTGTATTTAATAAGTAGAGTTTTATTTTTACAAGATGAAAAAGTGTGGAGATGGATGGTGGTGATGTATGTACAACATGAATGTACTTAAACCCATTAATCTGTACACTTTAAAGTGGTTACATGGTGAATTTTATGTTATGTAGATTTTAATGCAAATTTTAAAAAGGAATGATCATGAATGAACCTTAAAGACATGAATGAACCTAAGTGAAATAAACAAGACACAAAAGTACAAACAGCCTAAGACTGTACTTGTGTAAGGTACCTGGGGTAGTCAAATTCATAGAGACAAAAAGTAGACCAGTGCTGCCAAGGGCTGGAGAGAAGAGGAAATGGACAGTTATTATTTAATAGGTACAGAGTTTTAGTGTGGGAAGATGAAAAAGTTCTAGAGACCAGTGTGGTGATGGCCGCACAACAACATGAATGTATAATGCCACTGCACTGTATACCTAAAAATGGTTATTTATGTCATGAATGTTTTACCACAGTTAAAAAAATATATATGCAATCTATTTTCCATCTTCCTTACAGACATCAGTGCAATCAACATGAAAAAAAAAAAATGAAGAACTATCTGGAAAGCTTTGGAAGAAAACTGTGTTATAATTAGAAAATGCAGCACTACCCTGATAATTTTATATCCTGAATCGCACTACCAACTCTGGTCCAAAGCCTGGGGAGACAAGAAATAAACTAATCCAAAAATGGATGAATGCCACCGGCTAACAGACTACCATGCCAACATAAATACCATCACAAATTCTCACTCACAGTCTCCAATACACCAAAGATATGAAATATCTGTATTTGCACTAAGACTTGGAATGTGGCAAATAAGGAACTGATTTTAACTTTTATTTAATTTTAATTCATTTAAGTAACCACAATAGCCATCTGGCTAAGGGCTACCATAGTAGATGACCCAGCCAGATTATTAAACTCTGGAATAAAGGTCTCTGGTTTTTATCATTTATGTGTTTCCAGTTTTCAGCAATGCAAGGCATATAGTATTCTTATTCACTGAATTAAATGACCCACAGATTCTGTAGATAAGGAGCGCCTGGGTGGCTCAGTGGGTTAAAGCCTCTGCCTTCAGCTCAGGTCATGATCCCAGGGTCCTGGGATCGAGCCCCGCATTGGGCTCTCTGCTCAGCGGGGAGCCTGCTTCCCCTTCTCTCTCTGCCTGTCTCTCTGCCTACCTGTGATCTCTGTCAAATAAATAAATAAAATCTTAAAAAAAAAAAAAAGGAATCTGTAGATGAACATTTTGTCTTTTCTAGAAGGCTTTCCTTTCAAAAGCATGCCATGTTTTAAGAGTCACTTAACTGGAGGATGAAAGCGTAAGCACAAAAAAGCCCAGATTTTCAGGTAAGTCAAGTCAATAACTGCAATTGCTAAAAGAAAAACCAAAGACCCTAGGTTTTTTGAACTAGGCTAAAGAATCAAATTCCAGAGAGGAAAATTATTAAGAAAGAAATGTGAAGCTGACATTCCATGACCCATGACTTTCCTGACAGGATATTTAGAAGAAAATTCCCAAGGATATGTGACAAACCAAACATGACAATGTCAACTTAGTCCATCAGAGCATTTCATTTGATTGATGCTTATTATGATTTCATCATTCCTTTTCAGTTTCCAGGCTGAACATAAAATTTTTGAGGTAGGGGCACCAGGGTGGCTCAGTGGGTTGGACCTAGGCCTTCAGCTCAGGTCATGATCTCAGGGTCCTGGGATAGAGTCCAGCATTGGGTTCTCTGCTCAGCGGGGAGCCTGCATCCCCCTCCCTCTCTGCCTGCCTCTCTGCCTACTTGTGATCTCTCTCTCTCTGTCAAATAAACAAATACACAAATCTTCAAAAAAAAATTTTTGAGCTAACCTCTGACCAACAGATTATAACAGTCTCCTTATAATCTAAATTACAAAATAGAACAAATGCACAGCATAATTCATTAGCTGTACAAAGAGATGGTCTTACCTTCTATTGCTTGCTTTCTACATGGTCTCCTCACTTGGGTTACCAGAGTGGACAAAGTGTTCAGAACGGTTCCCTGTTAGATAGGCTTTCTTTAAGATCTGTCTCAAAATAACTTGCTTTATTTTAAAATACTCTGGATATTAGTGATACCTGCCTATCTCACACATCGAAACAATGGCTTTAGGCTGTTTCCAAGAATTTTGTCAGAAAAAAAAAAATTTAGAGTAATGAATATAGATTCTTTGGCAAATGGTTATTTTATATAAATACCAGAAAAAGAGAAAAGATGCTAACTTATATAGCATGGACTAAACCACATCTAAATTATATCCTTAAACCAAATCTATTGTCACTAGGTCATTAGAATGCTACTAAATGACTTTAAGATTAGTGAAGTGAGAGTTAGAGGGAAGTGATACGTCTTTCCAAAATGTGTATTCTTCAAAACGGTTTTCCAACAAAACAGGCAAATCATTCCTTAACAACAAACTTAAAATTAAAACACTATGCCTGTTACTACCCTAGAGCAGACTTTTAATCTGTATTTAGTGACTACTTCGAGAAAGCTTTATTGAGTCAAAAAGTTCCTCCCCCTTTCTGTATCCAAGTCTGTTAAAGAATATTTATTCATTTGAGAAAGAGCAAGAGAGAGCATAAGTGGGAGGGAGAGGGAGGAACAGACTCCCTGCTGGGTTCGATCCCAGGACCCTAAGATCATGACCTGAGCTGAAGGCAGATGCTTAACGGACTGAGCCACCCAGGTACCCCTCACAAAGGTTGTTTTTTGTTTTTGTTTTTGTTTTGGGGGAAAAAAAAAAGGATGGAAACACTGAACACAACCTCATAGGAGGCTGAATAATATTGTTTATTTTCAATTACTCATGGGAATGGTAGAGAGAGGCAGTAAAAATAAATGAAATCCATAAAGACACATTTGAGATACCAACTAATCCTTTCGGAGATACCTACAAGCAGCTATTCTTTAACACACATTTTTTTTTTAAAGATTTTATTTATTTCTGAGAGAGCAAGCACAAGCAGGGGAAGGAGCGAGGGAGAGGCACAAGGCCGACTTCACACTGAGCATGTGGGGCCCTGAGATCATGACCTGAGAAGAAACCAAGAGTCAAATGTTTAACCTACCATCCAGGTGCCCAACAACACACTTTTTTTTATTTTTTAAGATTTTATTTATTTATTTGACAGAGAGACAGATATCACAAGTAGCAGAGAGGCAGGCAGAGACAGAGGGGGAAGCAGGCTCCCCTCTGAGCAGAGAGCCCGATGTGGGGGCTCATCCCAGGACCCTGAGATCATGACCTGAGCAGAAGGCAGAGGCTTAACCTACTGAGCCACCCAGGGGCCCCTCAACACACATTTTTAAGAACCTTTGTGTCAGGCATCTTGATCATGCTTTCTTAATAACCATTAAACTATTCCCTCAACTGTATCATATAAACAAAATGATTCTACAATCTAGTAGGGGGAACAAAACAGATTTTCAAAAAGGTAAAAAAAAATTACAAATGCAATTATATAAAATGCTCTAGGTGTTCAGTGGAGGCAGAAATGATCTTTATTTGAAGAGAATCAGTTAAGGCTTCAAGGAGAAAGAATTCAGGCTGGGCTTTGAAAAGATGGATTAGTTTCTTCATTAGAAGACAAGATTGGTAAAGAATAAAACTACAGAGGTACGAAAGAATTAAATAACAAAATTGGACGGAGGAAGCATTCTCTACCACCTCCCTTCTCCTCCCCACTATAACCATTTGCTTACTATGGGAAATACTACAATTGTATGAATCCTGATAGGAAGGACCCAGTCGGGGCGCCTGGGTGGCTCAGTGGGATAAAGCCTCTGCCTTCGGCTCAGGTCATGATCCCAGGGTCCTGGGATCGAGCCCCGCATCGGGCTCTCTGCTCAGCAGGGAGCCTGCTTCCCTTCCTCTCTCTCTGCCTGCCTCTCTGTCCACTTGCGATCTCTCTGTCAAATAAATAAATAAAATCTTAAAAAAAAAAAAAAAAAAAAGGAAGGACCCAGTCAAAAGGGAGTCTGAAGATGCAAGTGATAGAATAACCAAGAGATCAAGGTTCCTAAGAATTCAGAAAATGAGATGCAGAGCACCTAGACCTGACAGGAGAAGGGAGAAGCAGTTGGCTATACCTATGCTGAAGTTTTACCAAACCAGAGGTGAAGGGTTGATGGTATAGTATATATAAGAAAATTACTAAATAACAGACCTTGTAATCCAAATCAGATAGAAGTAAAGACAAGACCTAATGAAGAAACAACAGGAGCCAGTCAACTGAATAAGGTTTTCATGAAATTCAAGAATTAATTCAGGGATTTGTTTAACATGCTTGAACTGACTGAACACCTTTGTTTGCCCACAAATCTCTTCCAAAAAATCCACTAAGATCAGAGTAAAGAGATTTTTAAAAATGCGGGGGAGAAGGGACACCTGGGTGGCTCAGTTGGTTGAGCGGCTGCCTTGGGCTCAGGTCATGATTCCGGGATCCTGGGATCGAGTCCGGAATCAGGCTCCTTGCTCAGCGGGGAGCCTGCTTCTCTCTCTGCCTCTGCCTGCCACTCTGCCTGCTTGTGCTCACGCACACGTGCGCACGCTCTCTCTCTCTCTCTCTCTGACAAATGAATAAATAAAATCTAAAAAAAAAAAAATGGGGGCGGTGCCACAAGGACAGAAAGAATGGAAACATGACTGATATTAACAAAACTGTGAAAACCAGAATGCTAATGGAAGAGTTAACCATCTTAGTAGGTCTGAAAAAGTTGAAATTTTTCAGAGGAAGGACAGGATGAGAAAGGGGAAGCCAAGAGGGCAAAATGATTCATGTAGCAAATTCCAGTTATGCTCAGGAATTAAAAGTACCAGGTACATCTGAAGGCAGATGCATAGGTGGAACAAAAAACAAAGGAGTGGGTTCAAAATCTGTATGAGCAGTTAGACTGAGATTTTCCTCCATGACTGAGTGGCCAGGCTACCATCCTCCCACCATCACCGAAGATTCAAGATTTACTTTGGAAAGATTGACGCAGAGGGACTCTGGACTCTTAGCCAACAGACTCACCTAAGGACAAGAATATCATATTGAAAATGGATTAAATTAAAGCCTACATATTTAGTGGTGAGATCCATACCCTGATTCATTCTCCCACCTGCCACTGGCAGCCCCAGTTATATCCAGAGAATAGCTCTCAGGACAAAAGTGATTCAAGAAAAAAAGACCAACAGAAATACAAGGGAGGAGGAGTAAAAGTTCCCTTCTCAATTAGCCATCAAATGAGGGAGCAATCCAAGAAAAGATCATGAGTTCAGGATTCAATGCATCTGACACAAGAAAGAGAAAATAATTCCCCAGGAGCGTTAAACAGAAATCCCAGGACAACAATTATGCAACAGACCTGGAGAATAACAAGGTCAGACTGGAGCAGGAAGATAGAGACCTATAGGGAGAGGTTTCCTTCTACCAAAAAAGGAAGCAGATTACCAATGTGAACACAGTAAGAGGATATTTACATACTCAGAGAGTTTTGAACAAATTATTATAGATATATAGAAGATGAAGCATATGTGAAAGAAAAAGGTAATGACAACCACCAGGAAAAGAAAACTTGCGCAAAAAAAGAAAAATTATCATGTTATATATGCTATGTGGTTCACAATGCATGTTGTGTGTATTTAATCAAAACTGATAGACAGAACTATGTTAGAGAGATGCAACAGGCCTTTTTCTTGTAAAGTTACCATTTTATAACTTTTAAAAGTTTTAAAAGTTTATTTTAAAATATTTTAAGTTTTAGGGGCGCCTGGGTGGCTCAGCTGTTAAGCATCTGCCTTTGGCTCGGGTTGTGATCCCAGGGTCCTAGTACTAAGCCCCATGTCAGGCTCCCTGCTCCTCGGGAAAGCCTGCTTCTCCCTCTCCCACTATCCATTTGTGTTCCCTCTCTCGCGGTCTCTCTGTAAAATAAATAAATCTTTTAAAAAATAAAGTAAAATAAAATATTTTAAGTTTTAAAATATAACTACTTTTGGGGGGGATTTGTTTGTTTGTTTTTAATTGAGGGAGCATGTGAGTGAGGGGTCAGGGTGCAAGGAGAGAGAATCTTTTTTTTTTTTTTTTTAAGATTTTATTTACTTATTTGACAGACAGAGATCACAAGTTGACAGAGAGGCAGGCAGAGAGAGAGAAGCAGGCTCCCCGCTGAGCAGAGAGCCCGATGCGGGACTCAAACCCAGGACCCTGAGATCATGACCTGAGCCGAAGGCAGCGGCTTAACCCACTGAGCCACCCAGGCGCCCCTAGGAGAGAGACTCTCAAGCAGGTTCCCTGCCCAGTGCAGAGCCCCACGCAGGGGCTGGATCTCACAACCCTGAGATCATGACCTGAGCCAAAATCAAGAGTGGGAAGCTTAACTGACTGGGCCACCCAAGTGCCCCATAACTTTTTAATTTTGAAATTAAAATTATAGATTTCAAAAAATTTCAAAAATTATAGATCTCAAAAAATGCCTACAGGTTACTTGAATTCTTAAGCCAACAAACTGGAAGAGTGGGTTGTGATCAGAGCAGACACCTGAGTTAGTGATGTAGGTGGCTGGTGACTTTTTTTTAAGTAGGTTCCACACCCAGCATGGAGCCCAATGTGGAGCCCAACTTGAGTTTTAAACTCAAGACCCTGAGATAAAGACCTGAGCTTAACCAAGTTAGCCAGCCAGGTACCCCCCCCCCCTTTATTTTAAGTAAGCTCTACACCAACATGGGTCTTGAGCTCACGACTGCAAGAACAAGGGCTGCATACTCTACCAACTGAACCAGCCAGGCACCCCCCAGGCTGGTGACTTTCCAAAAATGACAAGATTCAGGGTACCACTGTGTGACCATGTGGCTGAGTTAGTGACTTGAGGGGTTGGTGACTTTTTACTAATGAAAAGATCCAAGATGTGACACTGTAACCCTGAGGCTGAGAAAAGGAAGTAAAGGAATTAAGGGGCTGAAATGTCAGCTGAGTTGTGAACCTGGATGCTGAAGCTGCCTAAAAATGATGTGGGAATGCACTAGATGTTTTCCAGGTCCACTTTTCCACTCTTCCCTACTGCTTTTCGCCCCAGTATGTTGACCTATGTGGACTATATCAACAGGTTCTGGGGTCCCCAAGCTTTTGGTTGGGTTTGCTCAAAGAAGAATCCCAGAAGTGTAGGGGTATAAGGTCAATATATTTATTCCTCCAGCCCCCTCCTTGAAAAATCATCTCCTGAGGACTGTGTCCCTTCAAATGAAAACTGCCACTCCTCTCAAGGCAGCCAACTCTGCTCAGCAGGGAGCCTGCTTCCCCTCCCCTCTCTCTGCCTACTTGTGATCTGTCAAATAAATAAAAATTTAAATTTTAATTTTAAAAAAAGCTTGGGAATATAAAATGCAAAAACAAGAAAGGTAAAGTCAGAAAGATCACCAAGTATACACACACACAGAAATAAAGCACAGAAAAACTAGGTATGAAATTTAGAGGAAAAGTGGGGCACCTGGGTGGCTCAGTGGGTTAAGCCTCTGCCTTCGGCCGGGGTTGTGATTTCAGGGTCTTGGGATGGAGCCCCACATCTGGCTCCCCCTATTCTGCCAGGAGCCTGCTTCCCCCTCTCTCTCTGCCTGCCTACTTGTGACCCGTCAAATAAATAAATAAAATCTTTTTTAAAAAATTAGAGAAAAGTAAGGCACGTGAATCAAAGAATGCAGAGATACAATAGGTTTACCAGGGTGAAATTAAACCCCTAAGCCCCTCACCGGATGTTCACACAGACATATGGAATAATCAACGCAGGATCTTACAAAGAATCTAAAAGGGGGGAAAAAACAAGGTTAGAGAACAAACGTGCTGCAAGATGTGAACTGCAAGGATTTTCTGAAACCAGAACTGGTATTTTTTTCTTTACATCACGTTGTACTCCAAAACACGGAGGAAATTCACGTGTAAAAGAATCTAGAAACCTGAGAAGTTTCGAGAATAACAGACCCAAACTATCACTGTTACTTAGTGAAAAATCAGTAAGGCACAATGAAGTGCAAGGCTAGGACTAGGATGGAATTGCCAGACCCCAACACTGGGACACCAAGAGGAGACGGATAAAGCATCCGTTAAGTGGAAGATGGAGAAAGATCGGGACTGGATTTGACTGAAAGAAGACTACACGGGAAAGCAGGGCCTAAGAAGCAAGCAGCAAGCGTAAAACTTAAAGAGAACCAGATCGTTGCCACAAGCGAGTACGGGACCTACAAATCAGGTTGTACGGGGTGGGGAAAGGGCCAGTTCGCGACCGTCCAGCTGCGACTCGCTTCCGAAAAGCGGCGTAAATGTAGCCTCGCAGCCCCACCCCGCGGCGGCAGCTCCTCCCTAAGGAGCATCTCACGAGGCCAACCGCCGGCTTCAAGCTCCAGCTCGAGCCTAGGTCCCACCCCGCCCTTGCCCCGCGGCGCAGAACGGCCTCGCAGGGCCCCTCACCGAACGCTGCAGCTCCCCAAGCCAAAACGAGGCGCGCTCCTTTCCGCTGGGATCTGGGTCGTGGTAAAGCGCCTGCACTGCCTGGTATACGAGCTGCAAAGTCGGCTTTGCCCCTTCCATGGTGGTGGCAGTGGTAGCGGCAGCGACGGCTTTGGCTGTTCTCCCGAGGCTTCTCCGGTTGCTCCGCCTTCAAGCTTCCTCACTGTGTCGGCCACGGCCGCTCCCTGACTGGCGCCATCTCCTCTTTGGCCGTTACCAGGGCAGAGGGGTTCCCGTGCAAGTTGCCCCCTCGGAAACAGAGGTTAGATTATATTCGGGTTCCTCGCTTTTTTTCCTATCCTCCCACTAGACTCCAAACTTCTGAGTTCAGACGCCAATACTCGCCTCCTCACCACTGAATTGCCCTCAGAAGTCTGTCCCCGCGCCACACAAACCACGCAGTATACCCAAGGCGCGTTAACCCGGACCGGAAACTGCAGCACCAATACCTTTGGCACACTTCCGCCGGGTGCAGCTCAAACGCCCTCCTTCCCGGCACGCCTCCTCCTGTCTCCCCGCCCCCTCCCGGAAGTGTCCCTGTAGGGCCAAAAGCCGGGAAGAGGCAGTCGGTTGTGGTTCTCTCGGTGACTTGCTTACGACTGGAGCGGTATAACCCACGTGTGTTCCATACCTGAGCCGCTCTTCCGTCCTTGGCAGTGGGTCCGCGGTCTGTCCAGGGATCTTTTCTGACGCCCTTTGACAAAGCGGCTCAACTAAACCATCCGTGCAGTGTCCACAGTACTGGAAATGCAAAGATGACTGAAGACAGGGTGTCTGCGGACTCTGGTGGATGAGACAGACACGTAATCAAGCAATGTGCAAAACTGAAAATATGTGCTACACTGAGATGAATCCAAAACGCCTACAATCCCTGCTCAGCCCCTTGTCTACTAAGTTCTTAACCCAAAAAAGTAGTTTATTCTATTGCTCAGGACACTCTGAACTCCATAGTATTTACATACATCTTTAGGGTCATTGAATTGAATTTTTGTGTATGTCTTTCCGAATCAAAAATCAATGCTCTAACAGTTCTCAGTTCACAAAAGAAAATAGGAATCCTGGAATCTGCATGCTGAAGAAATTTTGGACAAAAGTATGTTACTGGATTTCGGAACATTGCTGCTAGTCCTTTGCAATAATAAATGCACTATTTGATGAATGCTTAAAATGTGTAAAGCACTGTAGTTAAAAGATCTGATATAATCCTTTTGACAGCTGCACCAACTAAATCCCCATTTTATTTCTTTATTTTTGAAGATTTTGTTTATTTATTTGACAGAGGGACAGGGAGAGAGAACACAAGCAGGGGAAGCAGGAGAGGGAGAAGCAAGCTCCCCGCTGAGCAGGGAGCCAAACGTGGGGCTGAATCCCAGGACCCTGGGATCATGACTGAGCCCAAGGCAGACACTTAACCAATTGAGCCACCCAGGTGCCTCTAAATCTCCATTTTATATAATAAGAAGTAGGTAATGTACTTTGCCCAAGGTTATACAGTTCTTAAAGTCAGGATTTGACTGCAAATCAGTTTCACTACCACAAAGCCTATTAAATAATACAATTCCTATCAGCCTGTGTATTCATTTCTGAATTGTTATTGTCAACATATCTGAACTGCTAACATCATAATGGAAACAGTGTTACTGCACAGAATTGATATGATTTCAGACAAAAGAAAAGAAATTTGATACTCTGGCAACCTAATTCATCCATTCATTCAGAAAAAAATTAGATCATTTTGGTCTCGGTCCTCATGGAGTTTATAGTCTAATTGCAATTCAATTCAATTCAAAACAATTTAAAAGTTCTGTGAATATTCACAAGCTAAAGAATGATGTTGAGGGGCGCCTGGGTGGCTCAGTGGGTTAAAGCCTCTGCCTTAGGCTCAGGTCGTGATCCCAGGGTCCTGGGATCGAGCCCCATGTCGGGCTCTCTGCCCAGCAGGGAGCCTGCTTCCCTTCCTCTCTCTCTGCCTGCCTCTCTGCTTACCTGTGATCTCTGTCTGTCAAATAAATAAATAAATAATTTTAAAAAAAATTAAAAAAAAAAAAAGAATGATGTTGAACCTACCTTGCACATAAATGAAAAAATAAATCCCAGAATCTAAATGTAAGAGCTAAAACTATAAGACCCTTGGAAGAAAATAGGACTGTATCTTCATGATCTTGGATTAGGCAATAGTTTCTTAATATGACACCAAAAGTGCAACAACAAAAAGAAAAATAGATAAATTGTACTTCATCAAAACTAAAAACTTTTGTGTGTCAAAGGGCACAATTAAGAAAGTGAAATAAGGGGCCTCTGGGTGGCTCAGTGGGTTAAAGCCTCTGCCTTGGGCTCAGGTCATGAGCCCAGGGTCCTGGGATCAAGCCCCACATCGGGCTCTCTGCTCAGCAGGGAGCCTGCTTACCCCCTCTCTGCCTACTTGTGCTCTCTCTCTGTCAAATAAATGTATAAAATCTTAAAAAAAAAAAAAAGTGAAACGACAATCCACAAAATGCAAGAAAATTTCTGCAAATCATGTAACTAAAGGATTACCATCCAGAATGTATAAGGAACTCTTACAATTCAACAACGAAAAGACAATTCAATTTTTTAAATAGGCAAAGGATTTGAATAGATATTTCTCCAAGGAAGGTATACAAAACCATAATAAGATCCCGCTTCATAGTCCCTAAAATGGCCAAAAAAAAGAAAAAAAAAAAGACATTAGTGTTGGTAAGAATGTGGAAAGACCAAAACCCTCACACACTGCTAGTAGGATTATAAATCGGTAACACTGCTTTGAAAAACAGTCTGGCAATTCTTCAAAAGGTTAAATTTACCATATGACCCAGCAGTTCCACTCCTAGGTGTATACATACATACACTTGTACGTGAATGTTCACAGCATTATTTATAATAGCCAAAAAGTGAAATCAACCCTAAGCCCACCAACTGATAAATGAACAAACAAAATGTGATATATCCATATGACAGAATATTAAATATTAAGGGAATGAAGTACCCATCTGCAAGCCAAGGAGAAAGGCCTCAGGAAAATTTGGTCTCATCAATACGCTGCCCCAGGACTTCCAGCCTTCCAACTATGAGAAAATAAGTCTATGTTATTTTAATTTAAAAAATAAAGGAATGAAAATAAACAAAATCTTTAAAAATAAATAAATAAAGGAATGAAATACTGATACAAGCTACAATGTGGATGAACCTTGAAAACATACTAAGTGAGGGGTGCCTGGGTGGCTCAGTGGGTTAAGCCTCTGCCTGAGGCTCAAGTCATCATCTCAGGATCCTCGGATCAAGCCCCACATAGGACTCCCTGCTCAGCAGGGGAGCCTGCTTCCCTCTCTCTCTCTGACTGCTCTCTGCCTACTTATGATTTCTCCCTCTGTCAAATAAATAAAAATAAAATTTTAAAAGAAAATACTAAGTGAAAGCAGCCAGACCCTCCCCCCCAAAAAGACCACATATGATATGATTTCATTAATTTGAAATACTAGAGTAGGCAAATCTCTAGAAACAGAAAATATATTAGTGGTTGCCAGGGGGCAGGGACATGAGGAGAGACAGAATATTCTGGAGTTAGTGGTGATGGTTGCACAACTTTGTGAATATAAAAACCATTTTTTAAAAAAGATTTTATTTATTTATTTGACAGAGAGAGGGATAGTGAGAGAGGGAATACAAGCAGGGGGAGTGGGAGAGGGAGAAGTTCCTGCTGAGCAGGGAGCCTGATGCAGGGCTTGATGTGGGGCTCAATCCCAGAACCCTGGGATCATGACCTAAACATAAGGCAGATGCTTAACGACTGAGCCACCCAGGCACCCCTAAAAACCATTTTATACATCTTTAGGATGAATGTTATGGTATGTGAATCATATGTCAATAAAACCATTATTTTTAAAAGTTTTGTGATTAGAATTCGTAAAATACCACGTAGATATTTGGCCAATATTTGCCAAAACAAACAAACAACCCCACCCATAGTGTTCTACTCCTCTTCATGTCTTCATACCATTGTCTAATATACAGTGGGTATATAGTAAATGTTCTAAATAACTTGTTTCCTTGCTCTTTAGTCGGAAAAATCAATCTAGTTGGAACACTAAGTGGCTGGGTGAGGGGGCAAAAACAGAAGTAAGAAACTTGTAGGGGCACCTGGGTGGCTCAGTCAATTAAGCATCTGCCTTCAGCTCAGGTCATGATCCTGCGGTCCTAGGATCAAGCCCCCACAGTGGGCTCTGCACTCAGTGGGGAGTCTGCTTCTTCATCTCCCTCTACCACTCCCCCTGCTTGTGCTTTCTCTCTCTCTGTCAAATAAATAAAATGTCAAATAAATAAGATGGTTTAAAAAAAAAACTTGTAGTAATCCTGGTGAGATGTGGTGGCCTAGAGTGACACAGCAGTGCTGAGGGAGGGAGACATGGATATTTAAGGTGAATAGGAAGAACTTTGATATGGTGATTGAGCTTTCAGTTGTGAGGACAAGAAAGAGAAACCAGGCTTCTGAGTACGGAACTCAGAAGAAAAAACAGCTTTTGTAGTAGTGGGGAGGGGTGCAAGGGTGGAGATGATGAGTTTCATCTTAGCTACGTTGAGCACTGAGGCATTTATGAATGAGACAGTAGCATGTGTGAGACTAAAGGCAGGGACTGGGCTGAAGATACAGATTTGAGAGTCATTTTTATATATAGGTGGTGGATGAACACAAGGAAATGGTTGAAATGAGCCAGGGAGAAGAGGAACTAAGGCAGAGCCTTACAGATAATCCTTAAAGGATTGGCAAGGAAGTAGAGGTTACAAAGGAGTAGCCAGAGAGGAAAGTGGAGAACCAGGAGAATGTACAGCAAAGGGGTCATCTCTGAAGCAGCATCAAATGCTTCAAAGAGGTCAAATACTGTTCGAATAATACATCTGAAATAAAAGTTTAAATATTTGAAATACCTGGGGCACCTGGCTGGCTCAGTTGGTAGAGCATGTGACTCTTGATTTCAGGGTTGTTAAGTTTGAGCCTCATGTTGGGTATAGAGATTACTTAAAATCTTAAAAAGAGAGAGAGAGAGAGAGAGAAATATAAAAAATACAGAAAGCTCTACAACTTCTGTCCTAAGGCACAATGGCCACCCTAGGAACACTGAACTCTGATGCAAAGTTCCATGGGCCTGACCCCACTTCCAACAAAAAGGTCCTCTTCTTCCTCCAAGCAAAGAAATGTGTTTTTCTGAAGGGAAGAAGGAAAGAGAGGGTGTTTCTTTTACTCACTCGTGGTGAGCTTACCCAAAGGTGGAATATCATAGGTCAATAAACATGTTCCTCTCTACTCCCAGCCAGTTGCTGCCATGGGGACATCCATGAAAGCTTAGATCTGCCATGGGATGGTACTTGTGACATATGGTGAACTTCAGTGACACCAAGCATAGATCATGGCCTATCCGGTTCTTCTTAGTTCTCTTCTCTCATCCCCTGACCCCTACTCCAAACTCCAAGGTGAGGTGAGCCACTGAACTCTGGGGATAAGCTGTAAACGAAGCCTGGCAGAGGCCAGTGGTTTCCCTCAGTACCTATTCTTTTCTTGTTTGGGTTGTTCAACCTTTCCTAGGGTTCCCTGAATACTTTTTTTTTTTTTCCTCGCTGATTCAAACTGAGTTTCTGTCACCTGTCATCAAAAGAGTTTTGATTAAACACTCTGCTTACTTCATTCAGGCTGCTATAACGCAACACCACAGCCTGGGTAGCTTACATGACATAAATTTATTTTCTTGCAGTTCTGGAAGCTTTCTGGAAGTTCAAGGTCAGGGTGCCACCATGGTCAGGTTCTGGTGAGAGCTCTCTCTCTGGCTTGCAGATGACCAGATTCTCACCACGTACTCCATACAGAGGGAAAGACCTTGTGATGTCCTCCTTCCTATTTTTTTTTTAAAGATTCTATTTATTTATTTGGCAGGGGGAGATAGCACAAGCAGGCAGAGAGGCAGGCAGAGGGAGAGAGAGAAGAAGTATGCTCTACACTGAGCAGAGAGCCCAATGTGGGGCTGATCCCAGGATTCAGGGGATCACAACGGGATCCAAAAAAAGCCGCTTTACTGACTGAGCCACCCGGGCTCCCCTCTCTTCCTCTTCTTTTAAGGTCAAAGTCTTATTGGAATAGGGCACCACCCTTATGACCTCATTTAATCTTAATTACCTCCTAAAAATCCTATCTGCAGGTGCAGTCACAGCAGAGTGAGGGCTACAAATGAATTTGGCGAGAAGGCGATTCAATCCACAACATCTGCCTCTGCTTGGACCTGGAGAGCCAGGAGAACGCCCTCCTATTCATCCAAAAGAACCAGATAACATCAGACTTCTTTTGCTCACAGATGATAGTAAAAACTCTAGCTGTGCTGACGCTCCAGGACAGAGATATGCTATGCTTAGCTAGAAAACAAAGGCCTCAGATTGGATTTCATAGCTTCCTGCTAGGAACAGGCCACCACAATTTTCTCAGGTAAAGAACACTTGTAGGGTAAAAAGGGGCATGCATAGGAATGTTTATCCCCGTGTGGTTTGCCCTCGTGAAAAATGAAAATATCCTAAATTCCCATTGATAAGGAACTGACCATTAGGGTATATGCATACCTTAGATCCCAAGGCAGCCACTGAAAATCGAGTCAGAACTATTGTTAATTTTATTACATATCGATGAGGGACAGGAGCAGAAAAATGTTCACCTTTAGCCCAAAAGGCTGTCCTATAGCCTGCAAAGTTCTGATAAGGATAAAACGTGTGTTGGTTGCTACATTCTAAAAAAACGACACGACTGCCTGTGCATCTCACCAATAGTTAATATGAGGCTGAATGAAAAGCACCAGAGAAATCTTGCAAAAGTAGTTTTATGAGTAGGAACTCAAAGACATTTATGATCAAATATTCCTTGCACGTCCCCTCCTCCTTGAGCACTACATATATAACCACCGGCTTCACACAGCAAAAGTGCAGCTCTTTCTGCCCACGGGTCCCATCTCCATGCGATAGTAAAAGCACCTTCTTGAACCGAAAACGTCTCAAGAATTCTTTCTCGGTTCACTTCCGGTCCCGCATCACATATGATAGTGGTATTTTGGTTAAACAGAAAAAATGTCCTTATATATTTAGAAATACAGACTAAATTATTTAAAGGTGATATGGTACCCAAAAAAAAGCATATATCTGGTCTTTGTCCCCAGTTTCTGTTATGGTACTTAAAAAAGTCTTGGAATTTCCTAAGTGATAAGACCGTCTTTGTTATTATAATGAAGGGACTTATGGTGGCCCTTGGGGATGTGGGTTGGTCACCACAGAGACCAATTCAAGCTTTGTAACTTTGGGCCCAACTGACCTCCTAAAAGGAAAAAGGAGCTAGAAACTGAGTTCAATGGTATGACCACTGACTTAATCAATCATGCCTAGTAATGAAACCCTGATCAAAACTCTGGACACTGAGGGGTTCCTGGGTGGATACCCCAAGCATCTGACTCTTGATTTCACCTCAGGGTCCTGAGATCAAGCCCTGGCTTGGGCTCTATGCTGGGTGTGAAACCTGCTTTAGATTCTCTCTTTCGCCCTCTGCCCCTCCCCGACCCCCCTCAATGAAAGATAAAAAACAAACAAAAAAACAAAAAAAACTCTGGATATTGACTCTCAGGGGGAACTTTGACAACATTTGATGTGCCTGGCTCCATGGAGAGCGGGGCATGGCAGCTCAGTCTTCCTCTCATGCTTCACCCCATGAGGAATATAATAGAACTTGAATCATGAATATTGCACTTTACTGAGTTCCGTGAGTTGTTCTAGCAAATTACTAAACCTGTGGGGATTATGGGAACCCCTAAATTTGTAGCCAGTTGGTCAGGGGTGCAGGCGGCCTGGACTGCAGCAAGGCTGAAATCTGAAGGAAAGGTCGTCTTGTGGGAGACTGAGCTTCAGCCCCTGGAGTCTGATGGTAACTTCCCGTGGTTAATGTCAGAATTGAATTCTGCATCCCGCCCCCCCCCCCACCGCCACACACACACAGATGAAGGAAATACGGCAACACATGTTAACAATTGTGGGTCGCCTGGGTGGCTCAGTCAGTGAAGCGTCTGCCTTTGGCTCAGGTCATGATCCCACCGGGATCCTGGGATCCAGCCCCATGTCGGGCTTCCTGCCCAGTGGGAAACTTGCTTCTCCCTCTCCCTTGGCTCCCCCGACTTGTGTGTGCTCTCTCGCTCGCTCACTAGCTCTACCTTAAAAAAATAAATGAAATCTTTTTTTAAAATGTTAACAATTGTTAAATGGGGACTGGTAAAAGTGTCACTCTATCCTTCTCTCTACTTTCTATATGTTTGAAATTTTCCAAATTAAAAAAAGGAAGTCAAAACTGGGGGAAAAAAATCAAAGATGTCAGAAAATCTTACTAGAGCCTCTGCCTTCAGCTCGGGTCATGATCCCAGGGTCCTGGCATCGAGCCCTGCATCGGGCTCCCTGCTCATCGGGGAGCCTGCTTCTTCCTCTCTCTCTCTGCCTGCCTCTCTGCCTACCTGTGTTCTCTGTCTGTCAAATAAATAAATAAATAAAATCTTAAAAAAAAAAAAAAAAATCTTACTAGAAACAGAAGCAGGAATGCCCGGGTGGTTCAGTTGATTAAGTGTCTGCCTTTGGCTCAGGTCATGATTCCTGGGTGCTGGGATCGAATTCCGAAATGGGCTTCTTGCTCAGCAGAGAGCCTGCCTGCTTGTGCTCTCTTTCTCTCTGACAAATAAATAAATAAAACATATTTTTTTAAAGTTAAAAAATAAAACAGAAGCAGGTTGTGCTCAGCATGTGAAAATACCCATTGATATAAAATTATATCTCTATTTGTGTACAGGCAAGAAGACGGGTCTGTGAGGATATTCACCAAAATGTTAACAATGTTTTTTTTCTAGTGATGGGATTTTGAGTGGTTTATACTTTCTTATCACCGCTTGATATATTCCATATTTCTTCATTTTTTTGGCTACTCCTTCCATTAACATGTAGGCTCTGTGCAAATAGGGGCTCTGGTTTTTTTTGTTGTTTTTTTTAAAGATTTTATTTATTTATTTGACAGACAGAGATCACAAGTAGGCAGAGAGGCAGGCAGAGAGGGAGGGGGAAGCAGGTTCCCCAATGAGCAGAGAGCCTGATGCAGGGCTCGATCCCAGGACCCTGGGATCATGACCTGAGCCGAAGGCAGAGGCTTAACCCACTGAGCCACCCAGGCGCCCCAGGGACTCTGTTTTGATCACTGTCATACCCTCTGTGCTTTAAATGCTGGCAAATGGCACACTCACAACAATTATTTGTTGAATGCATTAATAATGATTATATAAATTGAATTTTCTTTATATGATTATTTACATTTTTAACCAACATATTTTATCAAAACAACACAGCTGGGGTGCCTGGCTGGCTCAGTTGGTAGAGACCCTTCATCTCAGGGTCATGAGTTCAAGCCCCAAGTCAGGCAGGGAGCCTACTTAAAAAAATAAAATAAAATAAAGTAAAATAAAATAAATAAAAATACGGGGGCACATGGGTGGCTCAGTCAGCTCAGTGTCCGACTCCTGATTTCGGCTCAGGTCATGATCTCAGGGTCCTGAGACAAAGCCTCACATGGGGCTCCACTCCCTGCTGGGAGTCTGCTTGAGATTCTCTCCCTCTCCCTCTGCCCCTCCCTACCCCTCTAAAATAAATAAATATTTTTAAAAATAATAAGAAATGTAAAAATTTTTAAAATTAAAAAAACAACACAGCTGCCTTTCCCCCTTCCCGCCAAACGATGACACTATATAAACTCAAAGAAGTCATAACCATCAGGGACCAGTGTAGATTAAATCTTGGTGGCTATTTGCCAAGAAAAAGCTGCACATCATGAGCCTCTCTTGGCCCTTCTCCTGACTACTCAACCCTTAGGACACATGTTCTAGACCAAACGCCTTCAGCTTCACAACCTGAGATAGCCATAAACCCAACATTGGACAAATCTCTTTTCCCTCAATTAAACCCACATTAAGGGCTTGCGTGCTGAGGACAGCATCTGACTTTGGCTGGCTCTCCACTCAGAGTGCCTTCAGCCCTGGCTGGCTTTTCACCCGATTTCACTTGCCAAGCAAATTCAAGCTGGTGGAAGAGGCTGGGAGAGGTGGTTGTGAACAGACATCATGAATTTCTTTTCTTTTCTTTTTTTTTTTTTTTGAGATCATGAATTTCTATGGAAAGATGAGAGCACACATAAAGTGTTCACAGTCTGAAGGAACCTTGTTTAAAGATGTTCTGAAGAGAGGTTCTGATATAATGGGGTGGGAAAGCATTGAGCAGGTTTGAATTTTTCTTAACATTAACAAAATGAGATTTGTTTTATTTAATTTATTATGGCTGTTGTTGTTATTTTGTGCCTGGTATCCTGCAGTTCAGATACCAAAAAAGAGAGATTTGTTTTAGCAAAGCACATCCACTACTGCTCAGAGAACCCAGGGGCAATGGAGAAAAAACATACACAGTTCCGGAAGGTTCCACCAAACTCCCCCAGCATCCGCTCTTCTTTCTCTTACAAAGTCTTCCTTCCTCTGTTGAGCTCTTCTCTTTGGAACCCAGCTTGGGGTAAGGGGAGTAGCTTCCTCGCGACAAGATTAATTTTTAGAAGACATATTATATCCACATTTATTGACACTTAGCCCAGTTTTCCTTCAGGTTTTAGCAATGCATTGGGACTGAAGTGATCCAAATTGTTGCCCAACCAGGCTGAAAGGAAAATGCGCTTCCCTCACAAATGCAGAAGGCCCCCCAGTTGGCTATAGGAAAAGAAAAAGAACTTTCTCTTGTGTGGCGTGGTGGAAAAAGGCTTGTCCTAAAATCAGACCCAGTGCCAATACCAGCACCACTTTTTTCTAGCCAGGTGACTCTCACCAAGTTAACTGCTGTCCTAAGTTGGACTCTCCTGCCAAAAGGGGTCCTGAGAGTTACCCATCAAGCTCAAGCAGGACCCAGGAAGATCAGGTGAAAGTGCTTTAGAAAGGCTTAGTGTAAACAACTGTTAAAGTTATTAAATACCGTTTTACAAATATGTGAAGTCACGCAGTCTCTTCTGGTTTTATGGAGAAACTTAGAAACCACAGGTTTTTACCCCAAACCAACAGGCTTTGCAAATACTGGAGGAACCGTGTGTTTAATGAGCCACCCAGGCAATAAGTAAGCCAGAGGCTTGGTTACCTCACCAGCTCAGCCCCTGTAACCACTGTCACACGGGTCATGCTGCCTGTCTCCCCCTGCCCCCACTTCCCTGGGCTCTTGCTTCCTGAAGAACTTAGGTGTTTATTTTTTGTTTAAAGATCTTATTTATTTGACAGAGACAGAGAGAGATCAGAAGTAGGCAGAGAGGCAGGCACAGAGAGAGGAAGCAGGCTCCCTGCTGAGCAGAGAGCCTGATGCGGGGCTCAACCCCAGGACCCTGGGATCATGACCTGAACCAAAGGCAGAGGCTTTAACCCACTGAGCCACCCAGGTGCCCCTCCAGATGCACTTTAATTTTGGCCTGGGGTACCTCCTTAGACCAGTGAAGTCAGAAACCCTGGGGTTAGGTCTGAAGGTCTAATTGAGGCACTTTGAGGTTCCCAGGTGATTTTAATATGCAACTCCGTTAGTAGTCACGCCTTCATTTTGCTACAGAAGTTTCTCAGCAGGGGAGCTACTGACATTTGGGGAAGGACAATTCTTTGTGTAGTTCTGACCCAACTATTGTAGAATGTAGCATACTCATCACAGTGACAACCGAACCTGCATCAAATACCCCCATTTGCTAGTCTCGCCTTCTTTTTTGCACGTCCCCCCAAAAGCGAAAGCCCTTCCCTTCCTGCCCCAGGCCTCAGGTGACCAATTGTTGTAGCTGGCTCAGGACCTAGGGGTTTCCCGGGACATGAGACTTTCAGTGCTGAAACTAGAAAAGTCCCAGCTAAACCATGATGCTTAGTCACCCTAGATTTTCTTCTGTCACCACCCATAAAGGTCATTGCTTTTTCTTCCATCTCAACCCCACCTCCCTCCATTCAAAGATTGTTGACACAAACCAGGCCACCTGAGTATCTCCCCCAGAATCTTCAACTGGCACTGGATGCTGGTCTCCATTTGGCTAGTGCTTAATAATAATAATAATGGTAATAATAATAATTTGGGAATTCTTGGTGGCCATTTTCTACCTTGACAACGACTGTGGGCTGCGGGGAGGATGGGCAGTGCCAAGAGTCTTGCTGTAGCGACAGAGCAAACACACGCCCAGAAAGAGCAGAGGGGAGTAGAATCTTCCTGGCTTTCCCCACAGTGCTCGAGTGACAATCAACCTCGAGACTGCACCAGCACGCATCACCAGAGAGTTCCTGAGGACACAGACTGCTGGGTCCCACAGCCAGAGTTTTGATTCAGTAGGTCTGGGTGTGGCCCGAAGATCTGCTTATCTAAGGAGTTCCCAGGGGATATTGATGCTGCGAGTTAGGGACTCCTTGGAGGGGGACCCCTGCTCTGGGCCAGGGTCCTCTAAGAGTCCTTTGAGGGCCCAGCGGGCATGGCCTAGAGTTACAGGAGTCTGATCTTTCCAATAACTTTTTTCCCTAAATAGCTTTATGGAGATATAATTCACATACTACACAATTCACCCCCTTAAAGTGTACCAGTCAATGATTTTTCAGTAGATTCATAGATATGTACAACCATCACCAATTTTAGACCATTTCATCACCTCAAAAGAAATCCCAGGCCCTTTAGCAGCCACTCCTCTTGCCCCTGGGCTTCTCTCCCTGCCCCAGCTGTAAGCAACCGCTCATCTAAAGATTTTTTTTTCTTTGACAGAGAGATCACAAGTAGGCAGAGAGGCAGGCAGAGAGAGAGGAGATGCAGGCTTCCTGCCAAGCAGAGAGCCCGATGCCATCCCAGGGCCCCGGGATCATGACCTGAGCGGAAGGCAGAGGCTTTAACCCACTGAGCCACCCAGGTGCCCCAACCACTAAGCTACTTTCTCTATATAGTTGTCCCTTGAACAGCATGGGGTGAGGGGCACTGACTCCGTGCACTATTAAAAATCTGCATTTAGGGACGCCTGGGTGGCTCAGTTGGTTAAGCAGCTGCCTTCAGCTCGGGTCATGATCCTGGGGTCCTGGGATGGAGTCCTACATCGGGCTCCTTGCTCGGCAGGGAGCCTGCTTCTCTCTCTGCCTCTGCCTGCCACTCTGCCTACTTGTGCTCTCTCTCTGATGAAAATCTGCATTTAACTTTGATTCCCAGACTACTAAATTGGGTAGGTGGCTCCGGGAATGCAGGAGGAACAATAGAAATGACCGGCTGGGTCCCGCCCTCTTCCAGCCTCCTTCCCACCCCTTTCCTTAACCCTTGACTCTCCTGCGAAAAGGATGTATGCCCAGGTCACGTCTCCATAGGTAACCCAATACCTATACAGGAAACAGAAGTATCAGGACTCCCCACCCCAGACCCTCCGATCACCAAATACCCTGCCATATATGGATGTGAGCCCAAGCCCTACCTTGGCCCGATAAAAGACCCCGCCAACTCCCTCCCCAGCGTGACTTCCCCCACTCCCCTTTCCAGAGTTGAGGAACCTAGCCGGAGGGTGCCCACCTCCTCCCTGCTCCAGAGAGTGCCTTTAATAAATCTTGCCTTGCGCCCACCTTGCCTGGTGTTATGTTTACCTCGCCAGCGAAACTTTACACTAATAATCTACTTGATTGGAAGCCTTACCAATAACATAAACAGTCGATTAACACATATTTTGTATGTTATATATATTATACATACTCTCTTTTTAAAAATATTTTATTTATTTATTTGAGAGTGAGAGAAAGAGAGAGCGAGCAGGGGGAGTGGGAAGAGAAGCAGACTCTCCGCTGAGCAGGGAGCCGGATGCATGGCTCGATCCTAGGGCTCTGGGATTATGATCTGAGCCAAAGGCAGATGCTTAATTGACTGAGCCACCCAGGCGCCAGTATACCCTCTCTTTTTATGATAAATAAACCAGAGAAAAGAAAACGTTGATAAAAACATAAGGAAGAGAAAATACATTTGCTGTACTGTAATGTACTTATTGAAAAAAAATCCATGTATAAGTGGACCTAAACAGTGCAAACCTGTGTTGTTCAAGGGTCTACTGTATATAGATCTCCCTGTTTTGGACATTCCATATGAACGGAATTACACATATTTTTGTGACTGGAGCCTTTC
This sequence comes from Enhydra lutris kenyoni, assembly GCF_002288905.1. Classification (NCBI taxonomy): domain Eukaryota; kingdom Metazoa; phylum Chordata; class Mammalia; order Carnivora; family Mustelidae; genus Enhydra; species Enhydra lutris. The sequence goes on along the minus strand of NW_019154111.1, from coordinate 13,406,414 downwards.
AGTTAGTATGTTTTCCAGATTCATCCACACTGTAGCATGATTGATCAGTTCTTCATTTCCTTTTTTTAAAGATTTATTTCAGAGAGAGAGAGAGAGTAAAGCATGAGCAGGGGAACGGGCAGAGGAAGAAGCAGACTCCCCGCTGAGCAGAAAGCCCCATCCGGCTCCATCCCAGGACCTGAGCCTAAGGCAGCCTCTGAACTGACAGAGCCACCCCAGTGCCCCTATCTTTTTATTATTGAGTTGTAACCATTCTTTGTATATTCTGGATGCAACTCCCTTAGCAAATACATGATTTGCAAATATTTTCTCCTATGAGCTATCTTTTCACTTTCTTGATGGTGTCTGCTCAATGTTTGTGTTCTCTCAAAATGCATATAATGAAACCCTGAAGCCCAATGTGATGGTAGTAGGATGTGGGACCCTTGTGAGATGCTTAGGTCGTGAGAGTGGAACCCACATGAGTGGGGTTATGCTCTTATCAAAGAGACCACAGAGCTCCCTAGTGTTTTGTGGCACAGGAGGACACAATGAGAAGTCTGTGACCCAGAAGAGGGCCCTCACCTGACCATGCTGGTATCCTGATTGCAGACTTCCTGCCTCCAGAACTATGAGAAATAAAATTCTGTTGTCTGTAAGCTGCCCAGTCTGTAGTATTTTGTTAGAGCAGCTCAGACAGACTGAGATGGTGTCTTCTGAAGCACAAATATTTTTAGTTTTGATGAAGTTCAATTTATCTATCTGTTTTGTTGCTCATGCTTTTGGTGTCACATCTAGGAATCCTTTGACAAATCCAAGGTCATGGAGATTTACCCTTACATTTTCTTCTAAGAGTTTTTTTTTTTAATATTTTGTTTATTTATTTGACAGAGATCACAAGTAGGCAGAGAGGCAGGCAGAGAGAGAGAGGGGGAAGCAGGCTCCCTGCTGAGCAGAGAGCCTGATGGGGGACTCGATCCCAGGACCCTGAGATCATGACCCAAGCCAAAGGCAGAGACTTAAACCACAGACCCACCCAGGTGCCCCCTTCTAAGAGTTTTATAGTTTTATATTTTACAACCATTTTGAGAAAGTTTTAATTTTTAATTTTTTTATTTTTTTAAAGATTTTATTTATTTATTTGTCAGAAAGAGAGCACAAGCGGAGGAAGAAGCAGGCAGAGGGAGAAACAGGCTCCCAGCTAAGCAGAGAGCCCGACGTGGGTCTCGATCCCAGGACTCTGGGATCACGACCTGCGCCGAAAGCAAATGCTCAACCTACTGAGCCACCCAGGTGCCCTTGAGTAAGTTTTTATATATGGGGTGAGAACTTCATTCCTTTGTTTGTAGATAACTAGTTTTCCCAGCACCATTTGTTGAAAAGATTAGTCTTTCCCCATTAGGTACCTGGTCTTGCACCCTTGTTGAAAATCAGTGGGCCATAGGTGGGTGGGTTTATTTCTGGACTCTCAAGTCTATTCTATGAGTCTGTATCTCTATTCTTATGCCAACGCCACAATGTGTTGATTGCCATTGCTTTATTTTAAGTTTGAAACCGAGAAGTGTGATCTTTCTGCTACTTCTCTTTTCAAGAGAGTTTTGGCTATTCTGTGTCCCTTACTGCTCACTATAAATTTTAGAATCAGCTTACCAACTTCTACAAAGAAATCAGCTGGGACTTTGGTAGAAACTACACTGAATCAGTAGATCACTTTGGGAATATTCCCATCTTAAAACTTCATGTATATAATATCTTCTACACCACAATAGAATTATATTCATTTTATCATTAAGATAATGATTTTTTTTTTCAAGCTAAGCCTTTACTGTACGATCCAGCAATTTTTTTCTGGGTATACATCCAAAAGAACTGAAAGCAGGAAACTGAAAAGTTATTTGTACGCCTCTGTTCATAGAAGCATTATTCATAATAGCCAAGAGGTGAAAGCAGTCCAAATGTCCATTAACAGATGAATGGATGGGGCGCCTGGGTGGTTCAGTAAGACTTGTGATCTCTCTCTCTCGCTCTCTCTCTGTCAAACAAAAAAAAAATAAGTAAATAAATCTTTAAAAAAAAGAGAGATAGATGAATGGATAAACAAAATATGACATATATATACATATATATGTATGTATATATATATATATATATGAATGAATGAATGGAATGGAATACTATTCTGCCTTAAAGAGGAATGAAATTCTGACATATACTACAACATGGATGAAACTCGAAGACATTAAGCTAAGTGAATTAATCCAGTTGCAAAAGATGAATATTATATGATCCACTTATATGTCTAGGGTATTCAAATTCATAAAAGGAAAAAGAATGGTGGTTGCTTGGAGCTGGGCAGAATGGGAGGCTGTTCTTTTTTTTTTTTAAGACTTTATATAGTTATTTGACAGAGACAGACACAGCAAGAGAGGGAACACAAGCTGGGGGAGTGGGGGAGGAGAAGCAGACTCCCCACCAAGCAAGGAGCCCGATGTGGGCTCCATCCCAGGACCCTGGATCAGGACCCAAGCTGAAGATAGACACTTAACGACTGAGTCACCCAAGTGCCCTGGGAAGCTATTGTTCAATGGACACAGGGTTTCAACTCTGCAAGATGAAAAGATTCTGGAAAGTGGTTGCACAATAGTGTGAACATCCTTAATAGAACTGTTCAGTACACTTAATGGTTAAGATGGTAAATATTATGTAATGCCTCTTTTTACAACAATGAAAAGATAATCTAAAAAATTTTTTAAAAATTGAAAGAAGGCCTTATGATTTGATCAAAGGAAGCAATTAATGATTAGATTCAGCTAAAACTAAATACACTTCTTTGGTTTAATTTATGGAAATGTTTATATAGTCAACTTGTAATTATCCTGTAGGGACTTCTCTGCCCCAAGAATCATCCTAGTCCCCAAGCCAATAATAAACAGAAACGGAGTCAGAGGAATAAACTACCAGACTCTCAGTGTGTTTCTCCCATGCCAGGTGGGCCTTTCTGGGTCACCTCCTATTGTGCCTCGGAATTTCAGATGCATTCGAATAAACATACTTTAAGGATTAGGCTTTATTAGGAAAGGGGAATTCTTACAAGGCTGTGTCAACAAGCAAAGAGAAAGCAGGAGTCCCCCATCCTTCTAGTACCCCACAGAGAAATATTCTGGGGTCAGGGTCCTCTGCTGGGTCCACAGAATAAGTCTATCTCCTGCTGAAGAGACGTTGCCCCTCTGTTCTATCTTGTTCTCACAGCGCTGATGAGTCACAAAGGAGTGAGCTGACAAATGTCTGACCCAACAAATGGCTGGATATACCAGCCTTTGGAGACTCGGTACACCGTTCCTTTCCCTGCATTTCATATAACAAATGCTGAAAGGCTCAGCCCCATAATCTTGCCCCTCATACCTTTATATCTCTCCTTAATAACAGGTTCACCATGCCCTCAATGTCTAGATCTGCCACGCGCAGAAGTACAGGACAAAGGAAAGTCAATCAGAATTTTTAACAAAAGAAGGGCCAGCAGCAACAGATCCTCCCGCAGAGAAGAAACCATGATGAAGCTATTTCCCAAACAGCCTGAAATTCTTTCTCCCCCAGAAACAGCAGCCCACCCAATTTTTGGCAAATCTCCACCCTCATCTCAAATATAAGCAAGTGCAAACACTTATCTAGGCTTACTACGTGCCGGGAACTGATCCAAACCTCTTACATATATTAACTCATTTAATCATCACACCAACCCTATGACATGAACACTGTTTTTATGCCCATTTTGTTTGTTTATTAAATTTTTTGAAAAATGTGAGTATAGTTGATGCCCAATGTTCCATCAGTTTCAGGTGTACAGCATGGTGATTTGACAAGTTCATGCATTATGCTAGGCTCACCACAAATGTAGCCACCATCTGTCACCATACAATGCTATTACAATTTCACTGACTATATTCCTTATGCTTTGCCTTTATGCCCAGTTTTATAGGTGAGGAAAGTAAGGCAGATACAGGTATATGAACTCGTTTATTGTCTCAGAGTCTGTGCTTTTTTTTTTTTTTTTAAAGATTTTATTTATTTATTTGAGAGAGAGAGTGAGAGAGAGCATAAAAGGGGAGAAGGTGAGAGGGAGAAGCAGACTCCCCGCGGAGCTGGGAGCCCGATGCAGAACTCGATCCAAAGACTCTGGGATCATGACCTGAGCTGAAGCCAGTTGATTAACCAACTGAGTCACCCAGGCGCCCTCAGAGTCTGTGCTTTTAATCGCCAAACTAAACCAGAGTTAAGACATGGGGCTAAGTTCTGCCGGAGTCTTAAGCATGCATCATCCTGGGATCTGGGCAGCCTTTAGGGAGAGAAGCACCAATGAATGTGGTGGGAAATGGGGCATATCCTGGACTAGAGCATTGTGGGATGGGAGAACTTGGAGAACATTGACAAGTGTAGAAGAGCAAAACAGATTTTTAGGGAGGACAGCTGGGAGGGAGCTTTCAGGTGCAAAAACACTGACATGACAAAGGTGAAACAGCGGAGTACTTAAAGTTCTTTGGACTCTTCTGAACCAGCTTTCTTGAGGCATAACTGACATATGATACACTGCACATGTTTGAAGTGTGGAACTTGACAATTTTTAATGTATGCATACACCTGTGAAACCATACTATAGTCAAGATAATGAAAATAAGCATCATCAACAACAGTTTCCTTGTGCCCTTTAATAAATCCTACCTCTCCGCACCTCCCTCCAAACTCTCCCTCTGGTAGTCCAGGATCTGCTTCCTGCAACTTTATATTATTTTACATTTTCTAGAATTTTATATAAATCGATTGTACTGCATTGACTTTTTTTGGGTGGGGGTCTGGTTCCTTTCACTTTGTATAATTACTTGAAATTCATCATGTTGTTGTGTACCAATGGTATATTCCTCTGATAGGGGACTTGTATCTGCAATAGGTAAAGAATTCTTATAACTCACTCATAAAAGACAATTAATCCCATTTAAATAAGTGTGCAAAGAGGGGCACCTGAATGACTCAGTCGCTAAGCGTCTTAGGCTCAGGTCATGATCCTAGGGTACCGGGATCGAGACCCACTTCGGGCTACCTGCTCCATGGGAAGCCTGCTTCTCCCTCTCCCACTTCCCCTGCTTGTATTTCCTCTCTCACTGTCATTCTCTCTCTCTCTCTCTCTCTGTCAAATAAATAAATAAAATCTTAAAAAAAAAAAGTGAGCAAAGGATCTGAGCAGACATTTCTCCAAAGAAGATATACCAATGCACATGGAAAGATACTCCATAACATTAGTCATTAGGGAAATGCAAATCAAAACCATAAGGGTGGTTTTGATTAATCCACCCATTAGGATGGCTATAATGAAAAAATCAGGGGTGCCTGGGTGGCTCAGTGCATTAAGTATCAGACTCTTGATCTCAGATCAGGTCTCAGTCTCACAGTGGAGAGTTCAAACCCCAAGTTGGGCTCCACACTAGGCAAGGAACCTACTTTTAAAAAGAAAAAGAAAAAGTCAGATAATAACAAGTGATAGAGAGGATAGAGAAATTAACAATCAACTACTGATAGGAATGTAAAATGGTGCAACCACTTTGGAAAACAGCCTTTGGGATTCCTCAAAAAGTCATGCCATTTGACCCAACAATTTCATTCCTAGGTATATGCTCAAGAGAAATGAAAACAAATGGGCTCACAACTTACATGTGAATGTTTATAACAGCAGTATTCACCATAGCCAATAGGTGGAAACAACCCAGATGCCTTCCATCTGATGACTGGTTAAACAAAATGTGGTATGATCCATATGGCTGAATAATATTCAGCCATAAAAAGAAATGAAGTACTGATACAGGGTACAGAGAGGGTGAATTTTAACAACGTTATGCTAAGTGAAAGAAGCCAGACACACACACAAAAAACACATACTGCGTGATTCCATTTTAACATGAGATCTTCAGAATTGGCAAATGTATAGAGACAGGAAGTAGATTAGCGGTTGCCTCAGGCTGGGGGTGAGAGCTGGGGAAATTGAAGGCAATTGCTAAAGAGAACAGGGCCTCTTTGTGGAGTGATGTAAATGTTTTCAAGTTGACTGTGGTAATGGTATACAACACGGAATATATCAAAAACCATTGACTCCCACACTTTACATGGGTGAATTTTATTGTATGTGCAATATAGCTCACTAAGGCTGTCATAAAAAATAATTTATTTCTTTTTATTGACGAATAGTACTCCATTGTGTGAATATACTTCACTTTGTTTATCCATTTAGCTGTTGATGGACATTTGGTTTGTTTACCATTTTTTGGCTATTAACCATAAAGTTGCCATGAACACTCCTATACAGAGAAAAAATAAAGGGGGGGGGCTGCATGGGTGGGGGGAAAAAAACAAACAAACCCCACATTCCTATACAAGTCTTTGTATGGGAAATGCTTTCTCTTCCCCTAGGTAAATGCACAGACATGGAATGGTTGAATCGTATGGTAGGTGTATGTAACTTTTTAAGAAACTACCAAACAGTTTTCTACAGTGGTTATACTCTTATTTTACCACCAACAGTTTGAGTTCTCATTCTTCCATATCCTTGTCAACTCTTGGTATGATGGGTCTTTTTTTTTTTTTTTAAAGATTTTTATGTATTTATTTCAGAGAGAAGAGTGAGAGTGAGTGGGGAGGAGCAGACAGAGAGAATCCCATGCAAGTTCCACACCCAGTGCAGAGCCCAATACAGGGGCTCAAACTCAGGACCCTGAGATCACAAGTTGAGCTGAAGAGTCAAACACTCAACAGACTGAGCCACCCAGGCTTATGACCTCTCTTTTCAGTCAGACATCCTAATAGGTATATAACAATAGCTCATTGTGATTTTAATTTGCATTTCCTTAATGACTAAGGATATTGTGGCATCTTCTCATGTGCTTATTTGTCATTCATATATTTTCTTATTTTTTTAAAGATTTTTTTTTCTTTTTTAATTTTAAGTAATCTCTAATCCAACATGGGGCTTGACCTCACAACCCAGAGAAGAGTCACATGCTCTACCTACTGAGCCAGCCACACACCCCTCATCTATATATTCTCTTTGGTAAAATGTCTGTTCATCTCTTTTGTCGATTTCAAAAAAAAATGGAATCATCTGTTTCACTATTGAGTTTTCAAAGTTTTTCATGTACTCTGGGCACAAGTTCTCTATCAGATATGTGTTTTGCAAATATTTTTTCCCAGTCTGTGATTTGTCTTTTCATTCTTCTCACAGTGTCCTTTCAAGAACAGAAGGGTTTCTCTGGTGTGGGTTTTTTTTTTGTTGTTTGTTTGTTTGTTTGTTTTTTTAGTTTATTTTTAGAACAGAAGTTTTAATTTTGATGAAGTCCAATTTTTTTGGACTTTAAAGACCAAATTTTTCTTTTATAGATTGTGCCATATCTACAAAATCTTCATTTAACCAGAGGTCACAAAGATTTTCTCCTATGTTTTCTTCCTGTAGTTTTATAGCTTGAGGTTTTAGATTTCAATCTATGATCTAGTTTGACTTAATTTTTGTGTATGGTATGAAGTATCAATTGAAGCTCATTTCTTGCATATGAATATCCAAACGTTCCAAACTCATTCATTGAAACCACTATCTTTTCTCTATAGAGTTGTCTTTAAAGCTTTTTTTTTTTTTAAAGATTTTATTTATTTATTTGACAGAGAGAGATCACAAGTAGACAGAGAGGCAGGCAGAGAGAGAGAGAGAGAGGGAGGCAGGCTCCCTGCTAAGCAGAGAGCCCGATGCGGGACTCGATCCCAGGACCCTGAGATCATGACCTGAGCCGAAGGCAGCGGCTCAACCCACTGAGCCACCCAGGCGCCCTAAAGCTTTTTCAAAAATTAATTTTTGTCATTATATACTTTTTTGTTTTTTAAATTTGTTTTTGTGTGTTTTTTTTTTTAATTATACACATTTTTTTTTCCTCTATTCACTTCCATGATTTATCTTGAGGTCAATTGCACAGGCTCTTAATTACTATCATTTTCTTTTTTTTTTTTTT